>NC_038253.2:34055837-34371288 GCF_000004515.6 Glycine max | reverse complement strand
TATGTGAGCAAAATACCGTTTCCGCCAACTTAAACATGGAAAGAAGACTGTCTATACTAGGCATCGAAGATTTCTCAAACAGTTTCATCCGTATCGACGATTGAAGAAGGCATTCAATGGAAGTCAAGAACATGAAACCGCGCCAAATCCATTAACTGATGATGAAGTATATCAGCGGGTCAAGGATGTCGAAAATATGTTCGGCAAGTCCCAAAAAAAACCATCATCCACTTCAAACATGTGGAAAAAGAAGTCTATTTTCTTTGATCTTCCGTACTGGTCTGATCATCATGTTAGGCATTGTATAGACGTGATGCATGTCGAGAAAAATGTTTGTGATTCTTTAATTGGGACCCTCCTAAACATGAAAGGCAAGACAAAGGATGGTTTCAAGTGTCGTCAAGACTTGGTTGACATGGGTATACGTCAGGTTTTGCATCCTATCTCAAAAGGTACCAGGACATATCTGCCCCCAGCCTGTTATACAATGTCAACAGCTGAAAAGAGAAGTTTTTGTGAATGCTTGCGTAATATGAAAGTCCCACAAGGCTACTCTTCAAACATCAAGAGTCTTGTGTCTGTGAATGAGCTTAAGTTGGTTGGCTTGAAATCGCATGATTGTCATGTGTTAATGCAACAACTTTTGCCTGTTGCAATCCGCGGAACATTGCCTGAGAAGGTCTGTGTTGCAATCAGTCGCTTGTGTTTCATTTTTAATGCTATATGTGCGAAGGTCATTGACCCTAAACAGTTGGATGCTTTGGAAGATGAGGTTGCCATTGTCCTTTGTCAAATGGAGATGTTTTTCCCTCCTTCATTTTTTGACATTATGGTACACTTAGTTGTTCATCTGGTAAGGGAAATAAGGTCTTGTGGTCCTGTGTATTTTAGATGGATGTATCCAGTTGAGCGGTACATGAAGGTCTTAAAGGGTTATACGAAGAATCGACATCGACCAGAGGCCTCAATAGTGGAAAGATACGTTGCTGAAGAATGCATTGAGTTTGCCTCACAGTACATTGACTCATTGAAACCTGTCGGTGTTCCTGCATCCCGGCATGACTAGCCAAAAGCCGGCAAGGGTACTCGTGGATACAATGTTGTGACAATGACTAGACATGACGTGTCACAAGCACATTTGTATATATTAAACAACACAACAGAGGTGTTTCCGTACATAGAGGCTCACAAAAAACATGTTAGAGATAGTCACCCCAAAATGAACATGATGAGGGTATTGCAAGAGCACAACAAAACTTTCATAAATTGGTTTAGACAAACAATACTTGCTGATAAAACTGTTTCCAGAAGACTGACATTGTTAGCCATTGGCCCAAATCTGAATGTCCCTACATGGAAGAGGTATGACATTAAAAATTATTCATTCTACACAAAGTCCCAAGATGATAAAAGTTCGGTACAAAACAGTGGGGTCTGTGTTGATGCTGATTCGGATCACTTTTGCAGTACATCGGACAACAACCCCATTCGAGCATCCATGTCTTACTTTGGTGTCATTCAAGAAATTTGGGAGGTTGATTATACAGCATTTAGAGTGCCTATTTTTAAGTGTCAGTGGGTCAACGGGACAACGGGTGTGTTTCAAGATCCATTGGGATTTACTTTGGTAGACCTTAGTAAGGTGGCATATATGGAGGAACCTTTCATTATGGCAGCACAAGCCAGACAAGTTTTCTATGTACAAGATCCATGTAATTCAAGTTTGTGTGTGGTTCTGCAAGGAAGACCAAGTGGAATGAATTACCATAATGATGAGTCAACCCTTGACATTGGTCAAATGTCTGGTTTTTCAAAACAATTGCCTTCAATGAATGAAGCTGATGAAGTGGATGATGGACATGCAAATCGTGTAGATCATGATGAAGGTCTATGGGAAAACATTCCTACAGGCTGAGTGCGAAAGTAATGCTTTGTTTAATGTGTAAATATAATGATTATTTTACTAGTACGCCTTTGCTTTGGTTAATTTGTGAATCTGAAGATTAATATTAATTGTGTATTTTTTTTACAGGATCATGGCCACAGATCCGACGTCTCCCCCGCAGTCCGATGGTCAATCAAAGGCAACTTCCAAGAGGAGTAGAACAACGACACGGCTGAGAACATTGACATTAAGAACCGTGGATCAGCCCAGACCGGCAGTTTATGTGGATCCCGCTACCGGGAGAGCATCGGGACCGATGCGTGAAAAGTTCCACAGCTACCTAGGCGTAGTGGCGCGAGAAAAGGTTCCCATTATCCACAATAATTGGAAAGACGTACCTGAAACGCTAGAGGACATAGTGTGGAATGACATTCTAGTAAGTCCTTCATACCAAATAGTATATTTGAATTCCCCATCAATTTTTCTGTTAAAAACATAATTGAGGATAACAAATATTTGTCCTTTATAATCTCTACACGTGTTTGCTGCCCTTTATTTTAATTGACTTGTCCTTTATTTGAATAGTTGATTTGATATCCTAGACTCCTATATTTGTAAAGAACGACACAAGGGCAGTTTTTATTTTAAATATGAATATTAGTTAGTTAGATGAGGTAGAGAACAAATATTGGCAGATCAAAGATAGAGAACAGAACAAATCATGTGTATAATAACTTCACAAATTTAAATTGATAACTAAACCACGTGGATGAAACATGTATATGCTAACAGCAGAATAGCAATGAAATAAGGAACAATGTCAAAAATTGTAAAACAGTAGTAGTAGACAGTGTTTTGCTAAAATATCAGCAACTTTGATTTGCTTTCTTGAACAGTAGTAGTAGACAGTCTATTATTAACTGATTTAGTTTATATAAGCAGAATTTACACAAGTAATTTTATTTGAATAAGGTAAATGTTTCTGTAAAGTGTTCTTTATACGTGGAAGATGGATCAGTATTGATTGAGTAATGTAGGAATTGATTGATGAAATGAAAAAGAGAAAGAGTGAGAAATGGTTGAATTGGGAAATAAGTGGATAGTAAAATGGGTGTACTTGTGTGTGTTTTATAGTGGTCCAAACATCCACTACTAGCGGTGGAACATGTTGAGATAAGTCTGGGAAGGAAGAATAGCACCTTCTAATGCTAATCTCTAAAGGCATTTTTGCCCCACATCAAACCTCAATCACTAGTTCAATCCTTGACATTATGCAATAGTGTCAAATTTAAGGTATCACTTCTTACCTTTTACTCTTTTGCCATATTTCAATTTCAAGGCAACGTTAAATGTTTCTGGAAAGTGTTCTGTTTCTGTCTCTGTCTCAGTTTGTCACACCCACGCCACCACCACGTGCTAGTGGTCACTCTCTCTAGTCTCTTGCATATCTGGACCACTACCAATTTCCTCTTTCAACTTCGTTATTTTTCTACACAAAATCAGGTATCAGATCCTTTTTTCCACGCAGGTTTAATCCTTGCCAATGAAATGAAAATTCTATTTCTTCCAATTTCTTATTCTATTATTTTGTTGAGTTTGGAAATAATGATGGACAAAGAAGACCAGAAGGGTCTTTCTTCAGGTTGAAGTTCTAACAATTTTAACTTGTCATTGATAAACTACTTTTCCAAGTATTACCTTGTGATTGATTAGCTATTCCCAACATAATATAAAAAAGGTTTCAATTTCTCAATTTAGTTTCTAATTGATAAAATAAATATTTCCTACCAGATTTCCTGCTTTCACTCTGTGTTTTCGCAAAGAAATATTAAAATGTGACATGAACTTGGTTGTTTTCACCATTTTTTATACAAATCTTTGAAGGTCAGAAATAAACTGTACACAAGATGATAATTATTTAGGAAAATAGGAAATAAAAAACCAAAATATTGTTAAGGTTTGTACCAGCAGGCAGAAGTTATTTCCTTGTTTATTGTGGCATGCACATTGTCAACAACTTTAACATAAAATAGATGAAGATTTATATTACACTTGCAAGTCTTTAGTTATTTCCTTGTTTAATTAAATGTCACAATCCTCAAGTCTTCAGTTCAAAACCTGCAACATCCAAAAAAAAGCTACAGTTGCAAGTGAGGGGAAGGAACAGAACAAAGCTTGGAGCCAATCTACTCCTCTCCAATTGATGATGTATTCTTGTCAATTAACTCTTAACTCATCCCAACTTTTAAATCACACCAAGCTTAATATTGTTAGGCTTCTTCCTTGTGTCAACTTGTCAAAAGGTGGCCTCTTAGGAACAAAGAGGATAGGCTTAAACTCCAACTGTCCCTCACCTCAGAAGTGCTTGACAGCCAAATGCTCTTCCTAGTCATTGGTGAGACTCTTGTAGAAAGCAGAATACTCCTCCTTTGTGATCTCCTCAGGCTTTGTCATCCAAATGGCCTTGTGCTTGTTCACCAAGGAGCATTCATGTGACACTTCCTTAATCTTCTTTTTATTTTGTTCTTCCTTGTCCTTCTCTTCGTCAACATCCTCCACCTAAGCACATGAAAAAATTACTTATTGAAGTAAAATTGTAATTAAAAAAATACCAAAAAATAAAAAAATTACATTTTAAAGTACTTTTTTAGATGTTATTCGTTATGGTTCAAGTAATAATCATGATGACAATTGTATCCATGTTTTGTTTGATATTTTTTTTTTATCAGCAAAATATGATATGTATATAAATATAAGAGTACCAGGGGTACTATAATTACAAAGTTTTAAAGAAATCCTAGTGGATCCTCATGTGAAGTTACTTTCAGATTGATATGAACCACCCTATATAAAAGAATACATCATCAAAGCCCCATGGCTTGTGAGCCCTCCTAAAATACAAAAACCACAGCTAATGAACCCTCATAATCTACTGAAAAACATATTGGTAGACCAATAGTTAAAGTGCATAGTGAAGTCTTTCTCTGATGCTCGAAGCCAAGACCAAAGTAAAAACAAAGCATCATCCATCAGCTTAGTAGCATTGAATGGTTTGTTCGAGAATAGGATCCTATTTCTATGCTGCCACATTGACCACGTTAAGGCTACCCACCAGCACTTCCACCTATTGTTTCTTTTCCCTCCATTCATCCCATTTTGGTGCTGCAGAAAATGGTACCTAGGGATTATGGGGAATGCCCCAACTATTCCAGTCCACGCTAAGGATTCCCACCATAAGGCTAGAGATTTGGTATAATTGAAAAAGAGATGGGCTGCATCCTCCTGCTGAATTCTGCAAAACGGGCATGTGCTGTCATTTATCTCTATTTGCCTCCTTCTCAAATTAGATTTAGTCGGCAATCGATCTTTGATGAGTCTCCAAGCAAAAATTGCAGCTTTGGATGGGATTTATAATTTCCAAAGGTTTTACAGTGCTTCATCCGGATTTGCTCCCACTGAACTTTCTTGTAACATGTTATATGCACTCCTTGTAGAGTAGCAACCATTAGGCTCTGCTTCCCACTTCCAACAATCTGCTATATGTCGCCGGATTGTAATCTGACAAATTTCTTCCAAAAAACCTGCAGCAGATGCGATTTCATTATCGAACAAAGACCTTCTCCATGAGAGGTTCCATTCCCATGAGGAGTCATTGAAACTTCCCACCTGCTGAATGAGTTTATGCTGCTGAAGAGATATCCTATACAACCTTGGGTATTTCATCTTTAGAGCCTGTCTGTGTCCAGCCCATGAGTCCTCCCAGAATTTGATTTTATCCCCGCATCCCACCCTCCAAGTAGTGCCATCTTGGAGGATAGAATTCATCTGTTGGTCATGTGTAACCTCCATTAAGTCTTTCCACCAACCTGACTCATTATTCCTTCTACTGCCTTCCACCAATGATCTCCATCCACCATACTTGGAATCCAGTATCTTGGACCATAACTTGTTACTTTGCTGAAGCATCTCCCACCTCCATTTTCCAAGTAGTGCCTTGTTGAAAGCCCTTATTTCCTACTCATAAAAATTACGCACCAACATCTGATTTTGCTGCTGGCCAATGTTACTGAAGGATATCCCATTCAGTTGTGGCCTGCACTGCATAGGTTCTGAAAATCTCTGCTGGAAAAACCTGTTTGATATTGATTTGATTTTTAGCCTAAAACAAAGAGGGGAACGAGCAACAATTTGAAAGCTGTACATTCAGGAACTAAAGAATTCAAAATAGCTAGTAATAAGAGGGATTTGTTTTTGGGATTTTCTGAGCACCAAGAGGGGCTACGCAAGAAGCTTGCACTTGAGGAGGGAAGGAAATTTGCAGCTAATGAACAACTTTGTTAACTATTTGTCCTTTCAGACTTTGCTGTTTCTTTTTGTTAATATGTAAATCACAATAGTATAAGGCTATGGCGTAAAAACATGGTCTATATTTACTTCTAAGATTGTTAGGGGTAAAAAAGACCATGTCCATAAGCCATAGCCTTATACTATTTATATTTACATATTAGCAAAAGAAACAGTCAAATCTGAACGACAAATAGTTAAGAAAGTTGTTCATTAGCTGCAAATATGCTTCCCTCCTCAAGTGCAAGCTTCTTGCGTAGCCCCTCTTGGTGCTCAGAAAATCCCAAAAACAAATCCCTCTTATTACTAGCTATTTTGAATTCTTTAGTTCCTGAATGTACAACCTTCAAATTGTTGCTCGTTCCCCTCTTTGTTTTCTGGAAAAAAGAAAATCAATATGAAACAATTCAGGCTGAATTGTTATCGTTATTATTACTCGAACCATAAGGAATAACAACTAAACAAGTCGTTTAAAATGTAACTTTATTAATTGGTATTTTTTTAATTACAAGTTTACTTCAATATCTAATTTTTTACTCTACTTAGGTCATTTTTTTAATATGAATATGAATTTAAAGGTGATATACTCATAATATAAATGACTTGCTAATCACAAATTACGATACCTATCATTTTTAATTTTAACTTACTTTTATAAATATTAATAAATTTATAATAAGACAATTTTTTAACATGTGCCTGCAGTTATATAATACCGTGATATGTATTTATGTGCATGAACATACAATCATTAATGCATAATTAAGAATTAGACCTGGGCTGCAGTGATTCCTTTTACTTCACTATAATCTCCCTTCTCAAGCCTTTGATTGTCTATGTTAACTTCTTTGCCTCTGAGAGTGTTTAACTCTTCAACAGGCCATTGCACCAATTATTTTACCAGACACATACATTTTTAATTACAATTCATTTAATTTGTATAAGGATACAAAAATAAAACACTTGTGGCTGAATGCCAAACAAAAAACATGAAAGAAGCATGAGACTGTCAAAATAATATCTTTATACATAATATGTTTATGTATGATAGCATGAGACTGTCAAAATAAGTAAAAGAAGCATGTACTTTAATGTATTATTTTTTGAAATCATTAGGCCTTAGTCTTAGGTTGTTTTCATTTGGCTTTATGGCTACTGTATAAGGAATGAGACACAATCATATGAGTTCTTTGTCTGATTTGACAGTAGAGGATATCAACATATATATGGGTGCTTTATTGTGATATTATTCAATATATCAGTTTTTTTTTTATGTTCTGCCAGTGCTATCTCTAGTAGTATCTATTTTCATATCTAGGATGCTATTCTAGATAGACAGAAATGTAATGAAATTAGTTTGGCAGTGCACACATTAGTAGAGATTTGTTTAGATACAGACCATAGTCATATTCTGTTAGATAACCCATAGTGGAATAGTTAGTTTTTTTAGTTAGTTAGTGGCATTAGTTTGTCATGTAGGAAAAGAAGGAGACTGCACCTGCAACTAATTAAGCCCATTAAGGATGGGTTTTGGTTATGAATTGTAGACCAGCAACTGCATATAAATAGGAATATCTGTAAACGATTTAGGGAGACTTTTGTGATTGAGAAAGTAGTGTAAGGAGTGCTTTATATTCTATGGATTTTAATAATTCTGAAGTTAGGTGGGTTTGAAGAAAATTTAAGTACAGCCCCGATGTGCTTGGGTGTATTGTTAGATACCCTGTTATGCCCTCTTATGGTTGAAATTTTTTGATTTTCCATTAGTATAGTAGTTTGTAAAGTTTCCTTTTGAAATCATTTGCCCCAAGGGCAACATATCCCAATTCATTCATATCTTTCAATAATTTCTCTCTACAATTATTTAATATGCTGAAAGAATATTATGCCACCATCATCTGGAAATACCAAATTAACACACATTACAACAGAATCAAAGATAAAATTAGATTTATTTAGCCACTTTAGAAAAGCTACATATGGATCAAACTATATGCAATGCACTAATTTGGTAAATGAAACTCAGAGTAAGCAAAAAAGCCTAGGACCCACCAAGTGAATACATAAAACCAGCCGATCCACCACACCACATACAAACCCCAGGGCAAATTAAAGCATGCTGACTTAAACCAGTTTGTGCAATATTAGTAGACTATTGAACACCTCTATTGCAATATGTCCACAAAAGAATTGAAACAAGATCACAATGTATTTATTAATTCATCTCCTTTTCAAAGACACACAGTTGCTTTCTAGTTTTTTATAATGCAGTCAATCATTAAAACTAACTACAGAATATGGCAAGTGACAGCTCATGAAATACAGGGGATAACATAGCAAGTCAACAAGAAGATGCTACTGTAGCAACAACAGGGGTACACCAACCAAACAAAGAGGTGCAATTAGTGAGTAAAACTAAAAAGAGGATTGTGAGTCCCACGTACCTAAAAGACTTCGTCTGAAGGTCTGAAGCCCTGCACTCGTGTCAATGAAATGGAAATGCTGCAAGGATTTGGTGCTAGTAATTAGGGAACAAGAATAAAGAGTTGCTGATAGTCTGAAATGACAAAAGACAAATTCTATTATGAGAATTTCAGTTTACATATACCATTACTTGTTCAATTTATGTTCAAATTAATAGAAATAAGAGTTAATTGGAGTCTAAATTAGTTGAATCTTCTTTAGCTTTTACTTTTACGATTAAGCTTTGAAAAATTTTGTTATTTCTTTTGGCTCTTACTCTTGTCAACATTCTTTCATCCCTTGCAAATGATATTTGAATTTATTACAGCTTCATAGATTTATATCATATAGAGTTAAAGTGTTGGACAATATGTTGTTGAATCATCTATTTACTTGCTATTTGAGTATATGGTGTATGACTTGAACGATATTTTTGTTTCGCTGCCTTATAAGTGGACTTGTTTTAAAAAGCACGATCTTCAAATGGGAAAGTTAGATATGAATTTAGGTATAAGATCCCTTGATGTTCGTCGGTGTTGCCGTGCTAATCACTTATAAATCAGACATTAAAAAAGATAAATTTTCTTCCTAGTCATTTATCATATTTCATATTGGCTAAAGTTTTGACAGTTTATGCGAAGGCTGAACCATGTTCTTAACAAACCATGAAAACAAGTTTTGATAGGAATTCATACTTTAAGGCAATAACTGTTATCAGTTTGACAAAATTTTTTATTTCATTTATTATTTCTTCAATTTGGATGTTAAATTTGAAGGCTGTCATTGCATGCTAAACTTACATTATATGCTGATTGCATGCTTTTGCTTTACTGGGTGTATTGTGGCAGAACATTATCATTGACTACTTGTTGATTGCTAGTATTGTATAATGATATACATTTGGCTGCCTTTAACCCTTTATTTTGACTAATGTATTTATGTAGGCAAAGTTTGATATCGCAGAAGCTACGAAGGTGAAGACGAAGGTTATGTCAACAGTAGCGACGAGATGGCGGCAATTTAAGTCCACATTGACTAGCAAATTTGTGTTTGCTAAGAGTGAAGGTCAACAAACGCAGGATGTTGTGACAAAATATGGACTAGATCCTGAAGCATGGAAACAATTTGAAGAAACCCGGCTCACACCTAACTAGGAGGTTAGTTGAATCTGTTTATCGTAACTTAAAATGAATATTTGTTTACCAATTTGATTATTTTAATTTGGAAAAAGTCTCCGCAATTATGTATGCCACATTACAGGGTATTAGGAAACGAGCACAATCAATTCAAAAACGAGCACAATCAATTCAAAAACACAACGACTGCCCCCACGTACTTTCACGTGGGGGATATGATTTGCTTGAGAAGAAATTGTTAGACCAGAAACGAAAAAGGATACAAGAGGAAGCATTGTTGAGTGAACCCCCATCTCCAATAAAAAGACATGTTAACTGGAAGGTTGCTCGGACCAGGGCTGTTGGCAATATGACATCTGAGTCCGCACAGGAAATTGCAGATAAAATAGTAGGTTCACCAATATGTTGCAATGTTCATATGTTTAAGTATTTTGTAATGACAATGACTGCACGTTGTGTATTTTTGTGTCACTTGTTTTGTGTAGGACTCCTTAGAAGAGCAGGTAACGCAGGGTTCGTTTGTACCCCATGGTCGGCAAGACATACTGAACACTGCCATTGGCCGACCTGACCATGGGGGTCGCGTTCGGGCAGCAGGCTCAGGTGTGACTATTACTCAGTACTACGGAAGGGCATCAAGGACATGCAGCAGCTCGTCCACATCCACCAGCCAACAACAACTAGATGAAGTTGTTGCAAGGTGTCGCAACGTGCCCTTCGCGGGCGAGCGAAGGCGAGGCTCACGGGTGCGCTTTCCAAAGGAGGAAAGATGCGCGGAGTCGCCACCAACGTTTATTTGTGGAAAAAGTCGGGAAAACCGAAGGAAACCGGTCAAAATGAAAATTCTAAGTTCGGGAGTTGTATTTACGTTTGAGGAAGGTATTAGCACCTCTCACGTTTGTCTCAAAGGACAACAGCCTATTTTTTAGAATTGTGGAAATTGTGTTACCTTTACTTTTACTTCTTTTTATTTTTTGAGGTCGACAAAAGCGGGGCTTTTGCTCCTACGTACCCTCCATCGAAGAGGAAATCAGACCTACGTAGTTCTTTCTTATGCGTGAATCAAGTGATTCTTTTTACTTGAAAGGTGATCATTTTAAGGCGTTGG
Source organism: Glycine max (assembly GCF_000004515.6). Lineage (NCBI taxonomy): Eukaryota > Viridiplantae > Streptophyta > Magnoliopsida > Fabales > Fabaceae > Glycine > Glycine max. The sequence goes on along the minus strand of NC_038253.2, from coordinate 34,360,352 downwards.
ACCTTAAAAATGATCCATTTTACTTGGTAAGAAATTGAAATGATAAACTTTCAAATCCTATTTTTGTGGACGAGCTTGACTAGGCGAGTTGATTTTAGCCTTAGTTTCACTTTAGTTATTAGCCAATTCATTTAAGAATGAGGAATCCCAAAGAGAAAACGTCCGATTGATTTTTCGCTTTATTTTACTAAAAGGTATTTTTTGATTATTATATTATTATTTTACCTCTTTTTTTTATTTCCAACGTGGTTACGGCACGACCAAACGGTCGGAATTCATTTTAACCGAAATTAACGGATGATACAATTCAAACGATCGGTGGAAATTTATTTTATTTTTAGATTAGGCGAGAAATGACTTAAATAAATGACTTAAGCACGTCAAAAGGGGGTATAGAAAGCGAATGAAAACGAGAATAAAAATACATGAAACAAAATGTGGACCACCACGGGTACATAGAATGAATTGAAAAGCTCGGTTTGAAGTACTTACCCGTTGAAGACTGAAGAAAACGAAGAACGAACGATGAATGTGGAAGAACGGTCGAGAATCTTCGCGTAATTACTCACGGAAACGTTACGGAAGCGCCTCGGCTTGAATTTTCTTCACGGAAATAATTTTCCTCAACAATTTCGAGAGAATAAGAAGTGCCAAGAAGGCTGAACCTCTTCTCCCTTCACTCCTCCCCCTATTTATAGCAAAATAAGGGAGGAGCTTGCCACCCAGCTTGCCCAGGCGAGCTCAGCTCGCCCAGGCGAGCTCAGCTCGCCCAGGCGAGCAAGGTTGCTTCCTCCAGAAGCAACAGCCTTCTGGAGGAAGAATCTGGAACCAAGTGGGCCTGATTGCTATTTGTACCCCCTTTTTTACTAAATGCACCCCCCTTCTACTTTTTTTGGTAATTCTTTTCCGTAACGTTATGAAACTTTACGAATTTCTTAACGATACTTATTTTCCTTCCGCAAGGTTACGAATCCTTACGGATTATGTATTTACTCTTTTTTAGCTTTTGAAGAAGTTACGAAAACTCATGGATTGCGAAAAACACCTCCTTTCGATTTCCGTCACATTACGGAATTTTTACGGATTGCGTAAGCCTGCTTCCTTTTGATTTTCAGCACGTCTCGGGACTTCACATATTGTGCAACAAAGGGTGCCAAATATCTCGAAGCGGCCAATCAAAGGTTGTGTATCATCAAATTATAATCCCCGGACGAAATTAGGGTATGACAGTTGCCCCTCTTTACTTACCTCTCATCGGAGATAAGAGGAAAGCAAAGATAAGACACTGATTTCGTCCATCCTGCCCTTTCCGTGATGACGATTCTCGTCTCTACTCCTTCCTTTTTGTTGTACAACACAAAACAAAATACAAACAACAACAAGAACAACGAATATAATATACATATACACATATACACATGTTTGGCGAAGGAACCGACCCGGAAAATTACAGAATAACATATTTCCCAGTCACCAGAGGCTCCGCGCTTGATAATGGAGGACACATGAACAGCGCTAGGCAATGACATTCATGGGGCTTCGAAAAAGGTGGAGAATGGAGGATTGCCTTGAGGGTCCGCACTAAGGCAATCATGAAACATAGCTCCAAACTCGAAGGTGGAGGACACATGAACAGCGCTAGGCAATAACATTCATGGGGCTCCGAAAAAAGGGGGAGAATGGAGGATTGCCTTGAGGGTCCGCACTTAGGCAATCATGAAACATAGCTCCAAACTCGAAGGTGGAGGACACATGAACAGCGCTAGGCAATAACATTCATGGGGCTCCGAAAAAAGGGGGAGAATGGAGGATTGCCTTGAGGGTCCGCACTTAGGCAATCATGAAACATAGCTCCAAACTCGAAGATGGAGGACACATGAACAGCGCTAGGCAATAACATTCATGGGGCTCCAAAAAAAAAAGGGGGAGAATGGAGGATTGCCTTGAGGGTCCGCACTTAGGCAATCATGAAACATAGCTCCAAACTCGAAGGTGGAGGACACATGAACAGCGCTAGGCAATAACATTCATGGGGCTCCAAAAAAAAAGGGGGGGAGAATGGAGGATTGCCTTGAGGGTCCGCACTTAGGCAATCATGAAACATAGCTCCAAACTCGAAGGTGGAGGACGCATGAACGAAAACGCAATTCATGGGGCTCCGAAAAAGGGTTGGCAGGACCGAACGGTCCATCGGGTTTTTCTCCCTGAAAGGCAAACATGCTTTTTGTAAAGAAAAATAAATCATTCGCGAGAGCACCATATCTTAGAGAAACAATATACTTGTGCCAAGGGTAATCTTCCTTGTAACCGATAATGAAGGGCAGGATGTCAACTTTTAGCTTTTAAATGAACATGCAGGGGAAACATCGGGCTAAGCTGAAAATAAATCACTCATAGTGTATAAAACTCACACAGGCAAGTGTTTCATCCTATTCCCAAACCATAACTGCACCATGACTTTATTTTGCACACGATTTCCTATCGAATCAAAGATCAAATGTACGATCACGGACCAATAGGATTTTCTCGAGGGTGGTGTTTTTGGAGAGGAAGCTGGGTGTTTCGGTCTTTTCCTCTTTGTTCAGGTGGGGTGGGATATGCCAGTCGAGAACGACTTTGAATGGCAATCTGAAGGGAAGAGACACCAAAAATGGTTTTCCCTTTGCCGGCAGTCACTTACCTTGCCGAGAATTTATCTGATCTGAAGATTTTCCATTCTCTTTCTTTCATTGATCGAGAATTGCTTCTTTTCCCTTTTTACTTCTTTTCGACCTTTAACTGGGAATCCTTCCTTTTCTTTCTTTTTATTGTTCTTTTCTTTATTGTCATCTTTTTTCTTTTTCTTTCTTTCCATTTATTCCTCTTCTTTCTTTTCACTTCTCCTTCCCCATCCCTTTGTTTGGGAAATTGGGTTTTAGCATTTTATTCGCTCTCCCTTGAGGAGATTCCGCTGTCCTTTGCTTCGGGGAAGGAATGAGGATTCTTTTTTACAAGACAAGGTTCAAAAAGGTTTGAGGTTGTGTTTCAATGGGGTCTTTTATCGTGGGAACCCAATCTTGATATCTGGGGCGAAACAAATTTGGGTGTCAAGGTGTCGATTTCGGGCCGAACTTCCATATTATTCCATAAGGCACGCATGACGATGATGATTTGAAAACAACGTGCAAAATTAGTCATGGCTACAGCCAGGTGGGCACTCAAGCATCCCGTTTATGGCATTGTGATACTACGGTTGGGAATTTACACAAACAGACCCAACGTTTCCCAATTATGTTCTTTAATCAGTTCAATGAATTCATCCATTCTTATCTCGGTTTTTCCGGAAAATAAACTCTTAGCATCAATCCCTTGTTTCCAGAAGATACGTCTGCTCTTTACGAATGATTTATACTTCTTAACTATAACACATCGACCTTCGCGGTCTTTCTTTCTTTTTCCTTTTTCTTTCATCTTTATATATTCACAAAATTATACACCTGTGGTCCTTTATGAGGAAAACTTTTCTTTGTACATCTACATTCTTATACATGACAAACTTTTTCTATACGCGCATTGAAACTCTTTCTCTTTACGTCACACGGTCTATATACTAATCCTATTTACATTCAAAGATTTTTCCATTTTTCCCAACACCCTTATGTTTCATACAAAAGTTTCTTCATGTACACTCGTTGCTCACACACACAAGAATTCCTTTCCACGCATCATTTACACACAAGAATCCTTTTATACACACTTTCCTTTTACACATATATAAATAAAAACCTCTTTCTTTTCTTTACGAACATGACTTTTATTCACAACGCTTCTTTCTTTTTATTAGGATTTTTGGTTCATTTTATTTTTTAGGACGACGTTCCTAAATGAAAAACTCTACACGGTTCCGGAATTTCAACAAACATTATCGACAATAACGAAACAAGTACCGACGTAACAACTCAAACGATATGTATGTACAAAACAAAAGCCAATCAACATGAAACAAACGTTAGTCCCTTAGTCAAACAAAAATATATAACAGGAAAAATGGAAACAAAAAGAAATATGGATCAAGGGATCTCCCAATCATGTGGCCTCGCTCCCTCCTAAGAAATCAAGTAAATCGGTCATCTCCTCGTCCTCGCGGGCCTCATCTGCCTCGTCGGGAGCCTCTGCTGGTGCCTCTGTTGGCGCCTCTCCCACCCGGGCCTCAGGCCAATCTCCAGGCCATGCGACCTCTGCCCTGAACTGGTCCGGAGTAGGGCACGGAAAAGAAGTAAAACCCTGGCACTGCAGGCTGAGGCTCATCTGGTAAAGACAATCATGGGTCTGTACATGAGCCCGGTGGTTGGCCGCCTGCTAGCGAATCAAATGCCGCAAATACTGCTCCGTATCAAACGATCCGGCTGGACTAGCCTGATGAGGTGGCGGCGCGTCAGCGGCCTGCGGAGCATTCCCCTGGGCCTGTCTCTGTGTGCAATACTTCTCAATAAAAGCTCGGGTGATGGGCGGTCGAATCACCTTGCTAGGTGCGACGGGGACTCTGAATGACTGGCAGAGTCCTGTGATCAAGGCGGGAAATCCCAGGGCCCTGTTGGACTTATCCGGGTCCAAAGGGTGCCTGGTAGGTGCCATACCTGCAAATAGATAGATGGCATCAGCGATTAACTGAGCCACGTGAATGCTCATCCGTGTCAGGATTGCGTACACCAGCTGACACTTCGGCAAGGGGAGGTCGGAATTATGATCGCTGGGCTGGATGTTGCTGAGCAGCAAAGTCATCCAGATCTGAGTCAGGGTGGTCATGTTGGTGCGCATGATCCGCACCCGTCTCCCGGCAGCAATCCGGGCAAAATCCTGCCCCGGTATACATAGCAAATGGGCGATGGCCTCCTCATCGAACCCATCGGACCGGTTCCTCCTCTGGCCATACTCGCACTCCTGACCCTCTTCCAGCACTAAAGGGTATCCCAGGAACTGGCTGATAGCATCTGCATCAAACGGGATCCACTGACCCCTCACCCAGGACCTCATATCTCGCACGCCCTCCTCTGTAGGCCAAGCATTGGCATAAAATTCGAGGACTATGTCTGGATCGAACTTGGCCATGGGGGTAACCAGTGATGCCCACCGCTGACGAACTATCTCCTCCTGGAAATCGGTATACTCATCGTCCCTGAGCTGGACGCGTCGCTCCCGGAGAAATGACCATCCCTTGATGGCCTCGAAGCGCTGCTGGTGTTCAGCGCTCCTAAAGCGGTGACTGTCATACTCGGGAGCGGAACTGGTTCCTTCGGCCGCTTTATCCTTCCTGGATCTCTTTGAAGCAAGTTTCCTCGGGGCCATCTCCTGCGAGAACAAGCATTTGAAAGTTAGTTTTACAAGATAATGCTTATCTTAATGCAAAAATGTCGTGCTAACCCCTCTGATTTAGACCAAACTCATGTAATCCATTTATGCACACGCGCATGTGTAGAAAGTATCCTATTACTCATGTCAACATACAAGAACATCTAACATATTCTAATTGCCATACACCTATATACATTCTGAAAAAGAAAACACACTTTCATGCTCAAGGTGTTGCGTCAAACTTTACACCTAATTTATATCCTAAACATTTGCTATCACAAACTACCTACATACAATTGAAGTACACCATACAAATTTTTATTGTTTCACTCATATTTATTTATATGCATATTGGAAAGCTAATTACATCCTGCACATATTTGTATTCAAATGGGCATTCCACGCTATCATACATTCATTTAGGAAAACAATTATTCATACTTGGCGAGGAATTTTATGCCCCTTATATTTACACATATATCTACACACCACTGAAAAGCATTTCCCACGTTACTTAGGTGCAAAGTACCAATCATGGGGCAGCCCAAATTCTTACAAGCAAGTCCCTATTTTCATGCTTTTCTAATTCTAAAACCAAATTTTGGGTTCCTAGTCATGAGTATGTTTTCTTGCATTGAAGCTAAAAAGTTTGGGTTCCTAAGCTTGGGATTGCATTTGGGCGTCTATTTTAACTTTCCTATGCTGTCTCTACATACATAAAACAGCCCCACCATCCCAATTTTGCAAAATCACATTCATATATCATTGGGGCATTTCACCGAGCACTTGATGGGCGCATGTTTGGACATAAATTGCCAGAGAATGGGGGCAATGTGGCATGCCCCATTGCTTCAGAATACAACATAGGCCTAAGGCCTTCTCATTCAAATCCCCAACTCAAAAAAATCAAGCATAAAAACAACCCAAAACTGCCCCACAAATATAAGCACATTCTCACAATTTAGAGTACCAAAAGATGAAGAAAATATACCAATGGGAAGCTAAAAACATCAAGGGTTGAATACTTACTTGTTGGAGTGAATAGAAACACCAAAAACGAAAGCAAAACGCGATCAAAAGTGGCTTAGGGGAGCCAAAAACGCAAGCCTTCGTGTTCTTTATCTTTTGAATGAGGGGGGGGGGGGGGGGGGGGGGGAAGTTTTTTGGATACAAAAAACGTTCCCCTCCCTCATTTTTATAATTTGGGTGCAGGGGTTGCTCGCCCAGGCGAGCTAACCTGCCATTTTTTTTTTTTGAGGGGAACCTTAACCATGTCTCCTCCTTCCTTATAGGTTAGCGTTTGCCTACTTGAACCTACTTAAATTAGAATTAGGTGTCGATTACTTATTTAAAACAAAACAATAGTAAAAGAAACTACGAATTGCAAAGGATACTGGGCTGCCTTGTAGCGACGTTCTCTGCTTGTTTAGCGCCGGGAAGGGGCAACGATCGGTCGGTCGTGACCCTATCCCCACTTGCATCTGTCCCTATGTACCTGCAAGTAGGAAACAAAAATCCATGGTCAATCGTGTCCGGTCATCGTCTTACCTTGGTTGATTTCCGTAGTTAACTTGTCTCGACTTCTAACCGTGACGTAAGAAGGCCCTGCCCCTGTTACCACAAAATATGCATGTGTATGTGCATGTATGAATGTTCCTAACGCGATGACTTTCTTTTAGTGAGGGCTGGTTAGATTCAATTTTAAATAAGCGTTTGGGGCACCCCATACACCGAGCGAAGAGGGCTCAAGTTAAAACAAATCTAAAACACAAGGTTTGAAACCAAAGGGAGGACTGAAACCTCGCCCATCTTTTCTTTTCAAAGAAGCGAGACAAATACAGTGAATGGGAATCCCTAGAGGAAACCAAGAAGAACGAGAAAAACTCGGAAATAAAAACATGCAGCGGTCCTCTCGATTGCCCCAGACTTCAAGCGTAATATCGTTTAACTACATCGGAGTTCACGGGCGAGGGCAACTCCTCGCCATCCATGTTGGTGAGTATCAGAGCACCCCCAGAAAAAGCTCTTTTCACCACGAAAGGTCCTTCATAATTCGGGGCCCACTTGCCTCGACTATCCTTAACAGCGTGGGACATCTTTTTCAGCACGAGGTGCCCCTCGTTGAACTTGCGCGAACGTACCTTCTTGTCGAATGCGTTCTTTACTCTTCGTTGATACAGACGCCCATGGCTCATGGCTGTCAAACGCTTACCTTCAATGAGGTTGAGTTGGTCGTAGCGTGCTTGAGCCTATTCCGACTCTTCTAGGCCGGATTCTGCTATTATCCTCTGAGAAGGAACTTCTACCTCAAATGGGAGTACTGCCTCCATCCCATAAACCAAGGAATACGGCGTTGCCCCAGTAGAAGTTCGCACCGAGGTTCTGTATCCGTGCAGGGCGAAAGGCAACATCTCATGCCAATCTTTGTATGACACTATCATCTTTTGAGCAATCTTCTTAATATACTTATTCACAGCCTCTACAGCTCCATTCATCTTTGGCCGATAAGGGGTAGAGTTATGATGCTGGATCTTGAAGTCCTCACACATTTCCCGCATCATCTTATTGTTCAAATTGGTGCCATTGTCAGTAATGATCTTCCTGGGGAGTCCGTATCGACAAATCAGCTCCTTCTTTATGAATCTAACTACCACATTCCTTGTGACATTAGTATAAGAAGCTGCTTCGACCCATTTGGTGAAGTAATCTATCGCCACAAGAATGAAGCGGTGACCATTCGACGCTTTGGGTTCGATGGCCCCAATGACATCTATCCCCCACATGGAAAAAGACCAAGGGGCGGACATAACATTCAGAGGATGTGGCGGAACATTGACATTGTCCGCGTATGCCTGACATTTATGACATTTCCTTACATGAGCGCAGCAATCGCTTTCCATGGTGAGCCAATAATAACCGGCCCTAAGGATTTTTCTGGCCATAGCATGCCCATTGGCATGTGTTCCAAAGGAACCCTCGTGGATCTCCTCAATCATGAAGTTCGCCTCTTTGGCATCTACGCATCGTATGAGGGTCATGTCGTGGTTTCGTTTGTACAGGATGGTACCACTTACAAAGAAACCTGTAGCCAATCTCCTCAACGTCCTTTTGTCATTGTCAGAAATCCCTGGTGGGTATTCTTTGTACTCAACATACTGTTTGATGTCGAAATACCACGGTTTCCCATCCCGCTCTTCCTCTATTGCATAACAATATGCCGGCCTGCCTTGAGATTTGAATTCGATGTTCGGCAGATCCCCGTGTGGGGCAAGTTGAAACATGGATGCCAGGGTGGCTAATGCATCAGCCATTTGATTCTCTTCCCAAGGTATGTGGTGGAAAGAAATGTCGTCAAAGTACTTGGCTAACCTCAAGATATGAGTTTGATAGGGTATCAACTTCGGATCCCTAGTTTCCCATTCTCCTTTCAACTGGCGTATCACCAAAGCTGAGTCTCCATACACCTTGAGTAGTTTTACATCAAAATCAATGGCCGCCTGAACCCCGAGGGCGCATGCTTCGTACTCGGCCATATTGTTGGTACAATCAAAACCTAGCCTAGCCGTAAAAGGAATACAATGATCATCCGGGGATACAAGGACTGCCCCTACTCCGTGGCCCAAAGCATTAGATGCCCCATTGAAGCAAACAATCCATTTGTCTATGTCCTCGTGCGTCCGCTTCTCTTCAAACAGGGCCATGATATCATCATCTGGGAACTCAGGGTGCATCGGCCGATAATCCTGGAGGGGTTGCTGGGCCAAATAATCCGCTAAGGCACTTCCCTTTACCGCCTTTTGGGTGACGTAAACGATATCGAATTTAGATAATAGTACCTGCCACCTAGCGATTCGTCCTGTGAGGGCCGGTTTTTCAAAGATGTATTTCACGGGATCCATTTTGGAAATAAGCCACGTGGTATGGCTGAGCATGTACTGCCTAAGCCAATGTGATACCCATACCAGAGCGCAACACATCCTTTCCAGCATTGAGTAATTCATCTCACATGCGGTAAACTTCTTGCTTAGATAGTAGATGGCTTGCTCCTTTTTCCCAGAATCATCGTGCTGACCCAACACGCACCCCATAGACTCGTCCAACACGGTCATGTACAGGAAAAGAGGTCTTCCTGTTACAGGTGGCATGAGCACCGGAGGATTTGCGAGACTCTGTTTGATCTTCTCGAAGGCCTCTTGGCAGTCACTGTTCCACAGGACCGCCTGGTTCTTACGTAATAGCTTAAAAATGGGCTCACAGGTAGGGGTGAGTTGCGAGATAAATCTCGCGATATAATTCAACCTGCCCAAAAAACCCCGAACCTGCTTCTTCGTGCGTGGTTTCGGCATTTCAAGGATGGCCTTCACTTTCTCGGGATCTATCTCTATCCCTTTCTGACTTACGATAAATCCTAGCAACTTCCCCGACTTTACCCCAAAGGTGCATTTGGTTGGGTTTAGTTTTAATTGGTATTTCCGCAACCTTCCAAACAGCTTACGCAGATTGACAAGGTGTTCGTCCTCAGTCCGAAACTTGGCAATCATGTCATCTACGTTGACCTCTATTTCCATATGCATCATATCATGGAACAATGCCACCATGGCACGCTGATAGGTTGCCCCAGCATTTTTCAGCCCGGAGGCCATCACTTTATAGAAGAATTTCCCCCATAGGGTGACGAAATTGGTCTTCTCTACATCTTCGGGTGCCATCTTTATTTGATTATACCCCGATAAACCATCCATAAATGAGAAAAGGGCGAATTTGGCTGTATTATCTACCAATATATCAATGTGTGGTAGGGGAAAATTGTCTTTAGGACTGGCTCGGTTCAAGTCCCGTTAGTCTACACACATTCGAACCTTGCCGTCCTTTTTCGGGACTGGGACAATGTTGGCCACCCACTCCGGGTACTGCGCCACAGCTAAGAAACCTGCATCAAACTGCTTCCTTACTTCTTCTTTAATTTTTAAAGACATCTCGGGCCTCATTCTTCGCAACCTTTGCTTAACCGGGGAAGACCCAGGATTCAAAGGCAACTTATGCTGCACAATGTCGGAATCTAGACCGGGCATGTCTTGATATGACCATGCAAAGACATCTTGATACTCTTCAAGAAGGGTTATCAAGCCTTGGCGGATAGGTGCGGTCATACCGGTTCCTACCTTTACTTCTTTCTTTTCCTCCGTGGTCCCCAAGTTTACCAATTCGGTTTCTTCTTGGTGAGGTTTCATTTCACGTTCTTCCTGAGCGACCAACCTCTCCAACTCTGGTGACAGGACGTCCTCTTCCTCTTCCTCATTTATGGTTTGGCTTATATCTCGATCGAAATCGATTGTCAAACCCTCGTTGTTAGGATCCTCAAAGAATCGACCCTCATATCTATACCAAACAAGACAAAAGAAACAAAAACATGCAAAATGATATGAGAAAAGGTGGAGCCGCAAGAACAGATGAAACAAGATCTCTTTGTTTATTTAATAAGGTAGGTTTCACAAAACAAAAGAAAAAGGAAATCTATAGGCTCTAATTACATTGAATCAGGGGTATAGACTTCTGACTGGCTTATCACGCGCCAGTTCCCCACTTGGGAATCGGGGTGGCATGGTTGCACAAAACTTGGTGGGTCTTGAGGGAACTCCTCTTCTATTGCGGCCACCTCCTCCTCGGACACCATTCCAACGCTGGTGAAACACTGGCTAATACGGCCGGGCCATACCCTATCCGCCCGAAATCTTGACGGCACGTTCCTCCTCCCCGGCATCCCGGGTTCATACCCTAATCCATACTTGTATGGATTTCCCTTGATATCGACCACATCGGCATTCCCGAGGCAGCCCTTGCCTAGACCCATTCCGGGCTCAAATCCGTTCCTGAGCATAACACGCGCCACCATTATGGCCGCTTTGGAGAGAGAAGGTAGCGACGGACTTGGTTCCACAGAGGCACAGCTCACCACCTCAAAGGATTGGAAAGCCGTTTCCAATGATTCTTCCGCCGCTTCTACGTACGATGCGGAGGAGGGGCAGCTCACTAACATATCCTCTTCACCCGACACTATCACTAAAAGTCCACCCATTGCGAACTTCAATTTCTGGTGAAGCGTTGAAGGGACCACTCCTAGGGCATGAATCCAAGGTCTTCCCAAGAGGCAGCTATAGGCGGGATTTATATCCATTACTTGAAACACCACATTGCAAGTGTGGGGGCCTATCTGAATGGGAATGTCGATTTCCCCCATCACTTCCCGCCGAGTACCATCAAAGGCTCGCACCACCATCGAGCTCGGTTTTAAACGTGACGCACTAAAAGGATGCTTTTCCAAAGTGGTCTTCGGCATTACATTTAAACTTGATCCGTTGTCGATAAGTACCTTTGCGACAACGTGGTCCATACATCTCACCGACACATGTAGAGCCTTGTTGTGTCCTCTCCCCTCAACGGGAATCTCTTCTTCCGTAAACGCGATATAATTGTTGGTGGTTATATGATTAACGATGCCCTCGAAACCCTCTACTGAGATATCATGTGCTACGTGGGCATCGTTAAGGACCTTCATCAACAGCGCACGATGAGGCTCGGAGTTTATGAGTAGTTCAAGCAAAGAGATCCTTGCTGGAGTTTTATTCAGTTGCTCGACTACCTTAAACTCGCTCTGCTGGATGAGGCGGAGGAACTCATGGGCCTCTTCCAAAGTCACTGCTTTTCCTTGAAGACCTTCTTTCTTTTCAGCCCCCCTTGCCATTGGAGGATCTACTTTTTTCGAGGGGGTGGCTATGTCTGTGGGCTCTTGGACCATGGACGCTTTCCCTTTGGAGGGCAATTCCGCCGGGTGAGGGGAAGCGAACACCCGACCACTGCGGGTTACGCCACTGAGGCCGGTGATGTTGGTTACCTTAGCTGATAGGGAGTCAACTTCGGTTACAACTCTTTCGCTGGACGCGGGAGGGGTATACTTCCACGGAACAACCTTATTACTTTGATATGCAAATGGCGTTGGCTTGGGCGCCGCCCGGGGGTATATGGGTGTGGAGCCGGTCCCTTTTCTAGTAAAACATATCACTAGAGCCTTGGGGGTTAGAGGAACCTTCTTCTCTGCCGACTGCATGCAAATTTGTGGTTCTTCCCTCCCTCCTATGGACACTTCAAGCTGCCCCCAATCCATGAGCCGCTGAAGCAATTCTTCTACCGCGGGACAGGTTTCCATGTCGTGCGACTCCCCGAGGTGAAACAAACATTCGTCCCTTTCGCCTCCGCCACGGGAGACCATGCACGCCGCTTGCAGTGATTGATAGATGAAGCGTCTAGAAGTAGCTACCTCTCCTAATCTCTTTGCCCGCAATGGCCCATCCTCTTTGACGGCGTTCACGCTAGCCCCTCCATGACTAGCTAGCGGGTTGGTTTTAACATTTGGGCCTTCCTCTTGAAACGATAGCCAACCGGCACTGATTAGGTGCCGTACCTTATATTTGAACGGGAGGCAGGAGTCAATGTTGTGTCCGGGAACTCCACTATGGTACGCACACTTGGCACCCGGGTCATACCATTTGGGGTAGGGTGGCTGGAGGACCTTCCCGGGTATGGCCACCACCAAATGATTCTCCAATAATGAAGGCCATAACTCGGAGTATGCCATGGGAATAGGAGGGAAGTTGTCTTTCAGGGGCGGGTGCTGTGCATATTGATAGGTCGCGCCGGGGGCTGTATTATTAACTAGCCGGGGAGCGGCTGGAGCTGTGCGTTGGGCCGGCGCTCTTTCTGCTGCGGGTGTTCCTTTTACTTGAGTCGGGAGGGAATTCCCGTCTCGGATTAAAAAATTTGGGGGATTGGGTTGGTATGAGCTTTGGATATTTTGGGGTACTTTCATCCACGTCGGGGCGGTGGTGACCACGTGGGCGTCTCCTTCCTTTTTCCTTGCGCCCACTACTGGGGCTCTTCTGTTGTTGTTGGGGGCCATATTGGCAGCATATTCGAACTTGCCTTTTCGTAGTCCGGATTCAATCCTTTCTCCGGTGAAGACGAGATCCGCAAAGTTAGCTGGCATGTAGCCTATCAGCTTTTCATAGTAGAACGTGGGTAACGTATCTACCATAATTGTGATCATCTCCCTCTCCGTCATGGGCGGTATGACTTGGGCTGCGAGATCTCTCCATCTTTGGGCATATTCCTTAATGGACTCATGCTCTCGCTTAGTCATACTCTGAAGCTGGTTCCGATCGGGAGCCATGTCCGTATTGTACTGGTACTGCCTAATGAAGGCAGTTTCCAAGTCTTTCCACGATCGGATCTGGGAAGCTTCCAGATTGGTATACCATGCTACAGCTGCTCTGGCCAAGCTGTCTTGAAAGAAATGGACCAACAACTTTTCGTCCGCAGAATACGCCCCCATCTTTCGGCAATACATCCGGAGATGCCCTTTTGGACATGTCGTCCCTTTGTACTTATCAAAGTCTGGTACTTTGAACTTGGGAGGGATGACGATGTTGGGTACGAGACATAAATCCGCCAAATCCGAGAATGGGTAATTGCCAAGGCCCTCGACTGCTCTTAACCTTTCTTCAAGCGCCTCAATCTTTCCCTTATCTTCTGCGAAGGGAACAGATTCCTTTACGGGTGTGGGGGAAGCCGGGATATGGCGGACTATGTTCGGTTGGGGTAGTTCATGGGGGGACGAATCTTTGAGGTGGAGCAGGGGGCCAAGATGGGTATCTCCTTCCTCATCGTCTTGCCCGGGATAGTCGTCATAAGGTAGGAGTTGCCCCTCGAAAGTAGGGGCTTGGCTTAAATCTTCCGGGGTGGCACGGGGGGTGAAGTTCGGAGGCAAGCCATAAGGATAAGCTTGCGGACTATACCTTCGACCAAACACGGTTATGTTTCTGTCTCGGCCCGGATTTAAGACGGGCTGCAGCACCGGCTCCGCTTCCCTAACCGTACTGGAGGCGGTTGCCGTGGTTTTATCCTCTATATTTTTCTAGAGTTTTAACATGACCTCCGAGATGGAAGCCATTTGATCTTTTAAAGCCGATAGATCGGCCTTCATCTGTTCTTGCACGCCCTCTTCATTATCCATTTTTCTGGATCGAGTGTTATAGGGGTGCTTTGGTGTTTTCTTAGTTATGATGAAATTCCTAAAGAGATAAACAATGGTGAGTATGCCACCAAAACATGAATATGCAAATGAATGATCGGAACACTTGGATCCACCCCAAGGGTTTTTTAGATAACATGATGAGTTCAAAACTTCTCATTTTATAAAAAGAACAAAGCTTTCATCTAGCCAAGATTATACAAAGGTGTTACGAGAGAACCTAACGGTTTCTAATTATGTGGGCCATCAAATCTATCATGTGTTGACAGTAATTGATTAGCCTATGAATCTCCTCGGGGGCCGTACACACTTCGGCCATGGCTTTTGCTTTGGCTAATAGACGCGGGAGGTCTTGACTTCCATTCAAGGTCAAGGCGAACCTATCCATCCACATAGTCGCTTCTTGATGCAATGCATCAATCACCCTCCCTCTTGCTTCTTTTTCGGCGTACACTTGTGCAAAATCCTCCACTAGCTTTTGTTCATGGGCCACAGACTGGTTCAACTCTTCCTTGTATTGCCCTATGATAGCTAGCATGCTTTGCTCCGTGGCTTCCAAGTGTTAAGCCAAACTCCTCTTGGATCTTGCGCACGCAGCTAACTCTTCTTTTAAGATCATGCCATGCACCCGTGACCGGTCTCTTTCCTCTCTTCGGAGCTTGAGCTCACTGTTGCTACCCCACAATGCTCCTCGGAATTTTTCTCGGCCATATTCCTCTTTGCGGGCCCTTTTAGTTTCTTGTTCAAGGGCTCTTGCAGTGGCCGCGTTTTCCTCTTGTAACTCGGTGCACTCTTTCCGGATGTGTGTAGCAGCTGATTTGAACTTCTCCTTGGCGAGTCTTGCCTTCCCTAGCTCCAATTTTAGAGCTCGGACTTCTTCATCTTCCTCCGGAGCTTCGAAGTTCTCCTCATCGATAACTTTCAACTTGGAGAGCCAATCTAACCCTCGCGTGTGAATTCTTAGCCATCCATGATAACCTCCGATGACGCCATTACGGATGCCCCTAAGCTCCTTGTCTTTCCTCAACGGACTCCTCCACGCCTTGTGGATTCTTTGTATAACCTTGAGACTTTGCGCGCCTAGATCCCTCACAAGGAAAGGCGAGAGACTTTCTTCGGTTGGCGCTCCCCTCATGGGGTACCCTAGCTGTCTTATGGCGAGTGCGGGATTATAATTAATACAACCCCTAGTCCCTATCAATGGAACATTAGGGTAGTCCCCACACGAGAAAAGAACTCTTTCCTTGCCTTCCTTCCAACGAGGAAACCAATTGATTGCGCTACCCCCTATCCCAGCCAAATGTTGGTCCCAATCGACTCTTCCTTTTTCGGCGCATGAGCGATAGCTTTGAAGCGAACACGGGTGTCTTGTGTCTTGTTGGAATAAGTGTGAAACCAACCACACAGAGAGAGCGGGTAAACAACAGACAATCCGTGCACTGTTTTTCTCACATCTCCGATCAAAGGTATCAAACAAATCTGCCAAGATAGCCACCACTGGACTCTCTTTGCTGTGGTGATACGCGAGGAAGGCGTCAATGGCGGCTAAGTCCACCAAACCGTCCACGTTCGGAAAGAGGACAACCCCAAAAATCAACAAAGCTAAAATATCCGCAAACGGGCCCCACTTCTCTTGGCTTGCCATATCCCTTGCCTTGCCTTCCAAGTATTTCCGAGGCAGGCCCACTACGCCGTTCCGAGTTTGCTTTATGCGATCCAACTCTTTTGCTGAATCTCCAACCACAGCTGCAATCTTGCTCAAGGAAGGAAGAAAGCCGGAGAAAAGATACGGTTTTCTCCCCCCAAGAGGGCATCCTAATATTTCCTCAAACTCTTCAATAGTTGGTACCATTTGGAAGTCCCCAAACGTGAAACACCTCAACGGCTGGTCATAGTATTGGGTGAGGGATACAACAGCTTCCGTAAATACCTCCGCTGCGGTTAGATCTAGAATCTTCCCGTACACTTTGCGGAAGCCTTGCCTTTGGAGAGGTCCCATCAATCGTCCCAATTCCTTGAGGCTAGTGACATCTAGACTTTTAACCTTGACTTGATAAAACCTTTTGCCGTTTTGATTTGTCCCCATCATTTTACCTAAAAAAGGGGTGGATCAAGACTCCGACATGAATGATGCAATGCGTATGCATGAAACGGAAAGAAAACAACACAAAGGGGTAATTCACACATACGAGACCGCAGGGATCCAACTTTAATGCTACGTTTGGGCATGATGGCGCCTCGACGTAGCATTAAAAGGTTACGTATTACTCTAAAGAAACCAAACATCACTAGCAAAACTATAAACTGATGCTATTTACCAAAAAAATGCATGAGGGTGAATGGCACAGAGCGTGTTTGCTCTTTGCCCCTATTTGGGAACCTATAGGACAATATCTAGGGGTCTCTAATAACTACTCCCCAACAATTCATAACTCACACGGCTGTTTTCTAGAGGTATCATCACTCAAGATAATAATATTGTGGCGGTATGGAATACCAGCGACAACACATTATAAAGAGAGAAAGCTCTAGACGAGGTTTCACTATTATCAAGCAAGTCGGAGACCTAGCATGATGATAGATTCACCTCCACTCCTTAAATTCCCATGAACCCGGGTGTAGGACCCCTTTTTTCTTTACTCAAACCCGTGGGTGCTTAGAATGCAGTGTAAAGAATGCGAAATTGACAACATTTTTTTACATTTTACACAGTTCAACAAATGCACACACGAAGTTTCACAAATCCACAATTCCTTAAAATAGGCCTAACTCACAAAAAGTCCCCAGTGGAGTCGCCAACTGTCGCAACGTGCCCTTCGCGGGCGAGCGAAGGCGAGGCTCACGGGTGCGCTTTCCAAAGGAGGAAAGATGCGCGGAGTCGCCACCAACGTTTATTTGTGGAAAACGTCGGGAAAACCGAAGGAAACCGGTCAAAATGAAAATTCTAAGTTCGGGAGTTGTATTTACGTTTGAGGAAGGTATTAGCACCTCTCACGTTTGTCTCAAAGGACAACAGCCTATTTTTTAGAATTGTGGAAATTGTGTTACCTTTACTTTTACTTCTTTTTATTTTTTGAGGTCGACAAAAGCGGGGCTTTTGCTCCTACGTACCCTCCATCGAAGAGGAAATCAAACCTACGTAGTTCTTTCTTATGCGTGAATCAAGTGATTCTTTTTACTTGAAAGGTGATCATTTTAAGGCGTTGGACCTTAAAAATGATCCATTTTACTTGGTAAGAAATTGAAATGATAAACTTTCAAATCCTATTTTTGTGGACGAGCTTGACTAGGCGAGTTGATTTTAGCCTTAGTTTCACTTTAGTTATTAGCCAATTCATTTAAGAATGAGGAATCCCAAAGAGAAAACGTCCGATTGATTTTTCGCTTTATTTTACTAAAAGGTATTTTTTGATTATTATATTATTATTTTACCTCTTTTTTTTATTTCCAACGTGGTTACGGAACGACCAAACGGTCGGAATTCATTTTAACCGAAATTAACGGATGATACAATTCAAACGATCGGTGGAAATTTATTTTATTTTTAGATTAGGCGAGAAATGACTTAAATAAATTACTTAAGCACGTCAAAAGCGGGTATAGAAAGCGAATGAAAGTGAGAATAAAAATACATGAAACAAAATGTGGACCACCACGGGTACATAGAATGAATTGAAAAGCTCGGTTTAAGGTACTTACCCGTTGAAGACTGAAGAAAACGAAGAACGAACGATGAATGTGGAAGAACGGTCGAGAATCTTCGCGTAATTACTCACGGAAACGTTACGGAAGTGCCTCGACTTGAATTTTCTTCACGGAAATAATTTTCCTCAGCAATTTCGAGAGAATAAGAAGTGCCAAGAAGGCTGAACCTCTTCTCCCTTCACTCCTCCCCCTATTTATAGCAAAATAGGGGAGGAGCTTGCCACCCAGCTCGCCCAGGCGAGCAAGGTTGCTTCCTCCAGAAGCAACAGCCTTCTGGAGGAAGAATCTGGAAGGCCCAAGTGTGCCTGATTGCTATTTGTACCCCCCTTTTACTAAATGCACCCCCCTTCTACTTTTTTTTGGTAATTCTTTTCCGTAACGTTACGAAACTTTACGAATTTCGTAACGATACTTATTTTCCTTCCGCAAGGTTACGAATCCTTACGGATTATGTATTTACTCTTTTTTAGCTTTTGAAGAAGTTACGAAAACTCACGGATTGCGAAAAACACCTCCTTTTGATTTCCGTCACATTACGGAATTTTTACGGATTGCGTAAGCCTGCTTCCTTTTGATTTTCGGCACGTCTAGGGACTTCACATATTGTGCAACAAAGGGTGCCAAATATCTCGAAGCGGCCAATCAAAGGTTGTGTATCATCAAATTATAATCCCCAGACGAAATTAGGGTATGACACAAGGCTTAAGGAAGACATGACTGGGCAGATTAGGGAAGAATTGAGGACTCAAATTAAGGAAGAATTGAGGACTCAGCTAGAAGAGGAAAATAAAAGGAGCTTGGAAATAATGACCAATGCATTGAAAGAGGCTATTAAAAAAGAGTTGCCAAATAAAGGATCCCCAGAGCTACTCCAAATTCAGCCGGACATACAACAAGTAGGTGCGCGTGTCAGCACACAGGGAAGTAATGTTGTTACCAATGTCCAGGCTTCACAAGAACATCATGCTAATGCCATACCATTGATGGGACTGTATATGCAGCTTAAGGATGGTACAACAAGGTTTGTAGAAATATTACCTTACAATTTAATCGGACTTTTGTTTTTTCTTGCAGCTGTAATTGTTGGGTTTGGTTTGTGTTTTGTTCATCGTTTAGTTTGTGTTTTATATGCATTAGTTTTTGCTTTGTTTATGGTTCATTTAAGGTTGGTGGCCATGGGGAAAATAATGGAGGGGGATTCAATCATACACACAGTGGCATATGCAGATGATGTTGTCAGGGTAAGTGTAGAAACAGTTATTGATCCTGAGGCTGAGGTCTCCTATGCCACCTCAGAAATACAATATGTGAAGCAGGTCGTCGATACATTTGTAGCTTGGCCCACACACCTTGTGAAAGTTGTATTAGATGAGGTAACATGTTTGATTTGACATACATAAAGTAAAACATTCATACATTACAGTACAAATACTCACCCACTTTCATTAACCATGTAGGATCCACAAAGTATTCCACACAACGAGGATGCACATGTGCCGAAGTCGGCTAATGAGGACGCAGATGATCCGTTGCGTGGATTGATAAAGTACAGTTTCGATATTTACGACAACCCACTTGAAATCAACTTTGATGGGAGCTTTCTTGGAATTGTAGATGCATCTGCATCGATATTCATCACATATTCAGATGTTAGTGAAATAATAGCAGGAGACAAAAGTCTGAACATATCTGTCATACAATTATGGTTAATGTAAGTGAAATCCTTCATTTATTTATTCCTCATTCATTCTATATCATGATCCACTACAATACTTTCAAATCATGTGAATAGGTATATGCATGAGTGGAGTCAGATATTCAGTCAAGGTTTCATGTATGCATTCCTTGAGCCACAGTCGTTGGTTTGTTCAAAGGATAGACGCAGCGAATGCGAACAATATCTTCAAAGATGGCTTAAAGAATCTGATTGAGAGGTGTACGTTGGACCTTACTTCCATTAGTAAGTGTTATTTAACAAACATACTTCAAATGATGTTTGGGTGTATTTGTATCTAATGTGCATGACATGCAGGGCACATTGGCAACTCGTAGTTTTGTGTCCTAGGCAACATGTTGTTGTTTGGTTCTGTTCCTTGCGTAGGAAACCTGATATGCATATCAAAGATACAATTAATAGGTTATCTCATACCATATAAATTTTTACAAGCCTTCTTTAATGGTCATTATTGATTGACATGTTGTTGTATATGCGTTGATGTGGTTTTTTAAAAGCAGTGTAATGACGAAATTGAAGACGACCTTGTCTCCTGAAACTAAGGCAGTTGCACCTAAGTGGATTGAAGTAAAGGTAAGTCAGCTATGTACCATGCGTTATTGTTGTCTAGTTAAGTCATGAAATTATGTAATGTATACGATGTTCAAATGTTTTCCATATGTAGAGTCACGTTTAAACCGGCTGTTATGAATGTGGATATTACGTAATGCATTGGATCTGGAACATCATAACCAGCGACATAAAGAGTGACTGGTCCATGGTATGCATAAACTTCAGTGCAATTGGAACTGAATTTTTATATTTGCAGTACTAACTTACAATTATGAATACTTGCAGTGGTTTGCTAATGACACACCGTTGGACATCGACATCATCACCACAATTCGAAAGAAATGGGCAACATTTTTTTTAAAGACAGCAATAAGTAAAAACGGCTAATGATGGCGTAGGAGTATTTTTTTTTCCTATATTTGAGACAATTGTTATGTTATTTTACACAGCGACTATTTTATTTTCGGTCATGCTACTGTGATTCATAATGAATCACAATTCCTATAATGGTGATTGCGTGCAATGGTTTTCTGTTCTTAGTATTACCAACTCAATTTCATATAATTGTAGTAATATATTGTCTTTACCCCCTTCTACTGCATTGCATCTGCATTTGATTACCACAACAACAATTTAGTGCAGCTATAGTACCACCAAGCTTGGCACTGCAGCAGTTAAGTGAACAAATGAAGTGTCCACAATCATTGGATGGTTGCTTGGTAGAGGTACATGTTATTAACTAATAAGATTTCTTGTGTGTTAGGTATAATTATTAAGAAGAGGCACTATATATATAGACTTTTATATATAAATCTTATTAGAGTTTTAACACACTCTTTTTAACACACTCTCCACTGGTGGTTGAAATTTATTGATAATTATAAAATCAGAAGAATGACTCATCAAATGACTAGTGGGACCTGCCAAATTTGTGATTTTTAAGAAATTTGAGCCAACAATAAAGAGTGTGTTCAAGAGAATGTGTTAGAGACAGTGTTGCTAGCATTTCTCTATTTAGGAATGGTGTTTGTAGTTATTAGTGAAAATAGAAATAGAAAATATTTTCCTTATGTCAAACAGGCTCCTGATTTTCAGTTTCCTCAGACTTGTGTTGTCATGTGCGATAAGCAACATGCTCTCTACTATGACATTTGTCATGGCTGCTATTTTCAGGTAAATTTAAATGCATAATCAGTTAATGTTAATCTTAATCTTAATTCTATTCATTTGTTACTATTAGTACATTTTTTTTTGTATTGCTTTGAGATAACATGGTTTTACTCTCTGCTTGGGATGGATTAGGATGGAGAAGTTAAACGTGAGAAAAGTAAGATGCCAACCAAAGGTGATTGGAACTGTAGTAACAGTTGTTGGGGCCATGTTGATGACATTGTACAAAGGGCAAGTAATCAGTTTCTTCGGGTCTAAGTACATGCATCACCCAACAAACTATGTACCTGAAAACAACACTGATTCTGGTGAAAAGGATTGGTTCAAGGGTTCTGTTCTTCTCGTACTTGCCACCCTTTCATGGGCTTCTTCATCCTTCAGGCAAGTAATTAAGTCTTTACTACTTTGATTGTTGGTCTAATGAGAGTGACTTGTGTACATTATTTATGATTAATGCAGGCAGTGACATTAAGGAAATACACTGTTCAGCTCTCCCTCACAGCACTTGTGTGTGCCTTAGGTACACTTTGCTGCAGCCTATGTTGTAAGCCACTCTCTCTCTATTTGTCTATCCATCTATGATCTATCTGATAAATTATTATATATATATGGTCTAAGATCATCTGATTCCAATTAATTTTTAAGTAACACATAATCGAGTTTTATTAATTATTTTTTTAAAATTAAAAGAAACCTCAATTACCTATGACATAAAAATTGATCAGGAGTCAAGATTATAGGCATGTCCTAGTCTCGGAATATACAATAATTTTTATTCTATTTTTCTGTGTATTTGTTGTTGAACTAGGGAATAATATAATCAGGTATCACCTACTATGTTCAAGGGATTGTCATGCAGAAAAAAGGGCCTGTTTTCGTTACTGCTTTCAGCCCTTTGATGATGATTATCGTAGCCATCATGGGTGCCTTCATCCTTGCAGAAAAAATATATCTTGGAGGGTAAGTACTCAATACTCATATTCACTCCCAATGAACATATCTTGTTTTAGGCACAAAGAAAGAAGCTTAAACGTTTTAATTGACTCACTCTTGTATCATAAACTAAAAGTTTGGTGTTTCTTACATAAAAGTTGAAACATCACAATCTTAAAAAGCTATAGTCATTAGAGCTATAGCTTTGAAACAGTGGATTTATCTGCAGGTGATTTCAGGGTCATTAGAGCTATTGTCATAGTAATGGGACTTCACTCTTTCAGGTTGGAGCTGTAGTCGTTGTCATATATTGATCCAAACATTAACTATTACACCCTTCATTACTTATATAAATATATGGAACCCCAAATTAGGATTGATACTATAAGAACTATATTCCATTTGCTAGTATGACCTGAAGTATCCTTTCTGGTTTTCTTTTTGTTTTCATATATATATAAACAATGCATGCATGCATGCATGTATTTATATATGTTTGTTGTATATAAATGTAGCTTTGTTTTTGAAATTTGAATGGCATAACACAAATTTCGTCAGCAGGCAAAATACTTCAACGACGGTCGTCCTTTAAACCCGTCTTTATATTGTTATTTACCAACAACGACAGGTGCTAGGGACACCGACGTTGACATACTGGCAAACAACGTCGGGCCTTTCTAACCCGACGTTGAAATGGAAGCATACAACGACGTGTCTTGGGCTACCCGACATTGAAATGGGACAAAACAACGACGTGTTTTGGGCTACCCGTCATTGAAATGGATCACAACAACGACGGGTTCTTCATAATGTGCGTCGTTGAATCCTTATTTATAACGTCTGTTCTTTTGTAGCCACTGACGTTGTATTGTTGCATTACAAAGACGGGTGCTAGTTGACCGATGTCGTTGTTGTCGATATACAACGACACCTGGAACAAAGATGGTGTTGGGCCCGTCGTAGATACTGGTTTTCCACCGATGTAGAAGCTTGTTTTTGTGGTAGTGATAATACTACAAATTAACTATTTCCTTAGAGAAAAGAAAAACTAGATTTCATACATCTATGTACGGGTATAATTTATTTAATATATAAATAAATAACATTATTTTATTATTTATTATTTTTACTATAAAACAATTTACTATCCTTTTTTATTTTAATACTATTACTTTTTAGATCTGGTAGAAATTTGTATTAGTATTTTTTTATAACATTCTTAGTTTTATATTTATTCATTTTACATTTTCTGAAATTATAATATAATATTTTTTATCAATTAAATATTAATCAACATTTTATTATTGTTTTGAATATATTTATGATATTTTAAATTTTTATTATAATTTTTTTATTAACAATTAACTGATGATACTAATGCAGTTTTTTGTGCGAGAAAAAGTAGCTATTCTGTTTCATTCATAATAACAAAATGAATAGAAGAAGGAATACAATTAAAAGTATTTTTTTTATGCAGTATACAATCAAAAGTATGATTGTTAGCAAAAAGCAAATAATCCTATAAGCTGACATAATTAATTCACTCGCATCCTAACAAAAGTTACCAAAGGATCGGAGTTTTGGAAAACTATCAAGATGATGTTTATAAGTGGTCAAAGTATGATCCATCTTTGAGTGACCAATGACATTATTACTGAGATTATCAACAGCTAGAAGATTTACAACCTAATTGAAAAATAATGTTCTGAAAACCAAGTAAATTTGCCCAATATCGATCAAAGCTTTGTATAAGCCAGCAGATTTACAATCTAATTAAAAAATAATGTTCTGAAAACCAAGTAAATTTGCCCATATCAAAGCTTTTTATAAGCCCCATGCCTCTGCTTCTTTAGGATCAGGAATACACATATCTTTGATCTGGTGCTTGTCATTTGTTGTGAAACCAAGCGAGTAATAAATAAAGAGGAGATTTAACATTATACTTTAATTAAAAATTTAACACTCAAGTTTATGAGTTTTATATTTACTTATATAATATTTAATCTTTTAATTCTTATTTGATATGAGACTTATCATATCTTACACAACGTCATTCATGAACTAACGTGCTGCTGCAATGCTTTGTGCATTAGCTTAGTTAAATGTGACATGCTACAACGCTTTTGACTACTAAATTTGATTTAATATTGGAGACAAAATGGTAGATGCAATTTAATGTAGAACTATATCTTGCTTTAATGATTATACACGTCTGTACATCATGTGTGTATATTCAACACAAAAACCAAGGCAAAGTTAAATAAGTATGGACAAAGATTTATGAATATTAACTTAGATTTAACAAGAGATAAAATGGTAGGTGTAATTTAAAGTAGAATAGTATCTGATATTAATTATCATGTGAATTGTGAAAATTATATTATATTTATTTATCAAAAGAAAAGTATTTTTGAAATAACAAAATAATTTTTACTAATAATTCTGTTATAAAATAAATTTTTAAAGATAAGACATAAAATCTATTATCAATTATATGTTCTTTTTTATTAAACAATTAATTTTATGATTTTTAACTTATTAGAAAACTGCTTAGTACTTAATGCAAATCACAGTTATAATTTCGATAAATATATCCATTTTTATTATAATAATATCATAGTTTATAAGATAATAACAAAACTTTGATAAAAATATTTTCGATTTAATGATTAGTTTTATAATAATTTCAATAATAATAAGTAGGGATTAGAAAAAGCAAAAGCTTTAAGAAAAAATAAAGATTGAAAAGAGTAAAGAGGTTAGAAAATGTACACAGTAAAATAAATAGACATAAATTCATAAAAGATGAGAATTGAATACATACATGATGACATAACCAATTTTAGATGATAGGTGTTGTTCGTGTTTGAAGAATTAAGTGATAGTATTTCAACCCTCGAAAATTGACATTCAACAGTTTTATTGATAGACATCTAATACAAATGATCGAATTATAAGATTTTGACATGTGTACAACGATATTCCAAAATACATTAATCTGATATTAGTTATTGTCGTTGTATAACTTTTTCGCAACTATGTCAATTGACAATTTGATTAACGAAAAAGATTTCACTTTTGAACGCTTTTCAATCTCACATACTTTAATGAAATCATAAATCTTAATCGAAATAACTCTCTTCGATTATACAATCAACTTCTCAAAATTTAGACCATATTTTAATCACTTTTGAAGAGATTTTTCTACTCATCTCGAGACAAGTATATCGACACATGATTCTCTTAACTTAGTCAAATTTTACATAATAAAAATAACAACATACTTGTAAATTATGTGTATATATTAATATTTTTTTTGTTAGTACAATGATTTGATACTATTTTATAAATAAACTTTTCCCTTAAAGATGTGATCATAAAGATTTGATTTTAAATCGTCTATATATAAAAAATATCTATTAAGAGAAATTAATTATTTTTTAAATAGATTTTAGTAACTCAAGTCAAAACAAAAACAAAAGCAAAAGCTAACTAAGTGGAAAGAAGTCTCCTAACATCAATTTGAAGATAAGGAGAAAGCACCAAAGGATCGAAAGAGTGGATTCTTGATCTATCAACCACTCTTCTTAGCTAGAAGAAGATCTACACAAAAAATTTATTCTCGAAAGGTATCAATGAGGCAAGCATCCCACACAACATTTAGGAGGCCTTAGAATTTTCTTATAAAACATAAGGAATTTCTTCGTGGCCTCTCTGTGATAGCTTCTACGTTCATGGTGTCTGCTGCCCTAACGTCTCCATCATCATCCCGCCCTGGAAAACTCACCTTGTCCTCAAGGTGATGAAACCGGCGAATGTCATCCCACGGCTCCCATGTAGAATCTTCGGGTGCTAAGCCAACCCATTGTACCAAAACAAGCCGAGTTGGGGGTTAGTAGAGGAATCCATGCGTGAATCGAGGATGGTCAAGGGCTTCAATATGGGCTGATTTTGGACTGCGTCTGGTGGGAGGGCAGAAACCGGAAGTTCCAAGGGACTGTGGTGGGGTCGTAACATGGAACAATGGAAGACGGGATGGATCTTAGATGCTTCCGGGAGTTGCAACCGATATGCCACCGTTCCAATGCGTTCAAGGATAGGGAATGGTCCGAAGTAACGTTTGGCGAGCTTGTTAGGGGGCTGATCTCGTAAGGAAAGCTGACGATGAGGACGATGGCGGGCGTAGACCATCTGCCCCTCACTGTATTGAACATCACGACGTTTCTTGTCCGTGAGGAGTTTCATACTCTCCTGGGCTTTTAAAAGCTTCTTCCTGAGTGAAGTATAGATGGCACTCCGCGTGACTAACATGGTGTCGACTGCATCATTTCGCGATGAGCCCTTGAGTTGAGATAGTCTGAGATAGTAGGAGGAGGCTTGCTGTAGATGACCTCATAGGGAGTGAACTTGGTGCCGGAATGTTGAGACGTGTTATAGGACCATTCAGCTAAAGCCATAAACTTATACCACTCAGCTGGGTTGTGATGAAAGAAAGAACGAAGATATTGCTCATTCGTGTGGTTCATCACTTTGGTTTGGCCATCCGTTTTAGGATGATAAGTCGTGCTCATGCGCATCGTCGTTCCACTTAGCCGAAAAAGCTCTCGCCAGAAGGAGCTAACGAAAATGGGGTCTCGGTCGGAAATAATGCTCCAGGGAAACCCATGTAGCTTGCATACGATATTAAGGAAAAGATTGGCCACCTTAAAGGCCGTGTAGTGGGAAGGTAAAGCTCCAAGGTGAACTCCCTTGGAGAACCTATCAACGATTACGAGGATAGTCGTGAATCCGCTAGAGCTTGGAAGGTGGGTCATGAAATCCATGGAGAGGTCCTCCCAGATGCTTGAAGGTATTGGAATGGGTTGTAAGAGGCCAGCACTCTTGCGCATGATGGGCTTTACTTGTTGACAGGTGTGGCAATTGCGAACGAAGGTCTTAACATCTCAGAGCATGTTGGTCCACTGAAAATTGGGACGAAGGCGATGGAACGTTTTCTTAACGCCGAAGTGGCCCGCGAGTGGGGTAGCGTGATGCTCATGCAGTAACGCTGGAATTAATGGATTCTTTTCATCAATCCAGATTGCTCCTTTGAATAGAATGAAATCACCCGAGATGGAGAAGTCAGGGTGGTCTGTGGATGCAGTTTGGATTGCTTTGCGGTGTCTTTGGAATTCTGAGCTCTCGAGTAATGATTGCTTTAGCAGGTGTAGGAACTCGGGGTGTGGGACTGAGAGGATGAAGCATTGTCCTTGAGTGGATTCACCCACACGCGAAAGGGAATCAGCAACCACGTTCGAAGTTCCGGCCTTGTATTGGATATCGTAATCGAATCCAAGTAGTTTGGCGAGGTAGAACTGCTGCTCCGGGGTTTGGATGGTCTGAGATACGAGCTCATGGAGGCTGCAATGATTTGTATAGATGGTGAATTTGTGGCCCAGTAGGTATTGTCGCCACTTGCGGACGGCGGCGACAATAGCGTGTAGCTCACAGACGTACACGGATGCATGTTGAAGACGTTGACCTAGTGGTTTGCTGAAGAATGCTATGGGGTGTCCTCGTTGATGAAGAACCGCACCCATAGCATAGCTTGATGCATCTGTTTCTAGTGAAAAAGGTAAGGAGAAATCAGGAAGGGCTAGCACTGGTGCAACCGTCATAGCTTTCTTCAGATCATCGAAGGCTTCCTGAGACTCCTCACTCCATCTGAACGTGTCCTTGCAAAGAAGTTGTGTTAATGGCGCCGCAATGGATGCATATCACTTCACAAACTTCCAGTAGAATCCAGTGAGACCCAGGAATGCACGAAGGTCTCTCGGGGAGCTAGGTTGGGGCCAATCGAGTATGGCCTGTACTTTGGAAGGATCTAGTTGCACACCTTCGCCGGAGACCACATGACCTAGATAATCAAGCTGACGCTGCCCAAACAAGCATTTGGAACGCTTAAGGAAGTACTGGGCCTGGGACAGGGAGTTGAAAACGCATTCCAAGTGGTGTAGATGGTCCTGAAGGGAGGCGTTGTAGACAAGTATGTCGTCGAAGAACACCGCCGTGAACTTCCTTAAGAACGGACGGAGTAAGGCATTCATGGCTGCCTGAAATGTCGATGGGGCGTTGCACAACCCGAAGGGCATGACCCTATACTCATAGTGGCCCTGATGAGTCCAAAAAGCTGTCTTCGGTACATCAATCTCCGCCATTAAAATTTGATGGAAGCCCTGTCTTAAGTCTAGCTTCGAAAACCACAAAGCATGGCCCAATTCGTCCAAGAGCTCTTCGATAGTTGGTAATTGAAATCTATCGCGGACCGTGATGGAGTTTAAAGCCCTGTAATCCACGCACATATGCCATGTACTGTCCTTCTTCTTTACCAGTAATACTGGGGAAGAAAATGGGCTTCTGCTAGGTTGGATCAAACCGGAATCGAGAAGCGCTGATACTTGTTTTTCTATCTCAGTCTTTTGGAAGCACGGGTATCTATATGGTCTAACGTTAATAGGGTGAGCTGA
Source organism: Glycine max (assembly GCF_000004515.6). Classification (NCBI taxonomy): domain Eukaryota; kingdom Viridiplantae; phylum Streptophyta; class Magnoliopsida; order Fabales; family Fabaceae; genus Glycine; species Glycine max. The sequence continues at coordinate 34,331,335 of NC_038253.2, read as the reverse complement.
AGGGATGAGGTTTATTTGGTGATCATGTTGGCGAGGGGTGGGGGGGAAGGCTTGTGGGTTGGTTGAATAGGGACTAATACTTGAGTAGAAGCTCATCAATGGCGGGGACGGGGTGGGGTGTAGTGTTTAGTAATTCGGGTGAGGAAATGGGTTGTAGTGATAAGTGGAAGAGGCCCGAAGTAAAGTTAGTGGATATGAGGCGCTTTACCTGATGGGCCGAAACTGGGTTGGTGTCAACTTGCACATCTGCACGAAGATGGATGGGCCTTCCAAAAAGGGTGAACTTCATAGTAAAATCGGCGTAGTCAATAATGACCGGGCCCAATGTTCTCAGCCATTCTACTCCGAAAACGTCGTCGGCTCCGCTTAACGGCAAAACGGGCAACGTGACCACGAAGCTGTGATCCTGGATGAGTATCGTGGTTTCAGGGATCATCTACTGGCAATCCAACACCGAACCGTTGCCTACCATGACCCTGAGAGGCACTGTATCTTGCAAGGGAAGATTGAGGAACTTCGCAACCCAAGGTTGAACGAAGTTATGAGTGCTGCCGCTATCTACTAAAATGGTGACACGAGTGTTGTTGATGAGGCCGTACAATCTGAAGGTGTCTGTGGCGGGTACACCGGCCATGGCGTGGAGACTGATATGGGGTTGCAGTGAGGCGGGGTCGAAAGGCTGGGTAACTTCGAGCATTGTTTGGTCATGTTCAGTCTTTGAAGGAGACAAAGGTTCTGAAGGGCTTGACTCTGGTGATGAAGGCTCGTCGGAGTTAGCAATGAAGAAGAGAACTCGCCCTTTACAACGATGGGAGGAGCTCCATTTTTCATCACAATTATAACAGAGCCCCTTCTCGCGTCTTCTTGGGTTCTCTGGACAAACGGGGCTTTTGGTCGAGGTGGTTGTGTTGAGTGAGGGTTAAAGGAGGTAGTGTTTGGTGATGGGTGGATAAAGGGGGTACGGGTGTGTTTACGGCGGTCATTAATTTTATCTTCCTGTAAACGAGCAAGAGCTGTGGCTTTTGGAAGGGAGGCGGGTTGAAAAGCCTGTACCTCCCGGCGTATCTCTTGGCTGAGGCCGGAGATGAAACAACTGAGAAGGACTGATGGGGACAGGCTTGTGATGCGATTCGCGAGTTTCTCAAATTCCGTTAGGTACTCTGTGACGGTGCCTCGTTGAGTGAGCTTGAATAAGGCTCCGCGGGGGTCGTCGTAGATCGAGGGAGCAAAACGAGATTCAGTGGCTTGGAGAAGGGCTGGCCATAAAGTGATGAATCCATTTTGGAACATCCACTGAAACCAGCTTAATGCAGCGCCGTCTAAGTAAAAGGAAGCTACCATGATACGATCGTCTTTTGGAGTTCCTTGGTAATCAAAAAACTGAGATTTTGAAGATCCACCCAAGTGGATCGTGGCGGTCGAACCGCGGGACGTCGAGTTTGACTGGTGGTCGCGGAACTGGAGGAGGTGGCAGAGCAGAAGACGACATGTGAGAGAGACACTCACACATGGCATCGAACTTGTTAGCCAAGTCGGAGTGTTTCTCGGTCAGGGCGGCTATGGCCTCCTCGAGGCGGTCCGTGGTGGTTCGACGAGTTCCATGCTCTGCCATGGACGAGGCAGGTCAGACCAGTGTTGTGGGATAAGGAAGAAGAAGAGTGAATGCCTTGTTTCGAGGTCAAGGTCCCTCCTGAGGGTCAAGCTTTTACTCAAATGTTCTGCACTTTATTCATTCATGGAAGGTCCCTTATATACAACGTGTTTCATGCATGAGCTTTGTACGTAACTAATTACAAGTGGTTATAACGGACTAACGGCCCTCTAACTAACTAACGGTCATGCTAGCTCATTCATATGTAATCACCTAAGTATCTAGGTTTCGAAACATTCCTTCGTGGCCTCTCTGTGATAGCTTCTACGTTCATGGTGTCTGCTACCCTAACGTCTCCATCATTTGTCTTCTTAATTTCTGCTATCTTATATGAATAAAAAATGATGGATATCTCCCATGTCTAATTCAATTATATACAGACAAACAAAAGAGAAAAAAAAAAGAGAATAATATAAATATAATAAATAATATAATGTGAATAGAGATAAAAAAAAATAATAAGTGCAATAATATTGTGCTAACAATTATAAAATCTCAACATATCTCTATTCATACCCACAATGCATGGTTCATGATTGCTAAATCAAATGAGTTGTTTATCTTCATTTTGTAAATCCTATAAACTTACATAAATTTAATTAATTATTTTATATAAAATCTCTTAAATTTTAAGACTATTAAAATGAGTGTTTAATTTTGTGGACTCCCTAAAAAAAATTAATTTTGGAGGTCTCACAATCTGCTAATTTTCCTCTATTATAGTTTAAAATAACATTTTTTATTCCTAATTTTTTTTGAAAAAATATTCTTAACAAATCTTAAGCAATGTTACTTATACAAGAAATGATATTTGTATAAACAATGTCAGATCATGCACTTTAATGGTAAAATTTGTTAAACAAGTTGTTTACCTTCAAACAACACTTCTAAGAAATAACGTTGAACATGACCTAGCTAAATTTTAAATATTAAATATCATGTTAGAAGAGTATTTAAATTTTAAATGTGTGTGTGTGTGTGTGTGTGTGTGTGTGTGTGTGTGTGTGTGTGTGTGTGTGTGTGTGTGTGTGTGTGTGTGTGTGTGTGTGTGTGTGTGTGTGTGTGTGTGTGTGTGTGTGTGTGTGTGTGTGTGTGTGTGTGTGTGTGTGTGTGTGTGTGTGTGTGTGTGTGTGTGTGTGTGTGTGTGTGTGTAACTTAAATTTTAACATATTTTAATATATTTTGAAAATTTTATATTATGTTGGTTTTAATTTACTTGTTAAATATTTCAATTGATATTAAAAGTATACGAGGATATATCAAATAGATATTAGGAGCATGTTTGAATTTTGAACATAAAATTCATATATTTGGAATTGATTTATGATATTTAATTACTATTTGTTAAATCATTTAGTTGATATTAAAAGGATGTAAAGTACATGTTAGGAGATGAAAGATTGAAAGTCCACCACTTCATGAAAAGAGAATGTGTGTGTAAAAAATGTTTAACATGGACTTTTGTCCATTATTTCATAAAAGTTGTTGGGGGAAAATCATACACCTCTTTATTATGCACAATAATGAGACAATACACCATAAAATTAAAAGACAACATCATAAATAAAATATGAAAAGATCACAAATTTATTTAATGCAATTCGACTCTCCATACCTACATCAACAACCTCATAAAAAAAAATTTGAACAAACTTGTAAATCTTGTGACCTCCCTCTCTCACTTAGGGTGATTATTGATAGAACATTTTAAAGACATTTATTTGTGACCAATTGTGGACTCAATTGACATATATTTGAGCTTAATATTGACGCATTGGCCTAGTTTTTTTTTGGAATATTGGGCTTAAATGGGCTTAGTTGTTAATTTTAGTTCATTTTTTGAACTTTTTTCTCATTACAATATCTTCGGTTGTAGAACTCACTTTTGGATGATCCATGGATCTATGAAAAGATAAGACATAGATCTACAACTTTGCCTCTCATAAGCTCAGGCCGATTCACACGTTATGAGGGTCAATTTTGTGCGTCAAGTTACTATCTCTAGACCTCATTAGATTTAGGTTATCTCTCTTATTTTAAACCCAAATTGGGCATATGATATCTCCTTAGAAAGCTTATTCAGAGATCTTTCTATTGGACCATAATAGTCCACGAATTTTATAATTTAATTCTATATAAATAATAGAAAACAAAACTAGTCATAGAACTTTGAATTCATTTTTTTTTTCATTTTGGCGCCAAATTAGATTTTTCTCTCTTCTCTCATGAGTATGTGCTCTTTGATGCAGATTGGGTAGGTTGTCCCACCACTCGACGCTTCACAACTGGTTACTGTATCTATCTTGGAGGAAATCTTATCTCATGGTGTGCTAAGAAACAACCAACATTTTCTCACTCCAGCACAGAAGCTGAATATAAGGCCATGGCAAACACTGTCGTTGAACTCACATGGCTTACCTTTCTCTTGCAAGACCTTTGCATTTCACTAGCATCCCTTCCACTGTTATACTGTGATAATCTTAGTGCTCTTCACATGACCATCAATCCAGTATTTCATGCCCGCAGCAAGCACATTGAATTGGGCTATCACTATGTTCGCGAATGAGTTGCCCTTGGCCATCTTGTCACTCACCACATTCCTGCCAATGATCAAGTTCCTGATTTGTTCACTAAGCTCGTGTCCAGAGCTACTCTCATGCATTTTTGGACCAAACTCTGCCTTCAACCTCAGCCTTGTTTGAGGGAGGATATTAACAATAATCAGCTGTTGGATGACAATCATGCTGAAAAAGGAAACAAAGAGCCGTTGGAAACAAATCCCTATGATTGTGCTACTAATAATGACAATCATGCAAAAAAAGGAAACAAAGAGCCGTTGGAAACAGATCCCTATGATTGTGCTACTGATAATGGAAAGTTGTTGGAAGACTAATCTGGTTTAAGAGGCACAAATCAATCTGGCAAATAAACCAGATTGCAGCTAACCATATTTAGGAAACTTATTCTATATTTAGAATTTCCTAATCTGCAATCAATTCACATTTAATTACTTTATGCAGAATCAGTGTACACTATGCTATATAAGTATCCCTTGTCTCTCTTGTATCGATGCTGAGTGTTCACATTTCAAAAGGTTATACAATTTATCAGTTTTCTTCTTGGTATCTAGAGCCTTTGTGAACACCTTGTCACACCATGACTTCCTTCTCTCTAAATATTGGCAATTTCACCACTCTCAAACTCACCCCTACAAACTACCCACTATGACGTGAACAAGCCTTAGCATTAGTAGAAAGTCAAGACTTGGTTGGTCACCTTACGAATGATGATCCAGCCCCCCTTCAATACACGACACCAAATTCCAATGACACAACAAAAACAAAAAAATTTATTCCAAAATTTACTAAATGTTTTCCTTACACTTGGGATACACGACGTAACAAATTCGACCCTAAAACCCTTCCTTGTGTGTTTGTTGGATATAGTGATATACATAAATGATATAAATGCTTTCATCTTTCTAGTAAGAAAATTTTTATCTCATGACATGTTTTTGACGAGTCATTCTTTCCATATAAGACTAATCGTCATCATACGATTTCTTCTCCTACACAGCATGTAGTTAGCATATTTGATTCTTGGCTACCTCATACTAACTCCAGTTCTTGTGCAGACCTAACAGCAATAACAACAGCTTTTGCTTCCGTTCCACCATGCTCAAATCCTTTAATGCAATCTCCTGCCTTACAACTTCCTATTGCATCTTTTGGTCAACCAGAACAACCCTCATTGTCTGAACATGAGAACCTTGAGTCACAACACTCACCAATTGAGTCAGACCTTGAGCTTGGGCCTCCTACCTCAATACAACCACTTGAATCTACCTCTTCTACCCAGACTCAACTTCCACATGTTGTACCTACTCATCCCATGGTTACACGCTCATAACACGGAATTACAAAGCCTAATCCTAAGTATGCCTTAATCACTATGTTATCTCCAAACATTCCATGCAACCCATATAATATTTGCTCTGCATTAGCTCATCCTAGATGGAAGGCTTCCATGTGCGGAGAACTTGAGGCTTTACATAAAAATAAAACTTGGGAACTCGTTCCTCGCACTCGTGACTTGCATGTTATTGGCTCTAAATTGGTTTTCAAATCAAAACTCAAACCTAATGGGTCCCTAGATCGTCTCAAAGCTCGCTTTGTTGCAAAGGGATATCATCAAGTTAATGGAGTAGATTATACTGAAACATTCTCTCCTGTAATCAAGCCAGGCACCATCCGGTTAATCATCACTATAGCCCTCGTTAAGAATTGGCCCATTCGACAACTTGACGTAAAAAATGTCTTTCTGCATGGTTTGCTTTCTAAGAACACATACATGGAGCAACCTCCTGGCATGGCTGACCCTTAGTTCCCCAACCATGTTTGCAAGCTTCAAAAGGCTCTTTATGGCCTTAAACAAGCACCTCGAGCTTGGTTTGATTGTTTCAGATCTTTTCTTCTTAAATATGGTTTCTTTTGCAGTAAGGCTGATCCATCCTTATTTATTTGGCACTCAAATATTGGATCACTAACTCTTATTCTTTATGTAGATGATATACTCCTCACGAGATCCACTATCACTCTAGTTTCTGACTTCATTAAACTTATACAATCCGAATTTTCCAAGAAGGACTTGGGCCCTCTCCATCACTTCCTTGGCATTGAAATACTCCAGACAACTGATGGCCTTCATCTATCCCAGTCACACTATGCCCTTACCATCCTTGAATGAGCTAACACGGTTGATTGTAAACCAAAGAGCACATCACTTGAAGCTAAGATGAAGATGACGTCCAATAACACTCCCCTTGACAATCCAAGTTACTTTCGTGGGCCTTTTGGATCTTTACAATACCTCACCCTTACTCGCCCTGATATTTCATACAGTGTTAATTTTGCGTCCCAATTTATGCTTTCTCCTACCATTATGCATTTACAAATGGCCTATCTTACATTACGATATGTCAAGGGAACTATTGATGTAGGTCTCCACTTTACTTCAAATTCCACACTTGATCTTTTTGCTTTTTCTGATGCAGATTGGGTAGGTTGTCCCACCACTCGACTCTCCACCATCGGTTATTGTATCTATCTTGGAGGAAATCTTATCTCATGGTGTGCTAAGAAACAACCAACAGTTTCTCGCTCTAGCACAGGAGCTGAATATAGGGCCATGGCAAACACTGTCGCTGAACTCACATGGCTTACCTTTCTCTTGCAAGACCTTTGCATTTCACTAGCATCCCTTCCACTGTTATACTATGATAATCTTAGTGCTCTTCACATGACCATCAATCCAGTATTTCATGCCCACAACAAGCACATTGAATTGGGATATCACTATGTTCGTGAACAAGTTGCTCTTGGCCATCTTGTCACTCACCACATTCCTACCAATGATCAAGTTGTTGATTTGTTCACTAAGCTCGTGTCCAGAGCTACTCTCATGCATTTTTGGACCAAACTTTGCCTTCAACCTCGGCCTTGTTTGAGGGAGGATATTAACAATAATCAGCTGTTGGATGACAATCATGCAGAAAAAGGAAACAAAGAGCCGTTGGAAAAAAATCCTTATGATTGTGCTACTAATAATGACAATCATGCAAAAAAAGGAAACAAAGAGCCGTTGGAAACAAATCCCTGTGATTGTGCTACTGATAATGGAAAGTTATTGGAAGACTAATCTGGTTTAAGTGGCACAAATCAATCTGGCAAATAAACCAGATTGCAGCTAACCATATTTAGGAAACTTATTCTATATTTAGAATTTCCTAATCTGCAATCAATTCACATTTAATTACTTTATGCAGAATCAGTGTACACTATGCTATATAAGTATCCCTTGTCTCTCTTGTATTGATGCTGAATGTTCACGTTTCAAAAGGTTATACAATTCATCAGTTTTCTTCTAGTTGAAATCCGATGCAGTTTTTACACCTTCTTTTACCATTGATATGAACTTTTCTCGGTCTTTGTACTTCATGCCAAATGCAGCTCTTGAAATGATATTATACATTGATGAGTGCACTGTGTCGGTGAGGTTGATGTAACAAGTCTGTTAATTTTCAGTGTGGTGTTGATGTAACAAGTAGGTGTACATTTCCTATTATAGGCAGATTCCATGGTCCTGGGGGTATGTTTAGAGATGGCTTGGTTTTCATAAGTTTTCTTCCTAGTTTCAGCACCACAATCATGGAGAGGAAAAAGGGAAAGATAATAAGGGCTAATGAGTTGAGTATTTGAGAATCCATGATGACAAAAGTGAGTAGTGAGAGGCTCTAAAACTCTTGCTATATAAAGATGATTATCAAAATAAAGGTTATTACCATCTTAGGGAAAAAAGATTTTAAAAAAATAATTGAAAAGGAAGATGGGTAAAGATAATCGTGGAATGCATTAACTAGTGTGAAATTGTTTTGTCTTAAACAAGTGGTCGAGTATTAATACACAATGCTTGTGACAGCCTCTATCCCTCACATATATACTAACAAAGGAATAAAATTCAAATATTAATTAAAAGTATTTTTTTTAAACATTTTTAAATACAAGTCTTTCAAAGGGATAAAAGGCTCACGTTCACTTTCTTCTACATCATATTCAAACTTGTCCAAATAAATAATAAAGTCATCTCGGCTCAAACAAGGTTGTCTAAGACTTCATACAATTAATATAAAACTCTATACCCCAATGCCACATCCTATCAAAGCGTTGTGTCTCGACGTCCTTCAGCACAAGGTTCCTTAAAGCATTTCACCTAGTCATTTGCTCCCCCGAACACAAAGTTCAAGATCATCACAGGATCCAAACACAAACAACACACGGGGAGTGAGTTATCACATCCTTAACTAATAGAGAAGCAAGACAACTAGATATACATATCATATAAACCAAATAAAACTTACTTACATGTAACTCACGTAATTCCACCACTTTGTCATTCAAAGTTCACTTTTCAACCATCAATCACACTTTTCAATCATCAATCACATTACACAAGAATCACACACTCTGATCAAGACATAATAACACATCAATTTCATAATAAACAATTAGCAAGCGCATGAGACAGTTATGCTAAGACTCAAGCCTATATGCAATGTGGTATCATGTCAGTGAAAAACCACCTTGGGGCGCATAAACACTAGTCGGGTTATTGTATAATTCATAACTCACAACACAATTAATGTCACAATCAACCATCTTATATTTACGTGTATCTCACAATTTAACACATTCAACTTTGCACATATATTTAATCTCCATAACAATATTATAATATCAAAGTAATATGTTATTCTACAATTCATCATATATTCGATTTATCACTTATATACAATTTCAAACATAATTTCATAATTCTAATATAACTATTTATTACACTAATATTATTCAAAGCACAAACAAATTATACAAAAATATTTCTCAATCCACGGGGAGTAAAAATCTCTCACATAATTTCACATAATCATACAAGAAGAATTTCAATATAATAAAACATCCCAAAAATAAACCCCAATTTGACCCTCTAAGGATCCCTACGCATATTCTCACTAATTCCCAATTGTGAATAACTCATCCCTTATCTCTAGCGATTTCTTGAGATTCCTCCAGTTTTTCCTCTGACTGCTCCGATAGAATTCCCAAACGTCAGAGAGACGGAGAAGAGATTGAAACCTCCATTTGTACTGTCTTCGTGTGATTCCTTTGTTTCCCTCTGTGAATATTATCTCGCAAATCCCAACGGTGAAAGTGTGCAGAACTGAATCTCAAACAACATATCAAAATTTCATAAAAATCCAACGGTTTATCGAAATCGGGATCGTAGTTTTACTGGACTGTTTTTGGGTTTTTACAGGAAAAGAAAAGGTTACAATGCGAAAGGAATTCCTCTCAACTCAGACATGATTTCGAAATTCCCAACGGTGATAATTCTTGAAAATGAGTGGTGAACCATGTACTTATATTTCACAATGATCCAATAGTGAATGAGTCCGAGATCGTTGTTTTTCTAAAAACAGATTTGGTGGGTTGCGGGAAAAAGAAAGAGTTTTTGGGGAGGAGGAGAGGAAAAACGAATTGAGAGGATGCATAGTCTATCGCTATTTATATCTAGGATACTCACAACCTATTATTTACTCTATTTGTTTATTTTTATTATTTTATAAAAACAAACTATATTTTATTTCCTATTAAATGAATAAATAAAATACTCTCTTTATTTTTTCTAAAATCATTTTTAATCTAGTCTAAGAAAAATGAGATGTTACAATGTTTGTCTATATAATAAAATTGTTTTATATTAATATAATTATTATCAATACCAAAATAAAATACAGTTCCTAATTATAAATAATATAAAAGTATTTATAGGTTATATTTGCAAAATTAGTTGAGGATATGGAAGGTGAAAATCTAACTGAAGTTCAAAATTAAAAAATTAACTTATTAAATTATATGTATTCGATAAAATTAATTATTAAAATAAATGAAAAATGTAAAATGACATATATATATATATATAATTTTATTTCATGGATACAATTTTATTCTGTGGTGCTATATTTTTAAATTTTTAATTAATTTTAAACTCTTATAATTTTTATTTATATAAAAATTATTTTAATTGCAATTTTAGTTCCAATTATTACACACCCAAGCATGATAACATTATGCCTAATACACATCCAATTAAACATGTAAAAAAATATACGATCATTATGAATCGCGCTTGGTTCATTATCAGTTGCGGAAAAATATTATCAATTGCGAAAATGTTTCAAAGAATGTCGACAAACAAACACGACACCACTAGAAAAAGAATACGAAAGTTTGATTATCAATTGCCAAAAAGAAAAAATTAAAAATAGCATTAGGTTGAGAAAAAATGAGAGTGAAGACATTGAGAAAAAAAAAAAGGAGAGTGATGAATCCACATACTTAAAACGTATGAATGAGTAAAAAAATATAATAAAATCCTAATTTATTTAAAAAAGATAATAAAAAATTTGATAAATATATTAAGGATAATAGAGAGAGAAAATATTAAAAACTTAGAAATTAATATTTTAAAAAATATTAAAAGCTACTAAAAAATATTTTTTTTATTGAAATCAAACAATTTATTCCGTTAATAACAAAAGTTAAAAATTAATTGAACTGTCTTGTGTTAGTCATAATACTACAAATTAACTATTTCCTTAGAGAAAAAAAAACTAGATTTCATACATCTACGTACGGGTATAATTTTTTTAATATATAAATAAATAAAATTATTTTATTATTTATTATTTTTACTATAAAACAATTTACTATCTTTTTTTATTTTAATACTATTACTTTTTAGATCTGGTTGAAATTTGTATTAGCATTTTTTATAACATTCTTAGTTTTATATTTATTCATTTTACATTTTCTGAAATTATAATATAATAATTTTTATCAATTAAATATTAATCAACATTTTATTATTGTTTTGAATATATTTATGATATTTTAAATTTTTATTAACAATTAACTGATGATACTAATGCAGTTTTTTGTGTGGGAAAAAGTAACTATTCCATTTCATTCATAATAACATAATGAATGGAAGAAGGAATACAATTAAAAGTATTTTTTTATGCAGTATACAATCAAAAGTATGATTGTTAGCAAAAAGCAAATAATCCTATAAGCTGACATAATTAATTCCCTCGCATCCTAACAAAAGTTACCAAAGGATCGGAGTTTGGAAAACTATCAAGATGATGTTTATAAGTGGCCAAAGTATGATCCATCTTTGAGTGACCAATGACATTATTACTGAGATTATCAACAGCTAGAAGATTTACAACCTAATTGAAAAATAATGTTCTGAAAAGCAAGTAAATTTGCCCATATCGATCAAAGCTTTGTATAAGCCAGCAGATTTACAATCTAATTAAAAAATAATGTTCTGAAAACCAAGTAAATTTTCCCATATCAAAGCTTTTTATAAGCCCCATGCCTCTGCTTCTTTAGGATCAGGAATACAGATATCTTTGATCTTCTGCTTGTCATTTGTTGTGAAACCAAGCGAGTAATAAATAAAGAAGAGATTTAACAATACACTTTAATTAAAAATTTTAAGACTCAGATTTATGGGTCTTGTATTTACTTATATAATATTTAATCTATTAATTCTTACTTGATATGAGAATTATCTTACACAATGTCATTCATGAACTAAAAGGAGTACAGGTTCAATGAGGAACAAAAAGAACGGGCCTCAACATCGGGGAAAACCGTACTCGAACCCTCTTAAACAATATGGTAACTACCATGACAATCAGAGGACTGCTGCTAGGGGAATTGCAGGTGGTAGTGGTAGCAAACCCAATACTTTCCCCACTCAGATCACTTGCTACAGATGTAAGAAGCCAGGGCACATCTCCTCAAATTGCCCTGATAAAGGCATAACATGTTTTAATTGTAGACAAAAAGGGCATTTTCAGAGAGATTGTCCACATCCCAAGAGGGAGCAAAATGGTGGGGGCCTGAATGACCAAACTGGACATCCAAAGGCCACTGGAAGAGTCTTTACCCTTAACGGTGTTGAAGCTTCGAAATCCATGGTGAATTCATAAATGGAATTCCTTTACTTGTGCTGTTTGATTCTGGTGCAACCCATTCTTTTATATCTTATTCATGTGTAGAGAAAAGTAAGCTTTCTGTGTCTTCTTTAAATAAAAATCTGATTGTAGAAACCCCAACTAGTGGTTCTGTGTTAACTTCTGATGTGTGTTTGGACTGTCCTGTGGAAATTTCTGGTAGAACATTCTTGATTGATTTGATTTGTTTGCCTTTGAGCCAAATTGGAGTTATTATTGGTATGGACTGGTTATCTTCCAACCATGTCTTGTTAAACTGTTTTGATAAAACTGTAGCGTTTGATGATTCTGGAGGGAGTAAGGATATGATGTTTATCTCTGCCAACCAAGTTGTGACATCTTTAAAAGAAGATGCTCAAGTGTACATGATCTTGTCTAGCCTGGGAATAAAGACAAAGGTTTCTATGTGTGACCTCCCTGTTGTCAGAGAGTTTCCTAAAGTGTTTCTTGAGGATATATCCGGTTTGCCACCGAGAGAGAGATATAGTTTTCCATAGACTTAGTACCTGGTGCTGGACCCATATCCATAGCTCCTTATAGGATGTCTCCTATAGAGTTAGCTGAGCATAAGAAACAGTTAGAGGAGTTGTTGGAGAAGCGGTTTTTGAGACCCAATGTGTCTCCATGGGGAGCACTAGTGTTGTTAGTGAAGAAGAAAGATGGAACCATGAGATTGTGTGTGGATTACCGCCAGTTGAATAAGGTGACGATTAAGAATAAGTACCCTTTTCCTAGAATAGATGACCTTATGGACCAACTGGTAGGAGCTTGTGTGTTCAGTAAGATAGACCTTAGGTCAGGTTACCATCAAATTCGAGTGAAGTCTGAGGACATACCTAAGACTGCTTTTAGGACCCGTTATGGTCACTATGAGTATCTAGTCATGCCCTTTGGTGTGACTAATGCTCCAGGTGTGTTTATGGACTACATGAATAGAGTCTTTCACCCTTACCTTGATAGTTTTGTGGTGGTATTCATAGATGATATTTTAGTATACTCCAAGACAAGAGAGGAACATGAAGAACATTTGAGGATTGTGTTGCATACCCTTAGGGACCGACAACTCTATGCTAAGTTGTCCAAGTGTGAGTTTTGGTTAGAGAAAGTTAGTTTCCTAGGGCATGTGATATCTCAAGGGGGCATAGTTGTAGATCCATCTAAGATAGAAGTCGCCCTTGAGTGGGAGAGTCCTAAATCTATTTTTGAGATTAAGAGTTTTCTGGGTTTGACAGGATACTACCGGAGATTCATAGAAGGTTTCTCCAAGTTAGCTTTACCTTTGACTAAACTGACTCGTAAGGGTCAAGCTTTTGTGTGGGACACCCAGTGTGAGCATAGTTTTCAGACCCTTAAGGAAAGATTGACGACCGCTCCAGTGTTAGTTTTGCCTAACCCAAGAGAACCCTTTGAGGTGTATTGTGATGCATCAAAGATGGGTTTAGGAGGAGTATTGATGCAAAAAGGCCAAGTAGTGGCCTATGCTTCTAGACAACTCAAGACTCATGAGAGGAATTATCCCACTCACGACCTGGAGTTAGCTGCTGCAGTTTTTGCCCTTAAGATGTGGAGGCATTACCTGTTTGGCTCCAAGTTTGAGGTGTTTAGTGATCATAAGAGCCTTAAGTACTTGTTTAGTCAGAAAGAGCTAAAACATGCGTCAAAGGAGATGGTTAGAGTTTCTTAAAGATTATGATTTTGAGCTTAGTTACCATCCCGACAAGGCTAATGTGGTGGCTGATGCCTTGAGTAGGAAATCTCTATGTATATCTGCCTTGATGGTTAAAGAGATGGATCTCCTAGAACAGTTTCGAGACCTTAGTCTTGCATGTGAGGTTACTCCTAATAATGTGAGATTAGGAACTTTGAGGATTACTAGTGAGTTACTAGGAGATATCAGGGAAGGCCAGAAGACTGATCCTTTTCTAAGGACCCAGTTAGAAGCTAATGAGTCAGGAAAAGATAGTAGTTTCAAGGTTGGATCAGATGGAGTCTTGAGACTTCAAGATAGGATTTGTGTTCCCAATGTGCCTGAACTTAGGAAGATGATCCTAGAGGAAGGACATAGGAGTAACTTGAGCATACATCCTGGTGCTACCAAGATGTATCAGGATTTGAAGATGATGTTTTGGTGGCCCAACATGAAGAGAGAGGTTAGTGAGTTTGTGTATGCATGTTTAGTTTGTCAGAAGTCTAAGATAGAACACCAGAGACCTTTTGGGAAGTTACAACCCTTGGAGATACCCCAGTAGAAGTGGGACAGTATTTCTATGGATTTTGTTGTAGGACTACCTAGAACCCCCAAAGGTTTTGATTATATCTGGGTTATTGTTGATAGGTTGGCCAATCCTATTCACTTTATTCCCATTAATATCATATTTTCCTTGGAAAGGTTGACCTCCCTGTATATTAGTGAGATTGTCAGATTATATGGTGTGCCATCTAGCACAGTGTCTGATAGAGATCCTAGGTTTACCTCTAGATTTTGGGAGAGCCTGAACAAAGCATTGGGAACCAAGCTTAGACTAAGTTCAGCCTACCATCCTCAGACTGATTGCCAAACTGAATGGACCATTCAGTCATTGGAGGACCTTTTAAGGGCGTGTGTCTTAGAGAAAAAGGGAAGTTGGGAGAGTTTTCTGCCACTGATAGAGTTCACCTACAACAACAGTTTTCACTCTACCATTGGCATGGCTCCCTATGAAGCTTTATATGGTAGAAGGTGTAGGACACCTCTATGTTGGTTAGAGCCTAGAGAAAACCTCACCCTAGGACCTGAAGTGGTACAACAAACCACTAAGAAGGTGAAGTTAATCCAAGAAAGGATGAGGACTGCTCAAAGTAGTTAGAAAAGTTATCAGGATAAGAGGAGGAAAGATTTGGAATTCAAGGTTGGTAATCATGTATTCTTGAGAGTCACTCCGTGGACAGGGGTTGGTCGAGCTTTGAAATCTCGAAAACTCACACCTCGCTTTATTGGTCCTTTCCAAATTCTTAAGAGAGTTGGCCCTGTGGCATACCAAATTGCA
Source organism: Glycine max (assembly GCF_000004515.6). Taxonomy (NCBI): domain Eukaryota; kingdom Viridiplantae; phylum Streptophyta; class Magnoliopsida; order Fabales; family Fabaceae; genus Glycine; species Glycine max. Next base: position 34,316,016 of record NC_038253.2, on the reverse strand, counting down.
TTACCCCCATCACTTTCTAATCTTCACAATGTCTTTCATGTGTCTCAACTCTGTAAGTATATCCATGATCCATCTCATGTGGTCGAATTGGATGACGTGTAAGTAAGAGAGAACTTGACATATGAAACATTGCCTTTGAGGATCGAGGATAGACGAACAAAGCACCTAAGAGGAAAGGAGATTCCATTGGTCAAGGTGATCTGGGGAGGTACATCAGGAGAAGATGCCACGTGGGAATTAGAGAGTTAGATGCAAGCCGCCTATCCATCTTTTTTTGAGTCAGGTAAATTTTGGGGACGAAATTTCTAAAAGGGTGGGATAGTTGTAAAACCCTGATATACATATATGTATATATATATATATATTATTAGTAATTATATTTGATGTTATATATATATATATATATATATATATATATATATATATATATATATATATTATTAGTAATTATATTTGATGTTATATATATATATATATATGTATATATATATATATATATATATATATATATATATTATTAGTAATTATATTTTATGTTTGATTATTTTGTTGTGTTATTTGACTACATGATAGACTTGAATGAGTTGAAGTATGCCTTGAACTAGTCATGTGTGAATTTCTTGATATGGATGTTGAATTATGTGGAGTTTTGTTGAGCTAAGTTGAAAGTATGAGATTTTAGATTTTACCCAAACCTAGTTCAATGAAATCGTGATATCAGATTTATTAACCGTTGGATCATCTTAAAATTTTGTCTGGGTATCCCTAAGATAGGTTTCTACAGTCTGACCATTGGGATCTTGAAAATAATAACTTTTTGTCTCCTGCTTAGCGAGAAAGGCGCGCTAAGCGCAATTCCAACCGAGGGGAATTTCACTGAGCGGCCCAAAGCTGTGCTAAGCCCATTTCCAACCGAGAGGAAGTGAGCTGAGCGCCCAGAAGGCCCACTAAGTGAAAGTTGCAGGTTATAAATACGTTCTTAGTGTGAAAAACACGATTTTCACTCTCCTCTTCCCCTAAAAACGTCTCCCAAACCCTAAAACCTTATTTTCCACCACCCAAGACCACCGGTGGCCATCGTGAGCCGCCGTTGCTTGCCGTTGGACCCCCACACCAAGAGAAACACTTTAATCGGAGCAGAATCCTCAGAATCCTCCTCGAAGATTCAATGGAGAAAATCCCTCAATCCTCTATTTCAAAGTTTCTTTGAGGTAACCTTGACTTCTAAGCCTTCTCCTAACTAGTTTGAGTTCCTCTTAGTGTCTCTTATGTGTTGGGTACTGTAATGGGGTGTTTTTACACTTCCTTTGAAAAACCCTAGAGAATGAGACATTGTAAAAGTTATCTTTTTATAACCTTGAGGTTGTTTTTGCGACATTCATTGAACCCCAGTTGCATTGGCGTGATCGGAATTTCAAAAAGATGTTTCTTTTTTGTAGAACCCGAAATACCCCTCAGTCCCATATGTTTTTATAGTTGTATTTGACCCCGAATGTTGCCTTTGATCTTGTTTTTTAAGCCTATGCTAAATTTCTTTCGTTTTGGCGTAATAGAGACTTGCGTTAGACTGACAAGTGCGAACGAGAGAGAGACCTCTAAGTGACGCAAAGAAGAACTGACAAAGAGCTCACGATAAGTGAGGGGAGTTATTATAAAATTTACCATTTTGACACCATATTTAGGGTCAGGGAACCTAGCTATGAGAATATCTTCCTATCCCTGTTGCATGCTGATTTTCTTTAAAGAAAAACTATGTTTTTAATGAATGGGATGTGATATGTCTATTGTTGATGAATGACATTATTGTTTATTAAACTTGTGTTGTTTGAAGACCTGGGGAGTGTGAACCTCAGGCATGGAAAATATATTTATATGCGGAATGAGACTCATTGTTGATGTCGCTATTGGTGACTTTAATTAATATGTGGTGATGTTGATGTTTATGATGATATTGATTTGAGATGACGTTGTTAATAAAGACCATGTCAACATGAATTGATGGTATTGTTGATGATTATGTGAATATAAAATGAGGTTGTTGTTGTGTTGATAACGTCATTGAGACGAGATGATGTCTATGTTAAGAATGATGTGAAAATGGAATGTTGATTGATGTTGGAAATGCTTTGGCATGTGCATGTTGTGTATGTTCGTGAGGGGCGAAGTGCATTGATCTTTCAGGGTCTTCGGCATTTGCTTTGGGCCACGTTCATACGTTGGATGTTGTGTATGTTTGTGGGGGGCAAAGTGCACTGATCTTCCAAGGTCTTTGGCACTTGCTTTGGGCCACGTTCATACGCCGTATGTAGTGTATGTTCATAGGGGGTGGAGTGCATTGACCTTGTCGGATGGCCCAAACGTGGGTGACAAGCGTGGTTAAAGAATCGAAGCATTTCTGAGGGGATGCTTAGGCGCTTTAATTGGTTCATGGTCTTTGGCACTTGCTTTTGGCCATGTTCATAGCTCATATGACACAGGAAATAGAATAACTGTGGTAGAGTGTACTTTGTACTGAGGGGGCTTGTCACCTGGTAGGGAACTCCTTTTGGCCCCAGGCTGATCACCTGTGGGGGGCCAGTTATGTGTACAACCGGGTGGTCTCGATGAACTCTGCATGATTTCCTAAGTGAGAGTGTCGTGTGGACACGCTTAGGTTATTTCCTGGGATTTGGTTGTTGGTACGTATCACATTGCATCTGAGAGTTGAGTCAGGTGCATGCATCATTCTGTGCAGTCTTGATTGGATCCATGGATGGATGATGAGTAATTGTCGGATGTGGACAATGAACAATTATCGGATGTGAGTGTTGGATAATGAATGTTGTGTAAGCTCATGATGTTTGCTTACGTTTTCTTGCTAATTGTGATTATTTGTATTTAACATTGGTTCTTTTTATAATGAACTCACCCTTGCAATTTTGTATCATGTGGTTGATACCTGTGATGACCGCGAACCTTGTTTGCAGGAGCAGAATGATAGCAATAAGGTGCAGGGATGAGATTCTGTTGAGGAACCGCCAAGCCAACGTAATGATGTTGGGATTATTTTGGGGAGAGAGTTGTATTTTGTTAATCAGGTCATCCGTAGTGGTTCATGATTTTCTTTTGTTGGATTAAGGATGTAAATCACAGATTTAATTATATCTACGAACTGGTTCAATCTTCATTATGTGTATGATGTGTACTGAACTACTGTATTAATATTCATGTATTCGGTTAAACGTTGGTGTGTGTTTGGGGACACACACACACACACACACACATATATATATATATGTATGTATTAGTGAAACTCAAATTTACTATGATTTTCATAAGCAAAAATAATGGAGTTTTCATAAAAGAAAGAAAAAGAATTTAATTTTCCAATTATTAGAGTGGTGATTTTGTAACGACTAGGCGGGTCGTTACGTATCTCAGTACTAGAAAAAAGACAATCTACATCGGTTATGGGAGACTATCTACATCCGTTTACGACCGTCATCATAGGGGGTGTCGTCAAAAGTGGTCACCTATTCTACGACGATTGCCAATGACCGTCTTAGAATGCTTAGCATTCTACATTGGTCCTTCAGTTGTGACCGATGTAGAAAACTCAGCATTTTACGACGGTCGTTGAAGAATCGATGTAGAATGCTGAACATTCTAAGACGGTCTTTCATACGCGACTGTCTTAGAATGGTTAGCATTTCTAATCGGTCATGTCAGAACCGATGTAGAAATACTATTTTTTTTTTATTTTTTGTATTTGGAGCCTTTATATCCCAAAAAATGAAAAAGATGCATTTCATTTGCACCCAATAGCTAATAAATTACAAATTATAACAATATATTTGAAAGAAATAAATGAACCCTTGTCCAGCACAAATAGAGTAGCAAACAGAAGATCTTAAGAAAACTATGAAGAAGAAGAAGAAGAAACATGCAGAAGCTAAGAACATGTATATAGGGTTTGACCCATCCATCAGGAAATTTTAGAAGTTAAAACCATTGATGAACAAGAACTCCGCTGTGTTTGAGAGAAGTGAAGAGCTGCAAGCACTGATCATAAGTTATCTCATACTTGGGGTTCCTCTGCCCAGGGAAACACCTCTGCCACCTATTGTAATGGCACTCCAGAAAAATCTCATCCACCAAACAAATAGCCCCAGTTTAAAACAACCTTGGAATCAAATCAAACTCAATACCCTCACTCTTTCCAAATAAACTCATGTTTCCGTTCCATCCCTCACTCTTTCCAACTAAACAAAAAATACCATTCAAAGAATCAAAAGAAAAAAGCATTAGAAGGCAAAGTGAACTTTACCTGATCAGTTTCTTGCAGCCGCAATAACAAACAATAAAAAAAAAGAAACGACAAAACCAAAACTAGACAGGGCCAACAACTGCTCTCTTTTTGTCCTCAAACTTAATTTACTTAGACAATTTCAAGTCATAAACTGGAACCTCTGCTCTCCGAATTTTCTTATTCTGCTTGTCTTCCTTTCGGTATTTGTCTCGTCTCTCCTCTCTCTGACGCTTTCTCAACAACTGCTCTTCTTTTGCTCTCTCTGCCTCAAGTGCTTTCCTCTTATTCTCTTCCTTAAGCTTTTTCTTTTTGACCTGTAAGAGGCTCAGAAAATAGAGTATGTCAAAAGACATGCACAGTGACAATGTGAGTGCTTTAAAGGGAAAAAATTGAGTTGCATCATAACAATGCCACTTTTTTTTATCAGCCATAACAATGTCACTTATTACATAGAACTCTGGAATAAGGAAAAAAAGGACTAAGATATCTCTTTTAAGCAAATATTATTTTTGAGTAATATTATAAAGCATCAATAGAAAGAAATTACACCTTACTCAACTTGAAATAAATTTCTCAATGTTGGATCAGGTCGCCTCAGAATAATTAAGAAGGGGGGGTTGAATTAATTATTCCTAAACCTTTACAAATTAAAAATTTACTCTTCTAAGGCTTTTACTATATTGTTAAGTAAATGAAGAATAGAAAAGAAACTTAACCAAAAGTAAAAGCGGAAATTAAAGTGCACAACGGAAATTAAAAGAGTAGGGAAGAAGGAGACAAACACACAAGAGTTTTTATACTGATTCGGCAACAACCCGTGCCTACATCCAGTCCCCAAGCGACCTGCGGTCCTTGAGATTTCTTTTCAACCTTGTAAAAATCCTTTTACAAGCAAAGATCCACAAGGGATGTACCCTCCCTTGTTCTCTTTGAACAACCTAGTGGATGTACCCTCCACTAGAACTAATCCACAAGAGATGTACCCTCTCTTGTTCTCAGTCAAACCCAAGTAGATGTACCCTCTACTTGTACCACAAAGGATGTACCCTCCAATGTGTTAAGACAAAGATCTCAGGCGGTTAAACCTTTGATACTTTGTGAATGGGGAAACAAAAGAATTCTTAGGCGGTTAGTCCTTTGAAATCTTTTGTATATGGGAAAGGGAAGAATCAAAAGAATTCTCAGACTGTGTCGTTTTGAATTCTTTGACAAGGGAGAAGGGAGACACAAAAGAATTCAGGCGGTTAGTCCTTTGTTCTTTTGGAAAAGGGAGAAGAGAGACACTAAAAGAATTCAGGCGGTTAGTCCTTGGCGAATTCTTTTTGGCAAAGGAAGAAGAGAATGAAAAGAATGAATAGCACAAGTTTTCAAGGTTTATAAAACCATAAAACTTTTGGAAAGCTTTTGGCACAAAGAAGAAGAAGAAGTTCAAAGAGACTCATAAATCAATGTGGAAAAATTGCTTGTGTAAAGAATGAATTGGAAAAGATAGATGTGTAGAATGATTAATTGAATGAATAATGGAATGCAAAACAAAGCCTTGCTTTTATAGACTCTTCATGTCTGGTCAAGAGAACCATTAGAAGAGTTATGACTTTTAGAAAAACTTAAAACCAATTTGAAAAAGTCAAAAACCATTTGAAGAGTTACATCTTTTGATTTGTTCAAAAACTATTACTAGTAATCGATTACCAAATCAGTGTAATCGATTACACAAAGCTTTTTAGTGAAAGAATGTGACTCTTCACATTTGAATTTGAATTTCAACATTCAAGCACACTGGTAATCGATTACCAAAACATTGTAATCGATTACAACATTTTGAAATCAATTGGAACGCTGTAAATTCAGTTGAAAAACTTTTTCATAAACATTTTGGTACTGGTAATCGATTACAACAATCTGGTAATCGATTACCAGAGAGTAAAGACTCTTTGGTAAATAAGTTTTGAGAAAAATCTATGTGTTACTCAGTTTTTGAAAAAACTTTTTCATACTTATCTTGATTAAGTCTTCTCTTGATTCTTGAATCTTGAGTCTTGAATCTTGATTTAATTCTTGGAAGCTTGAATCTTGAAACTTGATTCAATCTTGAACTCATTCTTGATCTTTGAGCTTTTTGTCATCACCTTTGTCATCATCAAAACTTCTTTGAATCAATCTTGATTCATCATGAAGCTTGCTTCTACACTTAACAGGAAAGTCTATAGAATGGTTAGTTATTAAGACATTGACGATTGACCATCAATATCTTGAGGCAAGAAAAGGAAAAGAAATAAACCATTAAGAGTTGTAATTGAGTTTTCAAATTTACAGATTAATCATGACTACTATATTATTTAGTTAAAAGAAAGGTCCAACCAAAGACCTATTTGATGGAGAAACATATTACTAAATGCACTGTAACTGCTGGGTTAGCAATAGAACCCAGGATCAAGTATTTCCAGAAGACACATGTTTTGCTTTCACCAATATGTCTGAGTGTTTATAAATTGGAATAAGTCATTGCAATACCTATTATAAAGAAGAAAAGCATGAATCCAGCTGATATTTGGATGACTTTGTGACTTCCTATTCGTGTTAGACCCAAGAGTCCTGCATTTTCACTTAATTTCAAGGAAATAAAAGAAAAGACAATTAGATAATGTCTTTAATATAAAGGTAAAATAATTTTTTTCCAAGTTCACACATTTAATAGAAGGCAATTAGGCAGCCATAATTGTTCATATATTGGGCCAACAGGCAACATCTAGATCATCATTTTCAGACAGAAATGTCCTACGTCAACCACTGGTTGGCAAGATTTTCTTAGGCGCTAAAGTCTTAAATACCATTAGAAAGCAAATTTAAAGACATGTTAACATTGATTGAGTGAATAGTAGCAAATCATCTTATGCTTAGAACCAGGACAACTAATTAACATCCTTAGCCTAAGAATAATAGCTAGTCAGATGATTTTAAAGGTAACAAAATGTACACTGATGCAGTGGATCCGATTCATGTGCCAAAAAAGCCATCCAAAGAGTAGTTATGCCCTAAAATAGTCAAAATTGACAAGTTTGGTTTCTTAGAAAAAAAAAAATGCACGTACAAATGTAATATCAAAGAATCACAGAGTACCAGCCAGCCAACACCACGACCAAGCACAGATGGTGGAATAGGGGTTGCTTTGCTTAATCTCCATGCTGCAATGAATGTTCCTGTTGACTGTTGTCAGAATGAAAAGATAAAAAATTATATCAAAATAGATCAAAATAAAATAACTTTAATTATATACCTGCAAATTGTCCAATTACTAGATAATATAAAAAAGACCAAGGTCAGTTCACAGAATTTTCCCAAATCAAATGTGTAGTCCACAAAGTCAATATTTTAACCTTTGTGATAATTTTATTAAAAACTATAACAACCATGAACCATCCCACAAGTTTGTCTACATTAAGGAAAAAAAAAAAGCAAACCTCTACAATTGCAACAAGAGAAGCAGCAACAATAGCAAAAATAACATCAGCACTGAAAGAAAGGGGTCCCCATTGAAATGGATATGGAACTCTTATCCTGCATTAATGGAGTGAAATCTAATTGAAGAATACAACTTCAGATGACTATCCACACACATGAATTTATCATCAGCAAATGACCAGACATCCATGTGTGTGTGTGCATTTTATAAGAGGTGCTGAGAACACATTCAACTACTTGTACATAGTTGTAAACACTAGTTTGAAGCTTCAAATCCTTATATATCATCATCTATTATAATAGAATAAATTATATAGTTTTGAAAGCAGTACACGATTCTTAATAACAAAAGCAAGCTACTTAAGACTGACCAAGGAGCAGTACTTGATTGAGTTATAGACGATCTTTTTTTTGTATGCACCAGTTGCAGTCAAAATTTCAGCAAATGCCCACGCAATTCCAATATAGATTATGATTGCAAAACGATTAACTCCTCTCTATTTCATTTTCAGCCAATGGGGAATGTACTGTTAGGCCATTCATTTAACATGAGTAGAAATATCAATTTAAAATGTTGAATTTTTTTATATATAACATACACATATAACAAGGGTGTAAATCACTTCTTACATTACCACTAGTTTAATATTCCTACTTAAATTTTATTCAAGAGTCTGCCAAACCAAGTGAAATTATGCATATAGCAATGTCAAGCAGAATCATATATATTATTTGGTTTGGATCATAGATGTCCTCTGTAGGAGACAATCTTATTCAAGCAACAACACGCACAACATGGTGGAGGTAGCTCTTCCAGCATGATTTTTTTTATATACACAAGAATTGAACTCGAGAACTTCAGAAAATTCAAACATATACCACTTGAACTAACAGTTGATCGATAAAAGCATATATTAAATAGCAAGGAATTTGGATAACATATTTAAAAAAAATTGAACTTACACTTTTTGCCTCAGTATTTGGTAAAGAAAGCAACATACCTAGGACACAATGACAAGGATAAGAAATGAAGGGAGACCAATTTCAATGCAATCTACCATCTTCAAGAATCAAAAGACAATTATTAAATATGTTACCAATATATATGATAAGAAAAGAGCAATGCATGTACTCTTGGAAATGCTAATAGAAAGAGCCATAGGCTAGTCAAAGTGACAAGGGGAACCACACTAAGGGGGCCGAGGCACCTGCAATATTAGTATAGTTAATAACTTAATATTAGTGAATTTTTCTATTCTAAAATATAGCTAATTTTTTTCAAAGAAGAAAATTGCACTATAACGATCAAAAGAGATTCTGAACTCAAGCATGTACATTACCTGGCAAAAAGCCTCCAAAATCCAAAAAAGCCAATACTGATTTGAAAGACTGATGCAGTAATAAGTGCCCCTTGTATGGCTGTCATGGAATGTATAAATTTCTATAAGAAAAAATCCAACCAAGAAAAAAATTGATATTAGTGACATGCACTATCACTTTTATCTCCAAAAATGCTAATAAAAACTAATCGAGTGAATAGGCAATTTAGTCCCTGACATTGTACCCATTTTGTATATTAGTCCTTAACTTAATGTTAAATTCAAAATAGTCCCTATCTTTGCATAAGTGTTGAAAAATAGTCCTTCCGTTAAATTCTAAAGTAATGCTGTTAGTGAGGTCAATTTTAGTGCCACGTGGACCATCCAACGTGGCACTAAAGGATGATGTGGCATGGCACGTGGACGTGCCTCTTAAAAATGCCACGTCATTTGATGATAACAAAATGAGTAAATAGGCAATTTAGTCCCTAACTTTGTACCCCTGTTGCATATTAGTCCCTAACTTAATGAAAAATTCAAAATAGTCTCTATCTTTGCATAAGTGTTGCAAAATTGTCCCTAACTTAAAAGATGCCAGAAATCGTGCTTAAAGTGTTCATGCATTGCGAAGGTTATGCCTTGCATGATTTCTGGCGGCATAAATTTCTCCTTGGATTTCTTGTCATCTTTTGATTCCCCTGGTTTTTTCTCTTCTTCTTTCTTTTCTTCTTCCTCTGCTTTTTTCTCCTCCACTTTGTTTTCCTCTGGTTTTTGTCTTCCTATTCAAAACACAAAAAAAAAATATCATGGTTATGATACATTGATGGTAATTGAAGAAAAAAAAAGATGAAAAGAGAATGGTTATGTAGACCTCGCCCATTGGTGTTGACGGAGGCAGAGATAAGGATGTTGCTATGGATTTTTGGTTCTTTTTATTTGTGCAAGTGTGTGTGGGTTCTTTTTCTTATATGTGCCTCAATTGGTTCAGAACCATCATATTTGAAGAAGCCACTCATTCTATCATCATCAAATGACGTGACACTGAAATTGACCTCACTAACAACGTTACTTTAAAATTTAACAGAAGGACTATTTTGCAACACTTATGCAAAGATAGGGACTATTTTGAATTTTGCATTAAGTTAGGGACTAATATACAACAGGGGTACAAAGTCAGGGACTAAATTGTTAATTTACTCATTTTGTTATCATCGAATGACGTGGCTTCTTTTAGGAGGCATGTCCATGTGTCATGCCATGTCATCCTTTAGTGCCACGTTGGATGGTCCACATGGCACTAAAATTGACCTCACTAACAGCGTTACTTTAGAATTTAATGGAAGGACTATTTTGCAACACTTATACAAAGATAGAGACTATTTTGAATTTAACATTAAGTTAGGGACTAATATGCAAAATGGGTACAATGTCAGGGACTAAATTGCCTATTCACTCAAAACTAATCCTTTTCCAAGTAAACTCTTTTACTTCTTCTTCTTATTATCCCACCATCTTTAAGTTCATAAATTAAAAAAAAAAATCGCAGCACTTATAGAGTAATGTGGAAACACAATGGAAAAATAAGAAGAATCTTAATTTATCTCTGAGCAACAATAAGAAGAGTTTGCAGCTTGATATCAGTTTCTAAAAAACAACAATAATAAAATATAATATTTACAAGTATCAAACAATCACGATACAAAATAGAAGAGACAATCAAATCTCTTGACAAATTTATTTTATTCTTTCCATATTTAAGCTTGGCTACCTCTGATTATGCACTCTAAATAAGGAAACAAATCATAATCTTTTAATTTGTGTTTCCTTCCATTTCTAGGTTTTCTTTTCCATAATACCAAATCAAATAATAATCAAAATGATAACATAATCAAATCAAATAATAATAACAATCAAGAATAGGCAGTTTCGTAAGAAAGTTCTAAACGTAAGTTAGGCAGAGCAAAAGAAGAAGAATATGACATGACATTATCTATTGTGTAGCTATGAAAACAAGAAAGCAACACGAAAGAAACGCTAGGGTTCAAAATCCAAAAATAAAAGAAAAGGCAAAAAAAACATAAAGTGGAGAAAAGAAATAGTAGAACGAAGAAGAAATGAGGATGAAAGAGAAGGGGTGTTGCTTGCCTGATGAATGATGTGAATGCCGGAGAGTGAAGGCGAACGAACCCAAGCAACAAACGAAGATGTATAGACAACCTATCCACTTCTCTCTCTCTCTCTCTCTCTCTCTCTCTCTCTACAACAGAGTGGAATGCGGGGCAAAGGAATAGACATGAGGGGGTGACATGGAGGGAGGGGAGGGAAAGGAATAAACGCAAGGGAGTTAAAAGTTGAAAATAAAAAATAGTGAGAAGAGGAACAGACGCGAGGAGAAAGAGGAAAGCAGCCAGATAATTTTGATCCACGACGGGTTTTTTAAAAAACGAGGTTGAAATCTAATTTCAGAGACGGTCTTGACAACACCCGTCTTTGAAAAGTTCCAATTAATTACAAAAAGACCACCGCTACTTAACAAGGGCGGTACTTTGATAATCATTTTTGAATACATGTCGTAAAAAAAAACATTTTTTAGTTGTGGCTCTATTCATATCCATAATGCATGGTTCATGATTGCTTAATCAAATTAGTTCTTTATCTTAATTTTGTGAAGTGTTTAATTTTGTGGACTCCCTAAAAAAGAATTAATTTTGGAGGTCTCACAATCTGTTAATTTTCCTCTATTAGAGTTTAAAATAACATTTTTTATTCCTTAGTTTTTTGACAAAATATTCTTAAAAAATCTTAAGCAATCACTACTAAAAATATAATATTTTACGACGCACGTTCTAAGACGGTTATAGAATGTGAGGTGGTGGCAAAGTTGTAATTAAGAGAGCTTAAAATCGTTTTTACAATGCACATATTAAGACGATTGTTAATGATCATCTTAGAATGTGCCTGGGTGGTAATTTTGTAATTATTGAGAAAACAACAACAAAGGTTTTTAGAGAAAACCGACTTCATTTTTTCCCCCAATAATTATGACTCAGGAGCACTGTACGTACCACATTTTCAAATCATATTCTCAGCCACTTGCCTTAGCCTTCTCGTCTGCTCCATTGTGACCCACGCTAGCTGCTCCATCGTATTCTTAGCCACTGACTGACATTGTTTTCGACATTCCCTCTCTAACCCTTTAACTCATGTTAGATCGAAGGTGGTCACTTGCTGAAGGTGTGTTGCGTCGCTGCCATGTCGTTTCAGCTGGTAAGTACACTTGTCAATGTCTATGTTATTTCGTTCTTCTTATGTATTCACTGAGCTGCTAGGTCAGTTGTTTGTTGCCACTATGTGTTCATTGTGTATATCATCTTCTCATCATCATTTGTTTTTCACATTGTCGAACATGAACACACGAATGAATGTGAGGTTGGTTGCGGATGAAGTTTCTGCTTACGAAATTAACCTTACAAATCTGGGAATTAAAGGTACCCTTCTTACTTTGAACCACATGTTTATGCATGGTTTTATGTAAATATATTAATACTTTGGGGGAATGTAACCTAAATCAATTAATCCATTGAGGAAGCAAGCAACATGGTTATCAGTCTTTCCCAAAACCATCACATTGCTCCAATTTTGGGTCTTGATTGGAGTTATACTAATGTAGGAATCGCTTGAGCACTGCCTTACAAACAACTTAAACAAAGTTGCTTGGGGGTTGGTCAACTTCCACCGAAGCTGCCAGTTGATTGCACGACCTATTGTTCCTGTTTCCTACAATGCTGGAACAAGGAGGCATAAAAAGAAAGAAATAAAATAACATGCACGACTTGAATTTCTATTTTTGTATATGTCTTCATAAGATTACATTATTTACAAGGATCATGGGTACCTAGCTACATTCCATTTTAGAGTGTGCGGAGTAGATAAAAGAGAGACATAGAAAGAAAGAAATAAAATAAAGAGAAAGTAATCAAGACCATATGAATATAGATGTAAATAATAACTTTACTTACTAGAGGTTTGAATTTGTTTCAACTAACAAGGTTGATGATGATTATGATGATGCCTTGTTTGGTGAGAGTGCTTCACTAAGTGGTTTTTTGGCCATGTGAATATCTGTTTGAATCCTTCTTTCCCACTAGCCTCTAGACATTGGTTGAGAAACTGATGAAATCCCAATATTATTATGTCCTCCTCCTAACAAGCTTCCTTGATCAGAACCTCACTACTATAAAAGCATGTTTCCACGACGTCGAATTTAAGTCAGTTCTCGGAAGACCGATGTAGAAAAATAAACAGTGACATTTTTGAAATTAAGTCCAACTTTTTAAAGACGGTAACAAAGGTTTTTGTAAAACCGTATTTGATTTGGAGGTTACTAGGACGAGCTTCTTTTTAACCATCTTTGATTTTAAGGTGAAAATTAAATTCATATCTCGTGCCCTTCACTCTACCATTTTGCTTCTCATGCCCTTATTTCTTCCAATCTCCGTCGATTCCGCTTCTCGTGCCCCCTTCTTGAAAACTCCAAGAAAGGTGAGAAGACCAAGTGCACTCATCATCATATTCTCATGCACTCATCACTACCTTCCTTCATTCTTAGTCTTACCTCTTCTTTCCTTTTTTTCCCCTTTCTAATTTTTATGTTTGGCATTGTTCTTTTGTTTCTGAAGATCACCTTATACCATTGGTGGTTGATTAAAGCCAAAAATGACTTCCCCATGAAAGTGTTTAGCTGTCGCTGGTGTCTGGTCAAGAAAGTAAGCTTGACTCCTCGCTTCCCTTCCTTCACGTTAGGGTTTACATGAGTGGTTAATTAAGGGAAGAGAAGAGTTTCAAAATGGGGAAGGCAAAAGAAGCAGCGGTGGTGGCGGGAGCCCTAGCATTCACGTGGCTCCTTATAGAGCTCGCTTTCAAACCCTTCCTTACCAAGGCACGTGCTTCGATTGACAACTCTGACCCGTCACGTGACCCCGACGATGATGCTCTTCCTAAAACCACCATTAATGACGTTCCCAATGTCGCTGATTCTAAACCCGCCGGCGACGTACCTACCGCTGTTGATACTATAACCACCGACCCAGTCTGAAGTGGTCTCTCATTCATGTTATTTTGAATTTCATCATATCTCGAAATTACTGTCCAAATGAAATAATATTGTCAGCCTGTTGTGCTTCTATTAAATTTGTATATTGTGTTGTCAGTGTTGGATCGAGTAGCCTTAGAATAATTAAGAAGGGGGGTTGAATTAATTATTCCTAAACCTTTACTAATTAAAAATTTACTCTTCTAAGGCTTTTACTTATGTTGTTAAGAGAATAAGGAGTAGAAGAGAAACTTAACCAAAAGTAAAAACAGAAATTAAAATGCACAGCAAAAAGTAAAAGAGTTGGGAAAAAGGAGACAAACACACAAGAGTTTTTATACTGGTTCGACAACAACCCGTGCCTACATCCAGTCCCCAAGCGACCTGCGGTCCTTGAGATGTCTTTCAACCTTGTAAAAATCCTTTTACAAGCAAAGATCCACAAGGGATGTACCCTCCCTTGTTCTCTTTGAACCTAGTGGATGTATCCTCCACAAGAACTGATCCACAAGAGATGTACCCTCTCTTGTTCTCAGTCAAACCCAAGTAGATGTACCTTCTACTTGTACCACAAAGGATGTACCCTCCAATGTGTTAAGACAAAGATCTCAAGCGGTTAAACCTTTGATACTTTGTGAATGGGGATACAAAAGAATTCTCAGGCGGTTAAACATTTGAACACTTTTGTATTAGGGAATGGGAAGAATCAAAAGAATTCTCAGACTGTGTCGTTTTGAATTCTTTGACAAGGGAGAAGGGAGACACAAAAGAATACAGGCGGTTAGTCCTTTGTTCTTTTGGAAAAGGGAAAAGAGAGACACAAAAAGAATTCAGGCGGTTAGTCCTTGGCAAATTCTTTTTGGCAAAGGGAGAAGAGAAGAAAAGAATGAATAGCACAAGTTTTCAAGGTTTAGAAAACCAGAAAACTTTGGAAAGCTTTTGGTACAAAGAAGAAGAAGAAGTTCAAAGAGATTCAAGGCTTGTAAAGGATTGTATGAATAAGTGTTCAAGATCATTGAAGTGCAAAACAAAGCCTTGCTTTTATAGACTCTTCATGTGTGGCCAAGAGGACCATTTAGAAGAGTTATAACTTTTAGAAAAACTTAAAACCGATTTGAAAAAGTCAAAAAACCTTTTGAAGAGTTACATCTTTTGATTTGTTCAGAAACAAACACTGGTAATCGATTACCATATTAGTGTAATCGATTACACAAGGCTTTTATGTGAAAGGATGTGACTCTTCACATTTGAATTTGAATTTCAACGTTCAAAGGCACTGGTAATCGATTACCAAAACCTTGTAATCGATTACAGCTTTTTGAAATTAATTGGAATGTTGTAAATTCACTTTGAAAATTTTTTCAAATCCATTTTGCTACTGGTAATCGATTACATCAATCTGGTAATCGATTACCAGAGAGTAAAGCTCTTTGGTAAACATGTTTTGAGAAAAATCATGTGCTACTCAATTTTTGAGAAAAACTTTTCATACTTATTTTGATTAAGCCTTCTCTTGATTCTTGAATCTTGATCTTGATTCTTGAGATCTTGAACCTTGAATCTTGATTCTTGACTCTTAACTTTCCTCTTGAGTCTTGAATTCTTCTTGATTCTATCTTGAACTCTTGAATTGTTCTTGATTCACTTGAGTTGTTCTTTGATTGATCTTTGAGCTTTTTGTCATCACCTTTGTCATCATCTTTTGTTATCATCAAAACACCTTTGAATCACCTTTGATTCACCATGAAGCTTTGCTTCTACAGTCAGTAAATGCTCTGTTTGGTTTGATTTGATTTTAGGATTGAAAAAATATCAGGTTGTTCTATTCTTCTTGTTTCCCTTGTCATTAGATATATGTGTATATTTGATTTATAGTTAAAATTATTCCGACGTGCATTTTAATATAATTAAATAGATAAAAATGAAATACATAAAAAAACAAGAGTTTTGATTCTTTTGCAAAAGTATTTTTCATATTTTTACACCAGATTTTCAAACACTGGGATGTACCAACCTAAATGTTTGTCTATATTTTTTATTTTTTATTTTATTTTGGGAGGAATTAAGATTTTAGGAGAGGGGATGGTGCTTAATGCTTATTGTTGAGCTCCTCTCCTCAAGTTGTGTCACATTAAATTGGGAATGGAACAAATGAACAGATCACAACGCTACTCTTGTTAACCATTTAGCTATACCTGTGATATTTTTTTAGAACTACTATATTTAAAAAATAAAATTATACAAAAGCTTATGCAACAATTTAGGCAAGATTCATAGATCCCATATTTCTAAAGCCTAGGCTAGACTACCATCTTCTCTTTTGTCAAATAAGAAGAAGAAAGACTACCATATTCTCTACGAGGGCAAATATTGCCCCTTTTTCTTCACATTAGGATTGTTTATGGCATGCTAACCCTCTTTTATATAATTAAAGGCTGGTGACTCAAGCTTTGCAAAAGATGAAGGGGAAGATTCCAGAGATTGCGGGCTCTCACATCTCATCTTGGGTTCTTTTGGTATGTTTGTTGGTATCCATTTTTTTTGTTCAATTTCAATTTCACTTGCTTTTAGAGGAATAAATTAATGATGACTGGTGCAAGTCGTTGGCTTAACTAGTCACAACTATTTGCATGTAGTTAGCGATTGATGTTGCGTTTTGTCCAAAGTTTTGATAAATATAATCATCATTTCTAATTAAGACAGAAGCTTGAAAAGAAAGAAGAGCATTTAAATAGTTAATTACCATTTTCCTTTAGTGATGAATAGTAGCAACTATGTACAATCCAAAATTACCTTTCCCTCTTCTTGTTTCTTCATTAAGTCTAAAAAGATCAATAATATATGGATGAGACACGCAACCTAGTTGCCTTCGTTGCATGTTTTAAGCTTTTGACTGCTAACTTGTGGCTACTATTGATGTTGCATGCTGAATGGGAAGCAACTAACAAGCCAGCTAGCAAATTAACAGGTGGGGATGTTGTATTACGTGCAAGGCAAGAAGAAGTGAAGACAAGGCTATTTATAAAAACAAAACTGTAATTTTCTTCGCTTTCAAGTTGATGTGCCATTATTTTCTCATATTTCTTAACCCTTTTTGCACCATTTTAAGTACTTATTAGTCTTAATTGTCAAATTAATTAGGCAGTTTTATTATTTGGGCCCATTAAGCTAATTTGATGTTTTTAATCTAATTTCGGGAATTAATGAAGCATTGGGCTTGGACTTGAAGAGGGCAGACTATTTTATTCTACAAAATTTTATCTTATCTAGACTTTATCTTATCTAGATATTATTTAGATTTGATCTCATCTAGATATTATTTCATCTAGATCTTATCTTAACTTATCTTATCTAGATTTAATTTTATTTTATTTATGGGCTTGGATTTAAAATAGATTTGTAAGCTTTGGGGCTGAAAAACTATATAACAGCACCAAGGTTCTAGTTTAGCGCTCTCTCTTCTCTTTCTCCTTTTTTTCGTTTTTGCAATTCCAGTTCTTACTTTTTGTTTTAGCAATAAAATTTTGTTCTTCAATCTATAATTTCGTTCTCTATTGATTAATGGAAGGCTAAGTCCCCAATGTTGTTTTCTCTTGAGGATCAAACACAGTTCTCTTTGAGGTTCTATTATTACTGTTAAATTTTGTTCAGTTTTTCCTCTTCACTAATTACTCTGAATTTGTTGCTATTAATTCATGCATGCTTAGTGCTTGATTAATTGTCTCTGCACTTAATTTACGTTCATGCTTAATGATCGTTTATGAGTAATTGGTGTATGTGTTGCTTAATCACATAATGAATGCCTTATGTTAAATTTCGCTTAGTAATTTAATTTAGGGTTGGATTAAGTGGTTGAACTGAATAAGGATAAACTCTCGTAACCTAGGACAAGAGACTTGCTTGTGAATAAAGGGGAAACAATGTGTTTTAATTCTGATATTTTCTAATTCACATCTATTCGTTGTTTAATTTACAAAAACAAACAACCCCCCCCCCATTCGTTACTATTTTCCTACTATCTGTTATGAACATTTGGTGTATCATTGCTCGTTGGGAGACGACCTAGGATCACTTCCTAGTTACTTCATTTTAATGTTTATTTGATTCGGGTACGGCCTCGATCAAATTTGGCGCCGTTGTCGGGGAGCAGTGTCTAAAGGTTCATAATAACTAGTGATTCGTGTTTTATGTTTAGTTGTTTTATGCTTTCGTGTGTTGTGTTAGTGTGGTATTTGTGTTGCGTTAAGTGTGTTTAGAGTCTTGTTATTTTGTTTAGTGTGGTGTTTTCATTTAGTTTTTCTGTTCAGCACTTCCCCTGTTTCAGTTTTTATATTTTGCATTGAATAGTGCGTTGCGACGGATTTAGCGACCACTTTTGTTAAACTGGAAAACAGGGTAGTAGTGGAAATCCCTTAGCGACAGATTTTAGAGACAACCCTTGCTGAATTAATTGGGATTTTTTGTTTTGGTAGCTATAGTTGTTATTTTTGGCTGAATTTTTTTGTGGTCACTTCTTTTGATCCATATTTTGTGGGAAAAATAGCTGGAGCCCTTAGTTTGGTTAGATTTGAAAGTTCCAAAAAAGTAGCAAATTTGATTTTTGTCAAAACTTCAAACGGCCATAACTTTTGCTCCGGTTATCAGAATCGCAATTATGATATATCTATTTGGGGTAGAAAAAAAAATTCCCATGCCGTGGCAGATCGCCATAGGCCGGCTGAGGTCTCCTTCTTCCAAAAATTGCAATTATGTCAAAAGTTTTTTATTTTCCAAGTATTATTCTCTTATTTTTCTTAACTTATCATTTTTAGCTTCGATAGTTAGACTTTGAATTTTCGTTTGAAATTTTTTGTGCTATCTTCTCATCATTTTATAAGGTTGATCACAAAATTTCAAGTCATTTGGATATCATTTAATGGTAGCTGTAGTTCAAACCTACACTGTTACTTGCATAAGAAGGCAACTAGTTGTGCATGCTGAATATAATGTATGACTAGAGGCAATCCATCTGACTTACAACCCTTTGATCCTGAGATAGATAGGACATTTCATAGATTAGTTAGACATCATTTAGTACCTTTTGAGCATCCTGAGCATTCTGTTATTAGTGATTTTGAGCATTATTGTTTTGAACATTCTGAGAACATGACACAACCTCCACCCCGTGAGAGGACTCTAAGGGAAATGGTTGCACCTGATTTCACCTACGAAAGCTTGTGCATCCAATACCCTGATGAGGATGTCCCATATGTTCTTAAAACTGGGCTGATCCATTCCCTTCCAAAGTTTCATGGCCTTGCAGGTGAAGACCCACACAAACATCTGAAAGAATTCCATATTGTTTGCTCCACCATGAAACCCCCAGATGTCCAGGAGGATCACATATTTCTGAAGGCTTTTCCTCATTCTTTAGAGGGAGTGGCAAAGGATTGGCTATATTACCTTGCTCCAAGGTCTATCATGAGCTGGGATGACCTCAAGAGAGTATTCTTAGAAAAGACTTTCCCTGCTTCCAGGACCACGACTATCAGAAAAGATATTTCAGGAATTAGGCAACTCAGTGGAGAGAGCTTATATGAATACTGGGAGAGATTTAAGAAACTATGTGCCAGTTGTCCTCACCACCAGATTTCTGAGCAGCTTCTCCTCCAATATTTTTATCAAGGACTCAGTAACATGGAGAGAAGTATGATAGATGCTGCCAGTGGTGGAGCCCTTGGAGACATGACCCCTGCTGAAGCCAAAAATTTAATTGAGAAGATGGCTTCAAACTCCCAGCAATTTAGTGCCTGAAGTGATGCTATTGTCATTAGAGGAGTGCATGAAGTAGCCACGAATTCATCTTCATCAACCGAGACTAAGAAGCTTGAAGGTAAACTAGATGCCTTGGTTAACCTGGTAACCCAACTGGCCATGAATCAAAAATCTGCACCTGTCGCCAGACTCTGTGGTTTATGCTCCTCTACCGACCACCACACAGACCTTTGCCCTTCTGTGCAACAATCTGAAGCAATTGAACAGCCTACAGCTTATGCTGCAAACATCTACAACAGACCTCCTCAACCTCAGCAGCAAAATCAGCCACAACAAAACAATTATGACCTCTCCAGCAACAGGTACAATCCCGGGTGGAGGAATCATCCCAACCTTAGATGGTTGAATCCTTCACAACAGCAGCAACAACAACCTTATTTTCAAAATGCTGCTGGCCCATGCAGACCATACGTTCCTCCACCAATCTAGCAGCAACAACAACAACAGCCTCAAAAACATCAAACAGTTGAGGCTCCTCTGCAACCTTCCCTTGAAGAACTTGTGAGGCAAATGACTATGCAAAACATGCAGTTTCAACAAGAGACCAGAGCCTCCATTCAGAGCTTAACTAATCATATGGGACAATTGGCTACACAGTTAAATCAACACAGTCCCAGAATTCTGACAGATTACCTTCTCAATTTGTCCAGAATCCCAAAAATGTGAGTGCCATTACATTGAGATCGGGAAAGCAGTGTCAAGAACCTCAACCAGCAACATCTTCCTCATCCGTAAATGAACCTGCCCAACTTCACTCTACTCTAGAAAAAAGATGATGAAAATTTAAAGAGTAAGTTACCTAACAATTTCTATGCAGGTGAATCTAAAGAGAAGCAGCATATCTCTCTTCCATTCCCTCCAAGAGCAATTTTCAACAAAAAAAATGGAAGAGACAGAGAAGGAGATATTGGAAACATTTAGAAAAGTAGAGGTAAACATACCTCTGCTGGAAGCAATAAAGCAAATTCCAAGATATGCTAAATTCTTGAAAGAGCTGTGCACTCATAAGCGGAAGCTTAAAGGAAGTGAAAGAATTAGTATGGGCAGAAATGTCTCCGCATTGATTGGTAAGTCTGTTCCCCAAATCCCTGAAAAATGTAAAGATCCAGGTACATTCAGCATACCTTGTATTATAGGGAACAGTAAGTTTGACAATGCCATGCTAGATTTAGGAGCTTCTGTTAGTGTGATGCCTCTATCTATTTTTAATTCTCTATCTCTTGGTCCCTTGCAGTCAACTGATGTGGTAATTCATTTAGCTAATAGAAGTGTTGCCTATCCTGCTGGTTTCATAAAGGATGTCCTAGTTAGAGTTGGTGAATTGATTTTCCCTGTTGATTTTTATATTTTGAATATGGAGGAGGGATTTTCTAAAGGATCAGTTCCCATCATTCTAGGCAGACCTTTTATGAAAACTGCTAGAACTAAGATAGATGTATATGCAGGCACACTATCTATGGAGTTTGGTGATATAACTATTCATTTTAATATTCTTGATGCTATGAAACACCCATCTGAAGATCTTTTTGTATTTCATGTTGACATAATTGACCATATTGTTGATGAATACATGACTGATCTTCATTCTAATCTGCATGCCTGTCACTCTTCATACATTGAATCTGAATTTGTACTTGATCATATGTCTGAATTTGATGTTGAGAGTGAATCTGAAATTGATATTAATTACATGTCTGGTGATGTTTTACCTCTTGAGATTGATTTTCTAGAGTCAGATAGAACTAACCATGTTTCAGGAAGTACACATACCTCTGACTTTCTTTATGAGGTACAGGCTGAGAAACCATCTCTTTCTACCATTATCCAGCCGCCCACACCAGAATTAAAGCCTCTGCCATCAAATTTAAAATATGCTTACTTAGATAAGAGCAAAAGTTTTCCAATAATTATATCTGCCTCCCTTACTGATGAGCAAGAGGAGAAGCTGTTATCAGTTCTCAAGAAGCATAAAAAGGCTATAGGCTGGACCCTGGCGGACATTCCTGGTATTAGTCCATCAACATGTAAGCATCAAATAAATTAGAGGATGGGGCTAAACCAGTAAGACAACCACATAGAAGACTCAACCCGGTAATTCTTGATGTAGCGAAAAAGGAGGTAACCAAGCTTTTGCAAGTTGGCATCATTTATCCTATCTCCGACAGCCAATGGGTGAGTCCCGAAGAAAACCGGCCTCACTGTGATAAAAAATGAGAAGGAGGAGCTGATTCCTACTCGGGTGCAGAACAGTTGGAGAGTCTGCATCGACTATAGGAGGCTGAACCAGGTTACCAAAAAGGACCATTTTCCCCTGCCATTCATTGACCAGATGCTTGAACGTCTGGCAGGTAAATCTCACTACTGTTTCCTGGATGGTTTTTCTGGTTATATGCAAATCACTATTGCTCCTGAGGATCAGGAAAAGACCACATTCACCTACCTCTTCTGCACTTTTTCCTATAGGAGGATGCCTTTCGGCCTGTGCAATGCCCCTGGTACCTTCCAGCGGTGCATGATTAGTATTTTTAGTGATTTTTTAGAAAATTGCATAAAGGTGTTTATGGATGATTTCACTGTATATGGATCCTCTTTTGATGTTTGTTTGGATAGTCTGGAAAAAGTTTTGAATAGATGCACTGAAACTAACCTTGTTCTAAATTTTGAAAAATGTCATTTTATGGTTGAGCAAGGTAGAGTTTTAGGCCACATTATTTCCAATAAGGGCATTGAAGTAGATCCTACAAAAATTTATGTTATTTCACAATTGCCTTGGCCCTCTTGCATGCGAGAGGTGCGATCTTTTCTTGGTCATGCAGGATTCTACAGACGCTTTATAAGAGATTTTAGCAAAGTAGCCCTTCCACTATCCAACTTGTTGCAAAAGGAGGTGGAGTTTGACTTTAATGATAAATGCAAAGAGGCTTTTCATTGCCTCAAAAGAGCACTGACTACCACCCCTATCATTCAGGCACCTGATTGGACAGCCCCATTTGAGCTAATGTGCGATGCATCCAATTACACATTGGGGTTGTCCTTGCTTAAAAGATCTCCTTACTTCAGCTTACTTCTTTTCCACCATGACTTAGGGAGTTTTTCTTTTCCTATCTCCTCCTTTACTTTTATTACATTTGTCCGATTCGATTTGATGGTTTAATTGCTTTTAATCTTTTAATTGTGCTACATTGAGGACAATGTGTTGTTTAAGTATGGGGGGAGTGTTCTTTGGTTTTGCTAGTTTTGTTAAATTTATTAAATTTGTTAATTTTGTTAGTTTTGTTGGATTTCTAGTTTAATATTTTAGGTCTATTCTGTTTGCATGTACAACTTTGCATATTTTTCTTTGAATTATGGGATATGTTCAAGAAATGGGTAATTGTTCTGAAAATAAAAGTCTCTTGACATTTTGTGATTTGAAATCTTTGTTTTTCCTCTACATGTCATGATAGTTTCGAAAGCTCAATTTGAAAGTGATAAGTTTACCTTTGTGAGAATTTGAGCCATCCATCATCATAATCTTTTGGTGTGTTTTGCTCCATTGATTGCTTGCACAATAGCCTTGGCTTGATTCTTGTTGATGCTTCCTAATTCACATGCATATTTGGAAATGATTTAGGCAATTTTGTTCTTATAAGCCTCTAGCCAAATGGACTTACCTTGAATTAATTTCTTTGATAGCCCTTTTGAGCCTTGTTCCCTTTTCTTTGTTTTGAGCTCATTACAAGCCTTAAGTGAAAAACCATGATTTCACCCTACCCTTAAGGAATTTTGGAGCTTTGGAATTGTTTTAGGAATAAGTGTGTGTGTGTGTGGGGGGGGGGGGGGGGGGTTGTTGGATAACATGTTTTGTTGGCTATGCTTCATGATGTATTTTTGGGTCATACTGATGTACATTGTATATGGGTTAAATGTTGGACATGCTGTTGAATGATATGCTAGTTCTCAAATGCTACTGTTCAAAAAAAAAAATTGCAAAACAAAAAAAAATTAGTTGAATCAATTTGAAAAAAAAAAAGAAAAAGAAAAGCAATAAAGTTGAGTGAATAAGATCTTAAATGGAAAAAGAATGATGAGACTCTTGGCTCTACTCTTTGCGTTTAAATTTTATCTTTAGGTTTTCTTATTTTTTAATATGCACTTATTCTCCATTGCTCCTCTATTCCTTTGGGATTTAGCTACTTATTCCATATTTTTCCCTACCTTGTCCTTGGCCCCATTACTATCTTAAAAGACCTTTTGATCCTCATGTGCTTATGTTTATGGGTTGATTGTCAATTTTAGAATCTTGCCAAGTTTATGTGGTGTTGGTTTTCATGGGTGCTTTGAGGGTAAATAGTAGCCTAGACACTTGAGAGATAGAGTGTATATCTTGTGAGGCTTTATCACTTTTCATTCTTGATCTGATTAACTATTTTGCCATGATTGGGTTGCTTGGATGATTTTCACGAATGTCTTGACTCTTTGGATCTCTTCATGTAGATGTTACCCATTCCTTGATTTTCATTGAGAAATATGTAAATGTTTTTGTTTGTCTCTCTTTGATATCCTTGGATTTCGTTCTTTGTTTCATTTTGCCCAGGAGTGCAAAAGGCTAAGTATGGGGGGTTTTGATGTGCCATTATTTTCTCCTATTTCTTAACCATTTTTGCACCATTTTAAGTACTGATTAGTCTTAATTGTCAAATTAATTAGGCAGTTTTATTATTTGGGCCCATTAAGCTAATTTGATGTTTTTAATCTAATTTCAGGAATTAATGAAGCATTGGGCTTGAATCCAGAATTGGGCTTGGACTTGAAGAGGGCAGACTATTTTATTCTACAAAATTTTATCTTATCTAGACTTTATCTTATCTAGATATTATTTAGATTTGATCTCATCTAGATATTATTTCATCTAGATCTTATCTTATCTTATCTTATCTAGATTTAATTTTATTTTATTTATGGGCATGGATTTAAAATAGATTTGTAAGCTTTGGGGCTGAAAAACTATATAATAGCACCAAGGTTCTAGTTTAGCACTCTCTCTTCTCTTTCTCCTTTTTTTCGTTTTTGCAATTCCAGTTCTGACTTTTTGTTTTAGAAATAAAATTTCGTTCTTCAATCTATAATTTCGTTCTCTATTGATTAATGGAAGGCTAAGTCCCCAGCGTTGTATTCTCTTGAGGATCAAGCACAGTTCTCTTTGAGGTTCTATTATTACTGTTAAATTTTGTTAAGTTTTTCCTCTTCACTAATTACTCTGAATTTGTTGCTATTAATTCATGCATGCTTAGTGCTTGATTAATTGTCTCTATGCTTAATTTACGTTCATGCTTAATGATTGTTTATGAGTAATTGGTGTATGTGTTGCTTAATCACATAATGAATGCCTTATGTTAAATTTCGCTTAGTAATTTAATTTAGGGTTGGATTAAGTGGTTGAACTGAATAAGGATAAACTCTCGTAACCTAGGACAAGAGACTTGCTTGTGAATCAAGGGGAAACAATGTGTTTTAATTCTGATATTTTCTAATTCACATCTATTCGCTGTTTAATTTACAAAAGCAAACAACCCCCCCCCCCCCATTCGTTACTATTTTCCTATTATCTGTTATGAACATTTGGTGTATCATTGCTCGTTGGGAGACGACCTCGGATCCCTTTCTAATTACTGCATTTTAATGTTTATTTGATTCGGGTACGGCCTCGATCACAAGTGCTTTGTTTTTATTTTCCTTTTTTCTTTCTTTCACATCTTGGTAACCAGACTAAGATATTAGCAAAAGACAAGCTACTTTTTAATATTTCTGTCAATACGCAAATAACCACTTTCACATTGTAATTTTTGTTTTAGCAACTCTGATTCATAGGTTAATTATCACATAACTCCATGAATTGTTTAGAACACAAATTATATCTGAATTGGGGCATAGAAATGAATTTATGTTCACTTTTATATTTCAGTCCTTCAATTTGTTATTTCAATCTTATTATTAGTCTTTCTTATCGTGTATGGTTCTTTATCAGGTTCTCTCTGTTGTTGGGCTTCTTCAAGATGAAGTTGATCCAATGGTCTTTGTTATGAAGGTTGAAAAGGCACCTTTGGAATCATATGTTGATATTGGTGGTTTAGATGCTCAGATACAGGAAATTAAAGAAGCAGTCAAACTTCCCCTGACGCATCCTGAACTGTATGAAGACATTCGTATCAAGCCTCCTAAAGGAGTCATTTTATATGGAGAACCTGGAACTGGGAAGACGTTGCTAGCTAAGGTGTGCATTTTTTTGGGTTTCTTATATAAGGTGTTGGAATATAATCCTAACATCTTTTTTATTCCTCATTTCTCTGTTTAATAACATGGAGTTTGAAATTCTTTCTCATGTCTTCTTCCACAAAAAAGAGATTTGAATGCTTATCTGATATATATGGTTTATGCATTACAAAGTTTTTTTTAAAATGTCTGTGTCTACAAAATTGATTTTTCATGTTACTTGTTTGAAATTCAGTTATTTCCTAGTTATTGATTGGTGGCTTTACGAATACTGGAGGACATTGCATGAATTTTCTCTTAAGACTTTTCGCTTTCATAATCAATGTACAGAAGAAAAAAGTTCTTGAGTGTTTAAGATATTAACCTGTGGTTGATGATCTTGATGGTAAAGTGAAGCTATAGATATAGAAAAATTCTTTGATTTTGTTGATATTACAGGGTTTTAGGAATTAAGGGAGGAATTTGAGAGAATAGAGACTGAATAATATTTTCTTGAGCATTGCAAGGTATTTTAATGTTACAAGATATGATACACTGACCTTTATTTATACTATTATTAGATCATAATCCTAAGTAAATAAGGAAACAAGTAATAAGATAAGAAATCCTAGGAGATAATACGGAAATATGAAACTAATCCTACAGGATAACATAATATACCTTTGTTTTAAAAAAAATTCTTCATTAAATATCACAACAAATTTTTTCTTATTTATTTAATTATATTGATATTATTTAAGCATTTAAATATCACGACAAATTTTTTATTCCTGCAGGTGTTAGACATCATTTAATTAACTCCAAACATGGTTAAAAAGTAATGTTTTTCTGTTTGCATCTAGAAACAACAACTAACAAAACTTGTGGTAATTTTTATCTGATGAAATTGATGTCGTTGGTACAAAGAGGTAAGTTATCAAGTATCAACCTCTAGAGTCACTATTTTAACACATTTTCTATCCTCTTTTTTGGATGTAGTTTTTTATTTTGGGAGGAGCTGGGGTACATGACTGGTAGAAGAGTGATATCATGAGTCAATTCTTATTATATGTCTCTTATATGCTTTGCAGGTATGATGCCCACTCAAGTGGAGAACGTGAAATTCAAAGGACTATGTTGGAGTTGCTGAACTAGTTAGATGGTTTCGATTCAAGAGGTGATGTTAAAGAGATTCTTGCAACCAATTGAATTGAAAGCCTTGATCCAGCCCTGTTGCGACCTGGTCAAATTGACAAGAATATTGAATTGGTGTTGAGTTTGCAAAGAGTGCAGTTACTATTCCAGCTGTGTGGAATATTCAAGTCAGTACCTGGCTTCGTCATTGTGAGTTTCTTGCTAATGAGATTGAATGCTTTTATTGCAGGGTTTGATTAGCTATCTCAGTAGGATATAGCCATCATTCAATTTAGGCATAGAACCTAGTTTACGGTCCTAGCTACATCATTCAATTTAGGCATAGAACCTGGTCGTATTATAATGAAGAAGTTATTACACAACCATTGATTCTATTTGTTGTTACTTTGTGTTATTTGTTTTCCTTTTTTTCTCTTTGGAGAAGAGATATGGAGATGCCTATAATGAAGTGATGACCCAATTAAATGGTAAGGGCGCATGCATCAGTTACTACCACTGTGTACTTTCTTTTATTATAGCCTAACAATATATATTTTGATTACAATTTAGAATCAAGATATCAACATGTGGAGAGTAAGAGAGCTACAATGAGGCTAGAACAAGGTTCCCATTCTTGTATTGAAAGAGCCATTGATTCACATGGAGCATTTGCCATTTTGTACAGTCGCCACTCAAAGCATTATATTAAGAAACCCGAGGTATTTGAGCATGTAAACAGGTTACTCAATCAACTTGCCATTTGAGGGATCTTTTTTACTGATTCCGTTTCAAACACTCAAAGCATAAGGAGCTCATGTTATTTATTTTTTAATAACTTCTTAAAAGAATCTCACAGGCATTATATATAAACAGGTTACTCGGTCAACTTGTCATTTGAGGGATCTTTTTTAATGATTCCATTTCAAACACTCAAAGCATAATGAGCTCATGTTATTTATTTTTTAATAACTTCTTAAAAAAATCTCACATGCATTATATATAAGGTTACACACACACACTCACATTTGGTTGTTTTATTCAGATTGTGTTCCTAACTTGAGGCAGCAATCTCCTTGTAAATTATTGAGTGAGTTTTGTGATGAAAGAAAACTCTAAAGGAAGTAGTAGTTGGATAAACATAAATGAGCTTTCAAAAGAGTGCTGCACTGGGATAATTTTTTTTTCAATAATTAAATTGAATTTAAGATATTGGATAATGCTTTAATGATGACTCAATTCATCATGCAGGTTTTACTGGGACGGGCAACTCAAAGTGTTCCTGTGGACATTGACTTGGGCATCAATGGAGGGCATGTCAATGCAATATCTCGACGTCACGTTAGTTATATTTACCAACTTAAACTTAAATGTCAATGTTGTAGCAACTTTTTGCTGCATTTGATCGATTTTGGATAAAAACATGCATAATGTACATCTCATTTTTAAATTTATATAACAGTGTTTACATCATAAAATACGTTACACTGTACTAATAACCTCAATATGGTTTATGAAATACTTCAACAACAAAATAATGCATGGTCTTTCTCACTACTGTAATGCTGTTTTAGATCAAAGAAATGCAGAAAATAAAAGTTTGGTTGATACATTAGCAATTCTCCCCTTTTTTCTCCTAATTTTAGCTTCAAAGAGAAATGAATGTCGTCCTAGGAATTTAATGAGAAACATTGTGATTTTCCGTACACATTATATTACACTTGTGCATGTGTAACTTTTAGGTGAATAAGCTAACTAACAAACTATATGTTAAATAAAGATCATTCACTACTAAAAAAACAGCTTTCTACATCGTCCAATTAACATTGGTTATAGCTAAAACCAATGTTAACGAAAGCGTGGTGGCATTTTTGTAAATAAGTAGACTTAGTTAACATCGGTTTTTCCAAAACCGATGTTAGTATGCGATTGTTAACATCGGTTTTGTAAAAACTGATGTTATCGAGTCGATGTTAACATCGGTTTTATTATAACCGATGTTACGTAGTTGATGTTAACATCGGTTAGTTTTAAAAAACCGATGTTGTTATCATTATAAATTAAACTTCTAAAATTGCACAACCCGCGCTTGAACCCTATCGTTCTTCTTCTTTCTCCTTGTGTCAAAGTCGCCTGCGCTTCCGTGACTGCAACCACATTGTGGAGATCGTGTTTGTGGAGATCGTCTTTGGCACTTATCCATTGAGGTACGTCCTTTCGTTTTAACATTAGGCGTTCGTCGTTTTAACATTAGGCATTCGTCGTTTTAACATTAGGTGTTCGTCGTTTTAACCCAGGGCTTTATTGTTGTTTCTCCTTCTGCCTTAGTTCGTGTTTGTCGCAAACTGGGCTGCGCTTCCGTGACTGCAACCACATTGTCGAGTTCGCGTTTGTGGAGTTCGTGTCTGCGCTTCCATCGAAGGTATGTCTCTGTTGTATGTTAATGATGAAAATCCATTGTTCAATGGTGTGTCTTTGTTGTGATGTTTCGAAACCCTAGTTAGGCACAAAGGGTTAATCGTAACTGAATGTGTAGTGATTTAGGACCATATGTAACTGCCTTAAGCAGTTATTGCAGAATAAATTATGGAGTAACAGCAAGGGGGTTAGGCAATTTTTAGTGGGTTTTCAGGAAGGGAGACATGAGGCTGTCAAATTTACATAGAGGGTTTCAGGGACAAAGCTTTTTTTTTTTGCACAGCAAAAATCAATATATTATATATAAAGATCAGTACTAGGTGTACTGAAAATAAGATAGGAATACAAGGCAAAAAGAGCCTAAACCCCACTAGGGAGAAACGGTAGATAGGACAACATACAAAGCAAACCCAACCCCTTTAAGAAAAAGCCTCCTTCAGATTAGTTGACCAGAAATTAAAATGCGATTGGAAACCCTTCTCCACACACTTGAGCCAGGACCAGGTGTGGAATAGAGCCTCATCCATGACCTTTTCTGGATTAAAAGGCTGATTATTGAAAATCATGCCATTTCTGTGATGCCAAATGGACACTGACAAAGCTATCCAGAGAAATTCCCATCTCTTGACTGTGTAGCTTGGCCTATTCCACTGAGAGAATTGCAGAAAATGATTCTTTGGGTCAGTGGGGAAGGGACCCACTCTATTAACCCATCTCATAGGCTCCCACCAGAGACTCCTAGTCTTGGAGCAGTTGAAAAAAAGATGATTGACAGATTCTTCTTCAAGGTCACATAAGGGGCAACTATATGTATGCAATGACACTTGCCTCCTTCTAAGATTATCCCTAGTAGGGAGCCTGTTCTTGAATAATCTCCATGAAAAAGCACTAGCTCTTGGGGGAATTTTCAGACTCCACATGATGTTAAGAACCCTGTCCTCAATAGCACTAGCATGACCCTCCTGTAGCACTTTGTAAGCAGACTTTGTGGAATATAGGCCATTAGGATCAGACTTCCAACAAAGGAAATCCCTGATGGAGTGATTGATGTTGCCTGACTCGATGTCAGCTATAAAATCAGCTACCATGTCAATTTCATGGTCAAAAAAGTTCCTTCTCCATGTTAGCTTCCATTCCCATCTCTCTTCCACAAAATTCCCCATAGAATTAATTGAGGAGGTCTGCTGATTGCTTATTAAAAATAGAGTGGGATTAATTGAAGGGGCACATTCCGAGGCAACATTACAGTCAGCCCATAAATACTGACATATCCTCCTATCAATGGCTTCGATTTTTGTTTCTTGGATACATAGAACATCAAGATTGTTGGTCAAGGTCATTTTTCTTATGGCTGACCACTTGACACCACTACCCAACCCTCTAGAGTTAAAGGATAAAATATTCATGAGTCAATATTGTCCTTTCCCAACACAGCTATTAAATCTGTTGTATGTTCACTAGCAACCTTATCAGTCTCAGGGACAAAGATTTGATTTACACAGAGGGTTTCAGGGACAAAGCTTTGATTTACATATTGAATTTCATCCAAATTTTTGACAAGTCATTGTTACTTCCATGAATATTGATATTGTATCATGCTTAATTATATGCATTTGCTTATTCTGATCATTGTGTGTTGTGTGATTATTTCTTCCATGCAGGTACATGATTCCTATTTGTTGTGAGAGTGAAATGATGGGCAGCAGCACCAACTGAGGTGAGTTTATATTTCCTTTTTTTTTTTTTGTCTTTATCTTTGTTAGTTTGTTATATAGTTTTTATTTTATATGTTTGAGTTTAAAATGTGTAAAAAATAGAAATAGAAAGGTCTAGTGATTGCTTAGGAATTCCTTGCTGTTTCATGGCATTCCTTTTGAACCTCAAAAGGTGCTTATGATGGCCTTTGGTTAAATTTCTGATTATATGTATTGGGGTCCTTGTGCTGGGTTATTGTTGGGTTTGTTTTGCTTTTTGGAAGGTGGCACTTTTGTGTCTTGTATCTTTTATTTTCAGTACCTGTGGTACTGTTCTGTTTAATATTTTTTTTTTGAACTGCAAAGATAATTTATATTGATAATTAGAAGTACCAGTGGTACTACAGATTACAAAGACACATTTTTTTTTGCACAGCAAAAATCAATATATTATATATGAAATTCAGTACTAGGAAGACAAGCTTTGTCCCACTTCACCCAAGGAATCTTGCTGACCTCTTGGTGACTTCCCCACAGAAAATTTCTCTGGTTGGAGACAATTTTTTGCACCACTTTTTTGGGGATCCTAAAGAAGGATAGAAGGTAGATAGGTAAGGCTGAGAGGACAGAATTAATAAGAGTGATTCTGCCCCCATTGATAGAGTTCTTTGCTTCCATTTTGCAAGTTTGACTTCAAACTTCCTTACAATAGGCTGCCACACGATCCAGCTCTTAGAGGACACCCCAACTGGAATTCCAAGATAAGTAAAAGGAAATTCCAAAGTACTGCAATTAAGGAATTGGGCAGCTTCCCTGCACCAACTTGCTGATTTACCCAAACAACCAAAGTGGCTTTTAGAGTAATTTATCTTGAATCCACACACCATCCATGAAAATACCTGGAATAGCATTTTTTCTTCTTCTATGATTGATCAATCTGTGAAAATAAGTAGAGTTGTTGTCCCCTTCTTTTAGCCACTTAATTCTAGCCTTTTGTCTCAACATAGATTCATATGCATAAGCTGCCTCCCACAATTGAACTTGAAGAGATTTCTTAAGAGTGACTTCCACTTGGGATAGAGGTTTGTCATTTAGATTCATATGATATGTATTCTTAAAAAATTGTCAATGAGCTGTTTGATAGAATGACTGAAAAAGGTTTTAAATACACTCTCAGTATAATGTCTTTTGAGAGTCAATTTATCACCATGAAGTGAGAGTCATATTGTTGATAAAAGGCTTTAAATACACTGTGGCTAATTTCTGTATGGTTTTTTTTAGGGCTATCATTTACTACTGCTAATTGGCGTTGCTGCGGAAGCGCTTTGATTATATCTTTGAAGCCTCAAAGTCAGGTATTTATATCTTTGATTCAAAAACTAATTTGAAATTGTTGTTGTATGCATTACTGGTATATTTGTAACTTATGCTATGCCTGTCTACATGACCTTTGTTTCATTGGACTGATATCTTTGAAGTATTTACTGTGATTTAAACTCTCATAACTTGTTCATTGTTAGTGTTGAATGTTTTTGTAATTTTATCTGTTTCCCTTCTCTATATATATGTTGTGACTGCCACTGCCCTTCTCTCTTTCTTGTATTATCTTTTTTTTTATCAGCAAAATTATAATTTGTATTAATAACTGTGAGTACCAGAGGTACTAAATATACAAGGTAGAAACCAGCAGACTAGTAGAAGCATAGGTCCTACGAATCAGGTGCCAATCTAAATAGAATACAATAACCCTGCACTGCTACCCTAATAAAAAAATGTTGTTGATAAATTACTAGACCAATAGTTGTAGGGCTGGGCAAAGCCTTTCTCTAGCTGTCTTGTCCGCAAATTCCCTTTTTTTTTGCTCAGCAAAATTAGATATTATATATATTGAAAACTACCAGTGGTACTAAGATTACATTGGTAGAGATAAATGTGCATTTGGTTGCTGTTTTATAACAGAACCACTTACAACAAGCTAATTGATACATAGATTGTGAATCCTCTACAGCCTATTTACTAAACACTTCCTTTAGGTTGGAGGACCACTGATTAAAATGTGTTCCAAAGTCTGTCTCCATATTTCTAAATGGGCAAGCTCCTCCTCTACATCTCCACAAAATGGGCACTGTACCTCATTTAATTATCACAACCTGCCGCCTTCTAAGATTCATCCTAGTTGGAAGTCTGTCCCTAATTAGCCTCCAACCAAAAACCAGTGATTTACTTGGTATTTTGAGCTTCCAAATGTCCACAAAGTCCAAATTCTGATTAGCTCCCATCTGTGCTTCCCATATCAAGTCATATCCGCTTTTTGTTGAGTAGTATCCAGTTTGATCATGCTTCCAGCTGCACCTATCCTCCCTATTTGGCTGAATCTGCTGCTGTGATAGTTCTCCAAGGAAATTATCTGCCATTTGAATTTCACTATCAAAAAGAGCCGTCCTCCAAGATAGCTTCCACTCCCATCCGTCGTTGGTGTTATTCCCCATATTCATAATGATTTGTTTCTGTTGATCAAAAATTCGGTACAGCCTTGGTTATTTGTCCATTAATGGTATAGCATTTTGTGTCCAAGGGTCCTCCCAAAATCTTAACTTCTCCCCACCTCCCACCTTCCAATTTCTTTCCGTTTTGACTACCTGGTTCTGTTGTTGCTGCTGACTTGATAGCAGGTCCCTCCACCAAATAGAGTCTTGGCTTCCTCTAATCCCTTCCTCCAATGCCCTCCAGCCTCCATACTTTGAGACTATGAACTCTACAGATTATCAACCCCTTCCATTCGCTGCAAGAGTTCCAATATGCTTCCAGCTTTTATCTTAGCTCTATCAGTTCCATTTTCTGACAACTCCTGCAGTGCTGCTTCTGCACCATGTTCTTTCGCTAGTTTTAATTGCAGTGGATCTCCGGTGCATAGTGACCACAAGACAGCAGCAACATTCTCTCGATTGCGTGGAGAGCCGGTTTGTATAACCTCAACAACAATATGAATTGGCTTGGTTCTTCAACACAAGTGTCTGGTGTCCTGTATGCAAAGGACAGCAGCAGCAGCATCCTGTATGCACAAGTGTCTGCTGTGTCTTGGTGCAGGTTCTTCAACACACACACACACACACACACACACACACACACACAGAAACACATACACACAGAAACACACACACACAGAAACACACACACACACACACACACAGAAACACAGACACACAGACACACACACACACAGCCACAGCCACACACACACACAGAAACACACACACACACACACACACACACACAGCCACACACCCACACACACACACAACCATACACACACAGAAACACACACACACACACAGAAACACACACACACATACACACACAGCCACACACCCACACACACACACAACCATAGACACACACACACAGAAACACACACACACACACACACACAGAAACACACACACACACACACACAGCCAGAAACCCACACACACACACACACACACAGCCAGAAACCCACACACACACACAGCCATACACACACAGACACAGACACAGAAACACACACACACACTCACACACACACACACAGAAACACACACACACACACACAGCCATACACACACATACACACACACACACACAGACCCTCATTAGCCCTGTCAGTCCTTCAGCCACTAAGTGAAAGAGTAATGGAGCCAAAGGGTCTCCTTGTCTCAACCCTCATGATACACACAGATCCTTATGATACGCACACACACACATATACCCAACTACAATATTAAACCATAAGCACCCTTCAAACCCAGCATTTGAAATTAGTTACATAAACAACTGCTGATGTCTATATTTGTCTGTAATTGAATTTGACCTTTTGTATGTTCTTGTATGTGATCAGTGTAATCTGCTATATAAACAATTGTTGTTCATGGTGAGTGAACCTTAGATTCCCGTTTGAGACTGAATGCAATGACTCTTGCGGACAGTTTGCATTAGCCATTGTATTTAGTCTTGAATTGTCCGTTTGGACAGTTTGGGGAGACTGGTATTTTTATGTTACATTCATTCGTGAAGGTTATTATTATTTTCATTAATTTGATTAAATTTTGGTTCACTGCATTTCAAGTTGTTCTCCGAGTGCATACTTGATTATCGGGAAATTCATTTGACCGATGTCATGTCGTGTACTTGGAGACCAATGTGAAATGCTGCCGAAATTTAGTCAAATTTTTGTAAATAATGGTAACCTTGACGATTGAAGCTAACATAAAAGACAGTTTTCCTAAATGGGATAGGCCCACACCTATAAATAAAAAAGTGAGATTTTCATGCATGGAATTGCGTAGATGGATCGAAGTTGGATGAATGAAAGTCGCATGAGCCCAGAATATGAGGATGGCATCGAACAGTTCTTGCAACTTGCTTCAGAAAGAGGTCGACCGAATGAAGAAGGAAAATATTATTGTCCTTGCATCAACTGTTTGAATGGAAGACGACAATTACTCGATGACATACGGACCATCTATTGTGTGATGGGATTAAGAAGAATTACACAACGTGGATATGGCATGGTGAAGTGACAGACATGCAAAGTGGGTCCCAATCTGAACCATTTGATGTAGAAATGGGAGATCGGTTAGAGGACATGATTCGTGACCTTGGACAGGAGTCTTTCCAGCAAGCACACGCCCCTGTGTATGAAGGATTGCAGAGTGATTCTAAGAAGCCTTTGTATGCAGGCTGCAAGAATTCCTTAACCCTGTTGTCTGCTGTGTTAAGTCTGGTTAATGTGAAGGCCAGGTATGGGTGGAGTGACAAAAGTTTCACCTCACTGCTTGAGGTAGTGCACAATCTGCTTCCAGAGGACAACACATTGCCTAAAAGTTACTGTAAGGCGAAAAAGATATTGTGTCCGATGGGTATGGAGTATCAGAAGATTCATGCTTGCCCCAATGATTGCATGCTCTACAGGCATGAATTCCAAGAAATGTCCAAATGCCCTGTCTGTGGGACTTCACGGTACAAAGTGAAGGATGAAGAGGAAAGCAATTCTGATGAAAACTCCAACAAGGGCCCCCAGCGAAGGTTTTGTGGTATCTTCCAATCATTCCAAGGTTTAAGCGTCTGTTTGCTAACGAGGACGACGCAAAAGACCTTACATGGCATGCAAATGGAAGGATTTCTGATGGAATGGTCCGTCATCCGGCTGATTGCTCCCAGTGGAAGAAGATTGATGGTTTGTATCCGAATTTCGGGAATGAGCCAAGAAATCTTAGACTTGGACTAGCCAGTGATGGAATGAACTCATATGGCACCTTAAGCACTCAACACTGTTCATGGCCAGTTCTGCTAGTAATTTACAATTTGCCTCCTTGGTTGTGCATGAAGCGAAAATACATGATGTTGTCTATGATGATATCGGGCCCAAGACAGCCAGGAAATGGCATTGATGTTTATCTAAGTTCGTTGGTTGAAGATCTGAGAAAGTTGTGGGACGAGGGGGTTGTAGTGTTTGATGCGTTTCGCAAGGAGATGTTTGAAATGCGTGCAATGCTTTTTTGTACCATTAATGACTTCCCAGCATATGGGAATCTCAGCGGTTACAGTGTTAAGGGTCATCATGCATGCCCCATCTCTGAAGAAAATACAAGTTACATACAACTGAAACATGGGAGAAAAACAGTCTACAGTAGGCATCGCCGCTTTCTAACACCCAATCATCCTTACAGACGACTGAGAAAAGCTTTTAATGGAAGTCAAGAGTATGATATTGCGCCGATACTGTTCACTGGTGAGCAGGTATATCAGCGGGTTCAACACCTGAACACTGTATTTGGGAAGACCCAAAAGAAGGATAAAAGTCAGAGTTGCATATGGAAGAAGAGGTCCATTTTCTTTGATCTTCCATACTGGTGTGATCTTGACGTTAGACATTGTATTGATGTTATGCATGTGGAGAAAAATTTTGTGACAGTGTGATTGGGACGCTCCTTAAAATTCAAGGCAAGACGAAGGATGGCTTGAATACCCGTCAAGATCTAGCTGATATGGGTATAAGATCACAGTTGCATCCAAGGTCTGATGGGAAGAAAATTTACTTGCCCCCAGCCTGCCATACTTTGTCCAAGAAGGAGAAGATAAGTTTTTGTCAGTGTCTTCGTCGGGTGAAGGTTCCACAAGGATACTCTTCAAATATTAAGAGCCTTGTGCAGTTGAAGGAGCTTAAGCTTGTAGGGTTAAAGTCTCACGATTGTCATGTGCTCATGCAACAATTGTTAGCCGTGGCTATATGAGACATCTTGCCAAACAAAGTCAGGTTCACGATAACTCGCCTGTGCTTTTTCTTCCATGCTATATGTAGCAAAGTGATTGATCCAGTAATGTTTGATGAGTTGGAAAATGAGGTCGCAATTATACTGTGCCAGTTGGAGATGTATTTTCCCCCTGCTTTCTTTGACATCATGATTCACTTGATTGTGCATCTGGTCAGAGAAATCAAATGATGTGGTCCTGTTTATCTACGGTGGATGTACCCGGTTGAGCGATACATGAAGATCTTAAAAGGGTATACAAAGAATCTATATCGTCCGGAAGCATTTATTGTTGAGAGGTACATTGCAGAATAAACCATTGAATTTTGTTCAGAATACTTAGAGAAGGCTAAAGCTGTTGGGCTTCCTGAGTGTCAGCATGATGACAGAGTGGGTGGTAAGGGTTCAAGAGGACTGCAGGTGATCACTCCAAGTGTAGAAGATTTGTTAAAGCTCACTTGTATGTCTTGAACAACAGTAATGAAGTTTTGCCATACATTGTTAAGCATGAAGCTTTAGTCAAACAGAATAATCCGAAAATGTCAAAGAATTGGGCGTTGAAAAAGCATAACAAAACTTTCTGTGATTGGTTTAAAGATACAATCTTTGCAGATGAGAATGCTTCAGAAACATTAAGAAAACTA
Source organism: Glycine max (assembly GCF_000004515.6). Taxonomy (NCBI): domain Eukaryota; kingdom Viridiplantae; phylum Streptophyta; class Magnoliopsida; order Fabales; family Fabaceae; genus Glycine; species Glycine max. The sequence continues at coordinate 34,277,633 of NC_038253.2, read as the reverse complement.
GCAGATGGGCCTAAAAGAAATGTTATAACCTGGCAAGGATACGACATAAACAGGTATTCATTTTACACAAAAGCACAAGATGACAAAAGTACAATGCAGAACAGCGGGGTCACCCTAAGGGCTGAATCTCAACACTTTGCAAGTGTGAATGACGCCAATCCCTGTGTAGCTTCCATCCCTTACTTTGGGTTCATTGATGAAATTTGGGAGCTTAATTATGTGAAATTTACAGTATGTGTTTTCAAATGTAAATGGGTTGAAAGCAACACAGGTGTGCGCACCGATGATATAGGATTTACCCTGGTAGATCTAAAGAAACTTGGTTACCACAATGACCCTTTCATCATGGCAGAACAAGCTAGACAAGTATTTTACGTGCAAGACCCTTGTGATGAAAGTTGGTGCGTGGTTCTGCAGGGCAAAACAGTTGGTGTTAATGTAGAAGATGATGATTCATACATGGACACCTATGTTAGTCCTTTGACCGCTCAAATCACTGCTAACGTTGTCGGAGAAGAAGCTGACGACGTTCATGCAAATCGAAATGATCATGATGAAGGAGAATTGATTAACATTGGCTAATGTAATTTTCTGCAGAGACATAGGTCACCAAACCTAGTAAGTGACAACTACATTTTTCTCTGATTGAGGCATCGGTTTTTTGTTTCAATTTGCCTCCTTAGGACTTCATCCAGCTCATGTTTGTCGCCAGTTTCATCATCCACCACCCTTTTCTTCTCTGGCTTCTCACGTTCATCGTTGTTAAACCCATATTTATGCTCTCTTCCCTTCATGTCTTGTTTTATCACAACTTTAGTTGAATCTCCCATCTTCAGCATAGTTGAAACTCCTGTCTCATTGTCCAATGCCACACTTTGATGGCCTGTATCTCTTTTCTTTGTATGTTCTAGTGCTTCAGCTTCAGAATGCATAAAGTAATCAGAATTTCCGAGTGATCACCAAAGGCTTCTGCATCAGCATTGACACTCTCCACCCTCTTTGGTTTATGCTTCTGTGTTTTCTTTCGTGCCTCCTCGTTATAAATCTCAGCTTTATTCGAGGTTGCACTAAAACGATCACCACCAATCTGTGCTTCTTCCTCGTCTATCAGGTCAATATCTTTCCTTTCAACTTTTGTTTTGTAAATTACAGTGTAGTTTTCAAAAGCAAAGGTGAAACGAAAGATATTGAGCTGGTAGAGGAGGAACAGGCACGGATTGGTGCTGATCCTTCTAGTGGGACCTCCAATAAATCTGAGAATTATAAGGAGGAAGCATGGAAGAAAACACATAAGCATAAACCAAAGAGGGTGGAGAGTGTCAACGCTGATGCAGAAGCCTTTGGTGATGACTGGAAAATTCTTATTGCTCTATGCATTGTGAAGCTGAAGCAGTAGAACATACGAACAAAAGAGATACAGGCCATCAAAATGTGGCATTGGACAATAAGACAGGAGATTCAACTATGCTGAAGATGGGAGATTCAGCTAAAGTTGTGATCAAACAAGACATGAAGGGAAGAAGGCATAAATATGGGTTTAACAACAATGAACGTGAGAAGGCACAGAAGAAAAGGGTGGTGGATGATGAAACTGCCGACAAACATCAGCTGGATGAAGTCCTATGAAGATCCTCCTCATTCTCAAAGAAGGGAACGAGCAACAATTTGAAGGTTGTATATTCAGGAACTAAAGAATTCAAAATAGCTAGTAATAAGAGGGATTTGTTTTTGGGATTTTCTGAGCACCAAGAGCGGCTACGCAAGAAGTTTGCACTTGAGGAGGGAAGGATATTTGCAGCTAATGAACAAGTTTCTTAACTATTTGTCCTTAAGATTTTACTGTTTCTTTTTGCTAATATGTAAATATAAATGGTATAAGGGTATGGCGTAAAAACATGGTCTATATTTACTTCTAAGATTGTTAGGGGTAAAAATGACCATGTCCCTATGGCATAGCCTTATATTATTTATATTTACATATAAGAAAAAAAACAGTAAAATCTGAAGGACAAATAGTTAAGAAACTTGTTCATTAGCTGCAAATATCCTTCCCTCCTCAAGTGCAAGCTTCTTGCGTAGCCGCTCTTGGTGCTCAGAAAATCCCAAAAACAAATCCCTCTTATTACTAGCTATTTTGAATTCTTTAGTTCCTGAATGTACAACCTTCAAATTGTTGCTCGTTCCCCTCTTTCTTTTCTACAAAAAAGAAAATCAAATGCTGTGAAAACATGTGGTGGGGTTTTGTTTAATAATGTTATACTTTTGCCTTCCAAAAAAAACTTATCACTAATCCTCTTTTCATTAATCCAATTTTGTATGTTATTGTATAAAAGATCATGGGTTCTCCACCTGCCTCCACTACTCCTCCTCCTCCTCCTTCTTCTCCTCCTTCTCCTCCTCGTCCTCCTCCTACTTCGGACGCATCGGCTTCGACGTCTGCCATGAAGCGGACACGCAAAGCCTCACGCCTACGATCGTTGTCCACTAGACCACCAGGTGTTGAGAGACCAGTGGTGCATGTTGATCCTGCTACAGGGAAGGCCGACGGTCCCCACAAGAAGAAATTAAGAACATATTTGGGGATTGTGGCACGTGATAAGGTGGACATCACCTACGAGAACTGGAAGGAGGTCCCTACTGCTCAGAAGGACCTGATTTGGGAGGATATTCAGGTATTTCTCTTTTCTTATTTGATTGTGTGTAATTAATAGCCAAAAAATTTCATTATTGTAACAAATAAACTTTGTTTCATGTTGTCAGGCGGAATTTGATATCCCAGAGGCTTCTGACAGTAGGACGAAAAGGAAGTTACTACAGACTGTGGGGGAGAGATGGAGGTAGTTTAAATCAGACCTCACGAGGAAATGGGCCCTTGCAGCCGATCAGGACGGTGTCGAGGACACTGTCTATGACAAATACGGCATCAGCAAGGAAAAGTGGGCCCAGTTTTGCCAGACTTGCAAAGACCCTTCTTGGGAGGTATGTTCCTTTGCCATTTAAGTTGTTTTTCATATTAAACATGATGTTGTTATACTTCATTCTACCCATTTCAAACATTATTGTTTAATTTTTTCAGGATGTGCGCATGAAGGCCCAGGCCATCCAGAAGCAGAATACTGCCCCCCACGTTTTGTCTCGTGGGGGTTACGATTATTTGGAGCAGAAGCTCCTGGCTGAGAAGACCAAGAAGAAGCTGTAGGAAGCTGCACAGTCAGGAAGCGTTGATGGCGTCATCGACCCTCCATCACCGGTCAGACGCCACGTGAAGTGGAAGATGGCCCGCACGAAGAAGACAGGGGAGATGACGACTGAGGCCGCAAAGGAAATCGCTGACAAGATTGTAAGTAATTTTCAACTAACCATTACAATTATGTTTGAATATTTTGAGAATGCCATGTACCACTGTGTGTTTTCTGTGCAGGATTCGTTTGAGGAGCAGGCCACACAGGGATCGTTCATCCCCCATGGACGTCAGGATGTTCTGGCCGCTGCTATTGGACGTCCAGAGCACCCTGGACGTGTCCGTGCTGCTGGAGCTGGTGTCACCATCAAGCAATACTTTGGATCGGCTCCACGGACGTCCCGCAGCGTTTCCTCCCTGCCTCCTGACGAATTACAGCAGCTGACCCAGCAGATCAGGGACCAGCTAGAGGAGTCCATCACAGAGAAAGTGACAAGGCAGGTCATGGCATCCTTCAGCCAGCTTCAGTCACAGATGCAGTCTCAGGCACCTCCTGAGCCTCTGGTTGGTCCTGGTCCCTCCGATCCTCGGGTGAGCATAAAGGGGAGTTGTGTTGATCCCTCAGGAAACGATCCTGAGACAGGTGACTCTGACAGGTGCGGCTTGTACATAGAAGCAGATCCTGCCCGCCTGGTTGCCGTGGGGAGAGTTTATGAGGGATCGACTCTTGTTCATAGCACTCCTTTGTTGCCTGGCCAAGTAAAGGTGAGTGTGGACGAGGTTAAAGATGCAGATGCTCCAGTTCCTGTACCCACTGCTGAGGTTTCCTTAGTGGGGCAGACACTTCACACCTTTCTTGCTTGGCCGACACATCTGATCAAGTCTTTATCACACCAGGTACTTATTGTCCTTACTATATGTTTCTTCTTTTTAAATTAATTCATTAAGCGTGCCTTAAATTTGGCTATTTAACTTTGTTTCATCAACAGGTAGCTGTGTCTCCGCCAAAACCACCTCCGAAGCCCGATCCGGAGGTCGATGATCCACTTTATCTGATGACATTGACCATCCCAGAGCTTTTCTTGAGACCTTATCAGGTTAGATGGGATGCCACCGTGTTCGGGGCCGTTAATCCAGATTTCCCCATGTACATAAAGCACGAAGACCTCTCCGAAATCGCACACGGTGGTCAATGTCTTAGCATATCAGTGTTACAGTTGTGGATTCTGTAAGTCTTTATATAAAAGGCTTTTATTTACCTAAGTTATGGCTTTCAATTCATAAATATTTAACTTTGACTTAACATAAACAGGCATCTCACTGAAACATGTATGCGAGCGGGGAATTCTGATATCTATGGATTCCTCGAGCCTCAGTCCATTCAGAGGTTTGGACAATTGCAGTTTGAATCTGAAAGTTACATAAAGAGTTGGATGCAGAGTTCACAACGCGATGTGTATCTTGGAGCCTACCTAAATGGGTAAGTCACAAAATAACAAAATTTAATTAATGTTTACTAATGTACTAACCCATTTTAGGTTCCACTGCAGCGGACATTGGCAGATGGTGGTCATCCTGCCCAAGGAACACTTAGTTGTCTGGTTTTGTTCATTGCATAACAGGCCAGACAACTACCTTAAGGGGATTATTAATAGGTTAGTGTTCTTTTCAATACATTTGCATTGTAATACCTCAACGTACAACACCAGTTTTTAATTGTTACTCATATGGAACAGTGCTATCAAGGGTCTTGATGATGCTCTACAGCCTAAATCAAAGGCTCCTGCTAGGTGGATTGTCGTCAAGGTACGTCATTTACATAAAACTTCCAGTTATATATATTTCTTTATGTGTCTGTACACTAGTTGTTTAATTAATATCCAAATTTCATTATGTATTTAGTGTAATAGACAAAAAGGAACTACTGAGTGCGGCTACTATGTCATGCACTGGATGTCCACCATCATTTTAGGAAGTTTTAGAAATAATTGGGAAGCGGTAAGTTTATTTCAAAGAAAATTGATTTATTTATAATTTGTATTACATTATTAACTTAATATGATTTATTTAATCATGCAGTATTTTAACGACCCTAGACCATTGGAGCCTGAGAGATTAAAAGCATTGCGGATTCAGTGGGCACAGTTTTATCTCCGAGTTAGAGATCAAGCCTAGGATTTAGGGACATTTTTTAACATTTTTTACATTTTTTACATTTTCTATGTAACACGAACATTGAATTCATTTGTTGATTGTTCTTTATAATATATAAATCAATTATTTGATGTTTATTATCATTAAAACTGCTTGAAAGCAGAATAAAATGTTTATTTGCTGTGAATTGGGCCTCCTGAAATTGCATTTGACAGGTACAATTTTGGGTTTACTGTAAAAACAGAAAGTATATATAAAAAAAAAATTAGAAAATAGCATCGGTTATTAACAAAAACCGATGTTAATATCATAACCAACATCGGTTATAATAGAAAACCGATGTTAACGTTTGTATATTAACATCGGTTTTTTGTGTATAACCGATGTCAGCGTTTGTATTTTAACATCGGTTATCTGTGGATAACCGATGTCAACTATTGTACATTAACATCGATTAATTATAAATAACCGATGTGAATATTTGAATAGTAACATCGGTTATTTATAATTAACCGATGTTATACACAAAGAACTACACCAAATAAGTGTAAGCATCATCAACGTTGACATCGGTTTTCTAGAAAAACGGATGTTAAGGGCATACATTAACATCGGTTATTCTAAAAAACCGATGTTAAACTAACATATTAACATCGGTTTTACTGGAAAACCGATGTCAACATTCATCATGCGTACACTTTTTTTGCTGTTGTTCATTGTTTTTAACATCGGTTATTTAGAGAACCGATGTTGTCATATGTATATTAACATCGGTTCTCCAAAACCGATGTTAACATTCATACATTCAACATCGTCACTTTCAACATCGGTTTTAGAACCGATGTAGAATATTCTAAATAACCGATGTTGAAAGTGTATTTTCTAATAGTGATTTTGCGTTTATATAAACATGTAGCCACTTGTACTAATTTGCATGGCCAATATATAGCTCGATCTTTGAAGAACAGGTCTAGTGTACTATATTGATACATGTACCCGTTTGATTGTTAGTCTTTTTAGAAAAATAGAAACTACTCCCTACAATATCATTTTTAGAAAAAATTTAGTCTTTTTTTATAATTCTTTTTTTTCTAATAGTCTCTTGCAATATTTTTCCTTCCTCGAAAATATCCTTAGTTAATTAATGATTATTTTAGTAAAAAATAATAAATACTAAAAATTAATAGAGATAAAATCTTCTTTCTCTTATTATGAATGAAAACTTTAGTAATTAGATGAGAAACATGTAAATGAAAAGAGAGATGATTAATTTTAAAATATAAAAGATGATTTTGGAAAAATAATATAAATTATAAATAAATTTAATTTCACTAACTAAATTAATCATTAATGTCACAGTGACAAAAAAGTAATCATTTTTTAGAGGCTTAAATTAGTTGAAAGAGTCTTTTATATGTGGATAAATTAAAATTCACCAAATAATTATTAATATATTTTTAATAAATATTTTGTAATACCTTTATAGATTAACTCTTATTGAAATTTCATTTTTCTTACAAAACAATTTTTAATTCTCTTCAAATTTTCTTTCTTGCGCATAGTAACTTCATTTTTGAAAAGATGGCTAAATTATCTTGGGTGTGTGGAGTGAAAGCACGGGAGATGACAAAAGTTTAAATCTAAATATAAAGAATCAATTTACATTTAGTAGTAAATTAAAATTATTTGTATATTGCTATAAACTTACATATATAAAACATTTTAATATAATGGTTTTGCCAATTAAAAGTGATTATAATTAGTTGATCAGCTAATGGATACATCTTGTACTGGATCTTAATTACCTTTTTTTTCTTCCATAAAATTTTTGTTTATAAAAATTTTATTAATTGATCATGAAAAAAATTCTAAAAACATAAGAATGAAAATATGGATAATAGTTTAAATCCTACAATAATTTTTCGCTAAATAAAAGTAAAAAGGCTTAAAATTTCAAGTAGATATTTATTTTATTTTTTATTTTTGTCTTTCCCAAGCTTATAGATGCCAATAACATGTAAACAATATTTCTATTCTTTAAAGGGACCTACACATATTCGATCGGGAGTTAAATATAAGGCCTTGGCCTCCACTTCTAGGTCCAATTTCAATAAATGTCGAGAGGTAGCTCTTAAAGCTCAGAAAGTGAATGAACCATGCCCTCATTAGAAGTGCACTTTTAGCGGGATATGAAACGGTGGAGGGGGGAGTGGACAAAAAATCCTTTATGTTACTACATCTTTGTATTATCTACAGGTATTTATTGTTTTATTTAATCATCAGATATTTTATTTGTTTGTTTTAGAAATTAGTTTTAAAAGAAATGGTTTAGTAGTCAAAATTACTAAGATAGTAATTTTTATTCCAAAAAAATTACTTGTAGTTGCAAATCCACTTCCTGAAAGTCAATTTTGCTTAAATACAACTGCACTTAGATACAAATTTATGAAAATGCATAAGATTGTTGGAGCTATATATAAGGTAGAGAAACCTCATATATAGAGTGATGATGGAATTGGTTTTTTTTAGTATCTCCATGTTAGTATTCTTTTACAACTATAATTAAATTTGTCCTGCTTTAGTTGAATAAATATAATATGATTTAATATTTCTTGAGAAACTATAATACAAATTTAGGTTGTTTGGAATTATTATCTTTGAAGATCATTGGTATGATGAAATTGGTGCTTAATGGTGTGGATACCACTTGCATTAACCTCATTCAACTTTGATTAATCAAATTTGACTTCACATGTTTTTATTAAGTTAGCCATATATATTTTTACTAATCACATTTTGTTAGTTCCAATAGAATAAGCACCAATTAGACACCATGTCAAGTCACTAAGTAGAATTATTCTGCAATTTGTAAGCAACTTTGGCGCCTCCTGGAAAGGGAAAAATGTTGAAAGGACTATGAGTTTGTTATTTTGTCATAGCCACCACCTATTTTAGTGTTTTCCATCTATGATAGTTTGGATAAACTCCCATCCCCACACTTAAAGACGTAGCATGGTCCCCAATGCTAAACAGTTAAAAGTAAAAGGAACAGAAAATAACATACTGTAAATAAAACATAAATCAACTTCCCCAAAGGCCAATCAAGAAGGTTGATCATAGTGTTGTGTGAAGATGTCAAACTGTTGCCGCTGATCTTCAAAACATTCTTGCATTGTCAACTCTAACCGATCAAATCAGCCTAAGGTGTGGAAAATTGAATTTGGCTTTGGCCCTTCCTTGCATAAGGTTTTAGAGCCTTCCACAACCTTACAGTCTCATAACAAACCACGCGCTTAACTTTCCCAACAAGCATTTTTTTGGACAAAATAAAAAGAAACAACAAAGTTTTCTAATCTCTTTCCATATCAATAATAAAGTTTTCCCGCTATAACATAAGCAAAACAACACAGACACTATAAACACAAGTCAATCCCAAAGCACATGAAAGACAAATAAAACACCCATAAAAATACCAAATGTTTTTATCTAACCAATTTACCAAATTACATTCATACTATAAAGAATTAACAAAAAAAACATAGTGGCAGATATTTAGCATTATTTTCTTGCTAAAACATCTGAACCCACTTTTTTCTGTTCTTTGCTATTGAATGGTCGTTCTGATTTGTAACAGCTCAAGTTGCAATTATGACAAGCAATGAGACAGGCCATCCATAATTTGGCCTCCCCCATAATTTCACAAGTTCATACTATTAGTACACAACAACATATCATGAGCTTTTGAATCAACATCATGCTACCAGTTTTTCATCATTCTTTTTTCCAACTCATCACCAGCTTCAGTAGATGGGTTTGTATTAAAGGGTCACTAATAACTTCCCTTTCTATTGCCCCCACAATCCCATTACAAATGGTGCCAGTGTGCCTACAATATCATGTATTGCAATTGATATTCCCATATAGTCCCCCAGTGTTGCATAACCTAGGAACAGTTCAATCACTACATATATATAAATATGTATATTCATATACTAATATCATTTATTTGCAATTTTTATGTTTAAATAATTCCACCTGTATTATGTGTTCTGCTCTGGAAATTGTTTAAGCACATGAGTTTCATTATCAGGTCACCAAAGCCCACCAGTACTTGATCTTGTGAATTCCCCGCACCCGGGGAAAAAGGACAAATATTTTACTGAATAATGAATTAGTATTGCTATTCTATAATCAATACTTTGTTGTTAACTTTGTTAATTGTATGTAGCTACTACTACTACCTGTCTATCGTCTGTTAGGGATACGAATACAGTTGTTCCTCGTTCTATGAACATAACCTCATCTTATAATCACCGGCGTTACCGCAGCCACAGTTTTTGTTAGTTGCTTCTTTTGAGGTATGTACGTCATTGTTACACTTATATCATTATTTATTACATTTTTTGTTGAAATGTGACTATTGTTTAATATTACATGTTTCTACATTTTGAGCGAACCATAGTTTCCCGTTTGAGATTGAATACAATGATTAATACAGACAATTTGGATTAATTGTTGTATTGAATCTTGAATTGTCCGTTTGGACAGTTTGGGAAGAGTAATTATTTTTACTTAATTCTCACTTATAAGTTGAGTATGCTGTGTTAATTTTTTACTAAATTTTGGTTGACTGCATCTGGCTTTGTTCTCTAGGTGCATACATGATCATGGTGAATTGATGTCACCGCTTTCATGTTGTGTACTTGGTGACCAAACCGAAATACTGTCGAAATTTCGTATGCATATCGGATAATGTACCCATTATGGCAGTACATCCAAATGGATCGAGCTTGGATGAAAAGACCACGCATAATTGACGATTATGAGAACAGCGTTGAACATTTTTTGCAATTTGCCCAACAAAATGCACCAGAAATGGGTAGAGTCTATTTGTGTCCATGTGTTAATTGTTTGAATGGCCAGAGACAATCATTGGAAGACATTATAACACATCTTATATGTGATGGTATCAGTCCTAGTTATACAAAATGGATATGGCAAGGCGAGTTATCAGAAATGTCAATAGTCCCTCCGAGTGATCAGTTCATGTAGAAGTCGGTGATCGTATAGAAGAAATGCTCTGCGATCTTGGACAAGAGGGTTTTAGGCAAGAACATGCACCTTGTTATGACACATTAGAAAGTGATTATAAGAAGCCACTATATATCGGATGCACAAACTTCACATGATTATCAGGGGTGTTAGCTTTGGTGAATTTGAAGGCAAGATTTGGGTGGAGTGACAAAAGCTTCAATGAATTACTTTTTTTTTATTGAAGAATATACTTCCTGTGGACAACACATTACCTAAGAATCATTATGAGGCCAAGAATATATTATGTCCTGTGGGTATGGAATACCAAAAAATACATGCTTGCCCTAATGATTGTATTTTGTATAGAAATGAGTTTGCCAAAATGCGCAGCTGCCTTACATGTGGGGTGTCACGCTACAAAGTGAAGTCTGACGAATGCAGTGATGATGCAACCACATACAAGGATCGTCCTGCAAAGGTGTGTTGGCATCTTCCAGTAATACTAAGGTTTAAGCGATTGTTTGCTAATGCACATGATGCAAAAAACCTAACATGGCATGCTGATGGGAGGATAAAGGATGGATTGCTCTGTCATCTTGCTGATTATCTCCAATGGAAGACAATTGATGATTTGTATCTGGAATTTGGTCAGGATCCCAGAAACCTAAGGGTTGGTCTTGCTTCTGACGAAATGAATCCTTTTGGTAACTTGAGCTACAACCATAGTTCATAGCCTATTTTGTTGATGATATACAACCTTCCTCCATGGTTGTGCATCAAGCGAAAATACATTATGTTGTATATGATGATAACTGGTCCAAGACAGCTGAGAAATGACATTGATGTGTATCTTGCTGCGTTGATTGAAGACCTGATAAAATTGTGGGTAGAAGGGGTTGATGTGTATGATGCCAGTGTTCAGCATAGCTTCAGGTTGCATGCAATGATATTTTGCACTATTAACGACTTTCCAGCTTATGGGAATTTGAGCGGGTATAGTGTGAAAGGACACCATGCATGTCCTATATGTGAGAAAGACACAAGTTACCTCCAACTAAAGCATGGAAAGAATACAGTGTATACAAGGCATCGAAGATTTTTAAAACCTTATCACCTATATCAGCGAATGAAGAAAGCAATTAATGGAAAATCTGAGATTGAAAGTGCACCAAAGTTGTTGACCAGACACAGTTTTTCATCGGGCAAAGGACATCATCACTCTCTATGGGAAGACACAAAAAAAGGATGGGTCTGACAAGAACATTTGGAAGAAAAGGTCAATATTTTTTTATCTGCCATACTAGTGCGATCTACATGTGCGACATTGTTTAGATGTTATGCACGTGGAGAAAAATGTGTGTGATAGTTTTATTGGCACTCTTCTTAACATTAAAGGCAAGACAAAAGATGGCTTGAAATGTCGTCAAGATTTGGAAAAAATGGGTATACGACAACAGTTGCATCCAGTATCAAAAGGTCATCGAACGTACATGCCCCTACCATGTCATACCATGTCAACAAATGAGAAAAAAAGTTTTTGTCATTGTCTTAAAAATATTAAAGTCCCACAAGGATACTCTTCAAATATCAAGAGCCTTGTATCCGTCAACGACCTGAAATTGGTAGGGTTGAAGTCTCATGATTGTCACTTTTTAATGCAACAACTATTGCCTATAGCCATTCGCGGAATTTTGCCTGAGAAAGTTAGGGTTTCCATAACTTGGTTGTGTTTTTTTTTCAATGCGATCTGCAGCAAAGTCATCGACCCTCAACAGTTGGATGATTTGGAAAATGAGGCTTTGATTATCATCTGTCAGTTGGAGATGTATTTTCCACCATCATTTTTTGACATTGTGATTCACTTAATTGTGCATATTGTACAAGAGATACTATGGACCCATCTTTCTATAGTGGATGTATCCGGTTGAGCGATACATAAAGGTCTTGAAAAGTTATACAAAGAATCAATATCGACCTGAAGCAAGCATTGTCGAAAGGTACGTTGTAGAAGAAGCCATTGAGTTCTGTTCTGACTATATAGAAAGTAGTGCACATGTTGGCCTTCCTCAAAGTCGTCATGAGTGCACACCGCAAGGTAGGGGAACACGGGGATTTAATGTTGTGACCATAGATTGCAAATAGGTTTCACAAGCCCATCTATATGTACTGAACAACATATTAGACATAATCCCATACATAGATGCTCACAAACAAAATGTGGCAGCAACTATCCCAAAGATGAACATGATGAAGGTCTTTCAAGAGCACAATAGGAGTATCATTAACTGGTTTAGAAAAACTATCATCACTAATGACACTGCTTCTACCACTTTAAACCTGTTAGCTGTTAGGCCAAATCTCAATGTCCTTACTTGGAAGGGCTATGATATCAACAACTATTCTTTCTACCCAGAGTCACAAGATCACAAAAGTACTGTGCAGAACAGTGGGATCACTGTTGATGCTCATTCAGATCACTTTAGCAGTGTAGTAGATAATAATCCAGTACGAGCTTCCATGCCTTATTTTGGAGTGATTCAAGAAATGTGGGAGCTTGATGATGGTCAATTTAGAGTCCCTGTTGTAACACCCTGATATATATCGATATATTATTAGTAATTATATTTGATGTTTGATTATTTAATGTGTTATTTTATCTGTAATTATTTTCAAGGAGGTGAGTTTAGTTATTAAAAAAAGGGTGTTAGTAGTCAAAGCGTTAGCTTCTCAAAGAAGCCTCTTGAGAAAGCTTCTCAAAGAAGTCACGAGGAAGCTTCTCGATGAAGCCTCTTAATTAAGCTTCTCAAGGAAGCTACATGAAGTTGCCTCGGTAAAAATGGATCTTCTCGAAATTTGGTTTAAAGCTTCACAAGACACTTGTCCATGATCTAACCGTTGGGATCTTTGAGATGTATGGAGTGTGCACAAAGTTTCCGTTCCCGAGAGCATTGCTCACTTGTGCATTTTGAGCCTTGTAGTCCAAGTAGCTTAGGAAAAACGCCATTTTTCTTCTCTTTCTTTCTTCCAAAACCATTTCCAACATCCCAAGCACTTTCTCCATCACCCACAACCACCATTAGCCACCAAAAACCACCATTTTTCTCTGTTGAAACCCCACACCGAGAGGAACCCTTCAACAGAAGCGGAATCTTCCAACTTGGCTTGCAATTTTGGTAGAGAATGAAACCCTAATCTGACCTTTCGTTTTCCTTCGAGGTAACCATGTTTCTATGCTTATTCCTTGTTAGTTTTAGCTTGTCTTTGCATCTTTTCTGACTTTGGAACGACCACTGAATGTATTACGTTTCCTTTGAAAAACCCTAGAGCAAAGAGACTTTGTAAAAGTTATCCTTTCATGAAATGCATGTTATTTTCATAACCTTCACTGAACCCCGGTCACATTGGTGTGGTCGGAATTTCCAAATGATGTCCCTTTGTAAAACCCGAAATGCTCTCAGCCTTTTCATGTAGTGACGTGGGTGTTTCACCCAGAGCATTGTTATTAGCTTTGATTTTTGAAATCCATATTAAGTCTCCTTCGTTTTGGTATGATAGAGGATTGCATGGAACCGACGAGCGGAGAAGAAAAAGAAATCTCCAAGTGACATGACGAGGAACCCGCGGGTAGCTCACAATAGGTGAGGGGAGTTTATTATAAAATTTACCGTTTTAACACCATAGTTAGGGTCAGGGAACCTAGCTATGAGGATAACTGTCTGTCCCTGTTGCATGCTGATTTTTCTTTTATAGAAAACGATGTTTTTAACTAATGGGATGCGATGAAATTGTTATTGATATGCATGCTGGTTTTTCATTTAACTAATGGGATGCGATGAAATTGTTATTGATATGCATGCTGGTTTTTCAGGAAAAACTATATATATATATATATATATATATATATATATATATATATATATATATATATATATATATATATATATATATATATGTATGTACGGAATGTGATTTGTTGTTGATGTCGCTATTGAGGATTTTAATTGATATGTGATGATATTGATTTTAGATGACGTTGTTAATAAAGACCATGTCAACATGAATTGTTGTTATTGTTGATGAATATGTGAATATGAAATGAGGTTGTTGTTGTTGTTGATAACGTCATTGAGACGAGATGATATTTACGTTGAGAATGACATGGAAATGGAATGTTGATTGATGTTGGAAATGCATTGTCATGTGCATGTTGTGTATGTTCGTGGGGGGCAAAGTGCACTGACCTTTCAGGGTCTTTGGCACTTGCTTTGAGCCAGGTTCACACGTTGGATGTTGTGTGTTTTCATGGGGGGTGAAGTGCACTAACCTTCCAGGGTCTTTCGCACTTGTATTGGGCCACGTTCATATGTCGTATGTAGTGTATGTCATGGGGGGTAGAGTGCATTGACCTTGTCGGATGGCCCAGACGTGGGTGACAAGCGTGGTTAGAGAATCTAAGCATTTCTGAAGGGATGCTTAGGCGCTTTAATTGGTCCATGGTCTTTGACACTTACTTTTGGTCATGTTCATAGCTCATACGACACAGGAAATAGAGTAGCTGTGGCAGAGCGTACTTTGTACTAAGTGGGCTTGTCACCTGGTAGGGAACTCCTTTGGGCTCCCAGGCTGATCACCTATGGGAGGGGGGCAGTTACGTACACAATCGAGTGGTCTCGATGAACTCTGCATGGTTCCTTAAGTGATGTTGGATCAAGTGGCCTAAGAATAATTAAGAAGGGAGGGTTGAATTAATTATTCCTAAACCTTTACTAATTAAAAATTTACTCTTCTAAGGCTTTTACTATGTTGTTAAGTGAATAAAGAGTAGAAGAGAAACTTAACCAAAACTAAAAGCGGAAATTAAATGCACAACGGAAATTAAAAGAGTAGGGAAGAAAGAGACAAACACACAAGAGTTTTTATACTGGTTTTGCAACAACCCGTGGCTAAATCCAGTCCCCAAGTGACCTGCGGTCCTTGAGATTTCTTTTCAACCATGTAAAATTCCTTTACAAGCAAAGATCCACAAGGGATGTACCCTCCCTTGTTCTCTTTGATCAACCTAGTGGATGTACCCTCCACTAGAACTGATCCACAAGAGATGTACCCTCTCTTGTTCTCAGTCAAACCCAAGTAGATGTACCCTCTACTTGTACAACAAAGGATGTACCCTCCAATGTGTTAAGACAAAGATCTCAGGCAGTTAAACCTTTAAAACTTTGTGAATGGGGATACAAAAGAATTCTCAGGCGGTTAGTCCCTTGAAATCTTTTGTATATGGGAAAGGGAAGAATCAAAAGAATTCTCAGACTATGTCGTTTTGAATTCTTTGACAAGGGAGAAGGGAGACACAAAAGAATTTAGGCGATTAGTCCTTTGTTCTTTTGGAAAAGGGAGAAGAGAGACACAAAAAAAATTCAAGCGGTTAGTCCTTGGCGAATTCTTTTTGGCAAAGGGAGAAAAGATGAAAAGAATGAATAACACAAGTTTTCAAGGTTTAAAAAACCATGAAACTTTGGAAAGTTTTTGGCACAAGGAAGAAGAAGAAGAAGAAGTTCAAAGAGACTTAGAAATCAATGTGGAAAAATTACTTGTATAAAGAATGAATTGGAAAAGATAGATTTATATAATGATTGATTAGAAATGCAAAACAAAGCCTTGCTTTTATAGACTCTTCAAGTATGGTCAAGAGAACCATTAGAAGAGTTATGACCTTTAGAAAAACTTAAAACCAATTTGAAAAAGTCAAAAACTATTTGAAGAGTTACATCTTTTGATTTGTTCAAAAACTATCACTGGTAATTGATTATCAAATCAGTGTAATCGATTACACAAAGCTTTTTTGTGAAAGAATGTGACTCTTCACATTTTAATTTGAATTTCAACGTTCAAGCACACTAGTAATCGATTACCAAAACATTGTAATCGATTACATCTTTTTGAAATCAATTGGAACATTGTAAATTCAATTAAAAACTTTTTCAAAAACATTTTGCTACTGGTAATCGATTACAACAATCTGGTAATCGATTACCAGAGAGTAAAAACTCTTTGGTAAACAAGTTTTGAGAAAAATCCATGTGCTACTCAGTTTTTGAAAAAACTTTTTCATACTTATCTTGATTAATTCTTCTCTTGAGTCTTGAATCTTGATCTTGATTCTTGGAAGCTTGAACCTTGAACCTTGATTCTTGATTCTTGAAATCAAATTTCCTCTTGAACCTTGAAGTGTTCTTGATTCAATCTTGAACATCTTGAACTCATTCTTTGATTCTTGAGATCATCATCTTTGTTATCATGAATTGTTCTTGATCTTTGAGCTTTTTGTCATCACCTTTGTTATCATCAAAACTTCTTTGAATCAATCTTGATTCATCATGAAGCTTGCTTCTACAATCTCCCCCTTTTTGATGATGACAACTTCTGAAATCAAGAAACACACACACACAATTTTTCCTAGTCAATCACTCTCATAGATTTCCATTCTCCCCCTTTGTTTTTGTATTAATGCTTCTCTTAAAATTAAGTTGATTACTCATGTGAGTTCATGATTTAATCCTTATTTCTCTCCCCCTTAGGCATCAACAAAAAGCCAAAGTGCGTAACAAATTTGAAGCATGTAAATATAACTAAGCATCCACACAACATTCATGAAAAATATAAACCAAATCATGAAGCAAGAACCACGAATAGATCAAATATAAAATCCACATAGTCAAATAGCATAACTAATATTTGTTTAAACATAGCATGCAAATAAAGAAATAATAAATTTATCAAATATTATCATAATATAGCCAAATACATGGCTGGAAATCAAAGTACTAATAATATTAAAATAATAGAAATCTAAGATGATGGTGGCAGCGGTGGTGGTAGATCAAAGCTTGAACGAATGTAAGACACATCTTCTTCAACCTTGGTGATTCTTGACTCCATCTCATTGAAGCGCATATCCACTTGTAATTCCAAAGTGTCAAACCTTTCACCAACAAAGGTTTGAAGGCCATCAAACCTGTCCAAAATCTTTGAAAGAAGAGATGAATCTTCTCCATCATGTCCTTCTTCACCAACATGTCGAGCACCCTTCTTCACCCAAGAGCCATCATGCTCTTTTTGATAACCAAAGGATGCTATGACTGAAGCGCCTATAAGGAAGGATCTCTTGATTGGAACATAGGGTTCAGAATCAAGAGGGATGTTGAAGTGTTGAAGGAAAAGGGTTACTAGATGAGGATAAGGCAATGGAGCATTCAATCGCAATGCCTTATGCATGCGATATCTAACAAGATGTGCCCAATCAATTTGTAGACCTTTATGAAAGGCCCACATAACAATGAGATCTTCTTCAGAAACCTGTGCAACGTTTGAAGATCTCGGAAGCAAGATGCGAACAATTAGATAATGAAGGATGCGGCTTTCAAAAGCCAATGAACCAACAATAAGCCTTCCGGTCATATCCGCTTGGTTGGTGCAAACCAACCGGCGGGCATCATGCACAGAAAAATCAAACTTCCAATCGTCAATCAGTGCACCTTCAAATGGTACACCTTCACTTGGCAATTGGGTTAAATCATAGAATAGGGACTGGTCAATGACCATCTTAATCCCATAAACCTCAGACATTAGGGTACCTTCTTGGATTTCTAAGTTTGAATAGAAGGCTTTGACTAGATCAGAATAAACAGGTAATTTTAAAGGCATAAAAGGAATAAGATTGGAGTTTTCAAATGCTTGAAAACATTCAAAACTCTCATTTGAAAAGAAATCCATGTCTATAAATTTTGGTTCAATAATGGAACGAGAGGAAAAGAGGTTTGTGTACCGTATCTGTTGTTCCTCTGATGAAAACAATGATCCAGAGGGAATGGAGGAAGGAATTGGCGTTTACTGTGACCCGGAATGCCGTTGGCTCCGACTCGAAGTGCCCTTTCGCTTCTTTGATGGCTCCGCCATTTGAAGATATTTTTCGAAATTTCAATCGGTTAAAATGAAAGAGAATGAAAAAAGATGACATTTGGGCTTTGTGGGGAGTGATTTGGACAAGAAATGAGTGAGATATGGCTGGAGAAAGATTTGGGGGCCAGGGTTTTCGAGAGAGAAAAGAGTTGTAGGTTTCAGAATTTGAAATTTGAATATATAGGTGCAGGGATGCATTGTAATCGATTACACAAATATGGTAATCGATTACCAGAGAGCAACATAGCCAGAAATAACTGCTTGTAATCAATTACGCTATTATGGTAATCGATTACCAGAGGTTATTTTAGCCAGAAAACAAAAACCAATAGACGCTTTAGGAGAAAAGAAATTTTGAGTGATTATCAAGATACTTTTTAAAGAAAAATATATTAAAAATACTTTATGAGTAATTCTCAATCATGTAATTCACATATCATATCATGCAAAACCATTGTAACATGTAGATAATCAATTATATCAAAGCAATCAAACATAAGTATGAAGAATATTAATTATAGATATTATTGAAATATTTTAATGAAAGTTTCATGCAAAGAGGATAAACTCAATCAAGAACACATATTCATAATTTCAAACAATCAAAATAAAAATTGTTAGTCATCATAATCAAACTAATTGAAGAAAAATTTCAACTTAAGAGAAATTTTAATAAGAAAATGGTTTTGATATTACCTTTTTCATGATTAAAGTGTCTAGATCTTCAAAGATGAGAATCATACTTTTTCTCCTTGTTTTTCATTCTTGAGAGATGTTCTCATCACTTTCATAATCCTTGGTTAGAAGATTAATCTCCTTTTCTGAACCATCGGATGAATCATTGTCATCCCATTCAATGTAGGCTTTCTTAGTCCTTCTTTCATCAAACCTTTTCTTTTCGCTTTTCTCAGGCCACTCTTCATTTGAAGGAAAATCGGCCTTGATGTGACCAATTTGGTTGCATTTGTAACACCTAAGGAATTGAGAGTCTTCTTGTGATTTTCTTCCATTGTTGAAGTTCTGACGCCTGTCAATTCTTCTTTTCTTGATAAATTTCTGAAATTTCTTCACAAAGAATGAAAAATCTTCTTCATCATTTGAATCTTCTTCTTCGTTTTCTTCTTGCATTGATGATGAGGCTTTAAGGGTTATACTTCTCTTCTTTTTGTCATTTTCTTTATTTTGATTAAGGCGTTGTAGTTCCATCTCATGTTCCTGCAATTTTCCAAATAGAGTAGCAAGAAACATGGAAGATAGATCTTTACTTTCAGAAATAGTAGTTACCTTGGGCTGTCATTCCCTACTTAAACATCTTAAAACTTTGTTAATTAAATCTTCATTAGGAAATTTTTTTCCTAGAGAGGCAAGGTGGTTTACTATATGTGTAAATCTTTTCTGCAAACTATGGATATTTTCATTAGGGTTCATCCTAAATAATTCATATTCATGGGTAAGGGTATTGATTCTAGACCTTTTTACATCAGTGGTTCCTTCATGGGTTAATTGGAGAGTATCCCACATCTCCTTGGCATTTGTACAATTTGACACTCTAAAGTACTCATCTATTCCTAGGGCTGAAGTAATAATGTTTTTGGCTTTAAGATCATACTGGATTCTTCTCTTATCTTCTTCTGTCTACTTATCTCTAGGTTTTTGGGTTGTAGTGCTTGTGCTTACATATACTACAGTGGGTATGTGTGGTCCTATTTCTATTGCTTCCCAAATATTTAGATCTATGGCTTCAATAAAAATCTGCATACGGGTTTTCCAATAATGGTAACCCTCACCATTGAAAATGAGTGGTCTATGAATGGAATTTCCTTCAGGAAACAAAGGGTTTGAAGAGGTCATCAATCTTGAAGTGGTTAGACTTTCTACAAGATACCTGCTCTGATACCACTTGTTGGATCAAGTGGCCTCAGAATAATTAAGAAGGGGGCGTTGAATTAATTATTCTTAAACCTTTACTAATTAAAACTTTACTCTTCTAAGGCTTTTACTATGTTGTTAAGTGAATAAAGAATAGAAGAGAAACTTAATCAAAAGTAAAAGCGGAAATTAAATGCACAGCGGAAATTAAAAGAGTAGGGAAGAAGGAGACAAACACACAAGAATTTTTATACTGGTTCGGCAACAACCCGTGCCTACATCCAGTCCCCGAGCGACCTACGGTCCTTGATATTTCTTTTCAACCTTGTAAAATTCCATTACAAGCAAAGATCCACAAGGGATGTACCCTCCCTTGTTCTCTTTGAACAACCTAGTGGATGTACCCTCCACTAAAACTGATCCACAAGAGATGTACCCTCTCTTGTTCTCAGTCAAACCCAAGTAGATATACCCTCAACTTGTACCACAAAGGATGTACCCTCCAATGTGTTAAGACAAAGATCTCAGGCAGTTAAACCTTTAAAACTTTGTGAATGGGGATACAAAAGAATTCTCAGGCGGTTAGTCCCTTGAAATCTTTTGTATATGGGAAAGGGAAGAATCAAAAGAATTCTCAGACTATGTCGTTTTGAATTCTTTGACAAGGGAGAAGGGAGACACAAAAGAATTTAGGCGATTAGTCCTTTGTTCTTTTGGAAAAGGGAGAAGAGAGACACAAAAAAAATTCAAGCGGTTAGTCCTTGGCGAATTCTTTTTGGCAAAGGGAGAAAAGATGAAAAGAATGAATAACACAAGTTTTCAAGGTTTAAAAAACCATGAAACTTTGGAAAGTTTTTGGCACAAGGAAGAAGAAGAAGAAGAAGTTCAAAGAGACTTAGAAATCAATGTGGAAAAATTACTTGTATAAAGAATGAATTGGAAAAGATAGATTTATATAATGATTGATTAGAAATGCAAAACAAAGCCTTGCTTTTATAGACTCTTCAATTATGGTCAAGAGAACCATTAGAAGAGTTATGACCTTTAGAAAAACTTAAAACCAATTTGAAAAAGTCAAAAACTATTTGAAGAGTTACATCTTTTGATTTGTTCAGAAACTATCACTGGTAATTGATTACCAAATCAGTGTAATCGA
The DNA here is from genome assembly GCF_000004515.6 of Glycine max. Taxonomy (NCBI): domain Eukaryota; kingdom Viridiplantae; phylum Streptophyta; class Magnoliopsida; order Fabales; family Fabaceae; genus Glycine; species Glycine max. Next base: position 34,256,283 of record NC_038253.2, on the reverse strand, counting down.
TTACACAAAGCTTTTTTGTGAAAGAATGTGACTCTTCACATTTTAATTTGAATTTCAACGTTCAAGCACACTAGTAATCAATTACCAAAACATTGTAATCAATTACAGCTTTTTGAAATCAATTGGAACGTTGTAAATTCAATTAAAAACTTTTTCAAAAATATTTTGTTACTGGTAATCGATTACAACAATCTGGTAATCGATTACCAGAGAGTAAAAACTCTTTGGTAAACAAGTTTTGAGAAAAATCCATGTGCTACTCAGTTTTTGAAAAAACTTTTTCATACTTATCTTGATTAATTCTTCTCTTGATTCTTGAATCTTGAGTCTTGAATCTTGATCTTGATTCTTGGAAGCTTGAACCTTGAACCTTGATTCTTGATTCTTGAAATCAAATTTCCTCTTGAACCTTGAAGTGTTCTTGATTCAATCTTGAACATCTTGAACTCATTCTTTGATTCTTGAGATCATCATCTTTGTTATCATGAATTGTTCTTGATCTTTGAGCTTTTTGTCATCACCTTTGTTATCATCAAAACTTCTTTGAATCAATCTTGATTCATCATGAAGCTTGCTTCTACAAGTGAGAGTGTCGTGTGGACACGCTTAGGCTATTTCCTGAGATTTGGTTGTTGGTACGTACCACAATGCATCTGAGTGTTGAGTCAGGTGCATGTATCATTCTGTACAGTCTTGATTGGATCCATGGATGGATGATGAGTAATTGTTAAATGTGGATGATGAATAATTGTTGGATGTGAGTGTTGAATAAGGAATATTGTGTATGCTCATCATGTTTGCCTATGTTCCTTGCTAATTGTGGTTATTTGGATTTGGTATTGATTCTTTTTATAATGAACTCACTCTTGCAATTTTGTATTGTGTGATTGATACCTGTGATGATCACGAACATTGTTCGTGGGAGTAGAATGACAGTGGCAGGGTGCAGGAAGTAAGATTCTGGTGAGGAGCCGCCGAGCCAACGTGATGATGTTGGCATTATTTTGGGAGAGAGTTATGTTTTGTAATCAACTCCTCCGTAGTTGGTTTTAAGTTTTATTTTGTTGAGTTAAAGATGTAAAACTTGGATTTTACTTATATGTATGAACATATTTAATTTTCCATCATATGGATGACGTGTACTAAGTGTTGTTCCTATATACATATATATATTCACCTACGTAAATGTGTATGTTTTAGCGAATGTATGTTGGGACAAAATTACTCCTATTTTCATAAGCAAAAAATTAAGGGAGTTTATGTTTTTATAAAAAATTGAAATTATCAGGTATTAGAGTGTTCATATCGTAGCGACGAGGTGGGTCGTTACACCTGTCTTCAAGTGCAAATGGCTTAATGGAAATGCCGGTGTTAGTAAAGACAAAATGAGGTTTACTTTGGTTGACCTTGAAAAGGTTGGTTACAAGGATGAGCCTTTGACAATGGCAGCACAAGCTAGACAGGTGTTTTATGTCCAAGATCCGAGTGACCCAACATGGTCACTTGTTCTACAGGGGAAAACAAGTGGTATCCCTTATGATATGTGTGCTTCAACACTTGATGTGAACCACATACCCACCTTCTCCCCACAAATGTCTTCCATAAATGCTGAAAATGAAGAGGACGATGTACATACAAATCATAACGATCATGATGAAGGTTCATGGGAGAATGAGGCTATTTAACTGCGGTAAATACCAAAATCATGTTTAAGTCATCAAAATTAACTATTTTACATTTTACAATTATGCTTATTTACAATTTCAAATTTAAATTTTTACTTTAATTAGTTTGTGTTTGCTTATTGTGATTTGAATTTTGTACAGGACCCATGGCAACACCCCCAGGAGGTTCCCTTCCACCTTCAGATGCTCTATCCGGGACTACGTCAAGGAAGACTAGACAAAGTACCCGACTCAAAAGATTGACTAGCAGAAGCTTGGACCAGCCACGGCCTGTTGTGAATATGAACCCTGCAACTGGTAGAGGATCAAGCCCCCATAAAGAAAAGTTCCAAAGTTACCTGGGGGTAGTAGCATAAAAAGAATCCCAATTGTACATTCTAGTTGGAAAGATGTCTCGGATTCGCTAAAGAACCTAATATGGGATGACATTAGGTAAGTGGAGTTAGGTAACAGTTTTGGAATATTTTTGTTTAATTAAGTTGCTAATTTTGGTTGTCAACGCACATGAGGTTCACGTAAACAGTTTTTGTTATTTTAGGGTAAATTTGACATCCTGAAGGATCAACCACACAGAAGAAGGTGATGTCAACGGTTTCCATGAGATGGAGGCAATTTAAGTCGTCCCTCACCAGTAAATATGTATATGCTGACAATGATGGTGAGGATAAAGTTCATCCTTCTGTTAAGTATGGCCTGGATGTGGAATCTTGGGAAAAATTTGCGGAGAGTCGCCAAACCCCTAATTGGCAGGTTTGATGTAACTAGTTTTTCATAGCATTTGATTTACGTTAACTATGTTGAAGTCATTATTTAGTAGACAGTGGTTATACTTGATGACAAGGAATACGAAAAAAAGCACAGGAAATCCAAAAATTCAATGACTCCCCGCACTTGCTGTCTTGTGGGGGTTACGAACTTTTAGAAAAAAAGTTGATGGTCGAGAAAATTAAGAGAAAACATCAGCAAACTGAGTTTATGGAAAATTCAGCAATGCTGAACGATCCTCCATCCCCGATGGCGAGACATGTCAAGTGGAAGATGACTCGTACAAAGCGATATGGGCAGATGACATCTACATCGGCACAACAAGTCTCTAACAAAATTATGAGTTGATTTGAGTTAATATTATTGTAATGCGAACCATTAACTGACTTCACAACATAACATATTTGTTTTGATTGTGACAAGATGAATTGTAGGAACAAACCACGTAGGGAAGCTTTATTCCCGAAGGTCATCAAGACATATTGAATACTGCACTTGGCCGACCAGAGCATCCTGGTCGTGTTTGTGTAGCTGGCCATGGTGTGACCATCAGTCAGTACTTTGGATAGACATTGCGTGCCTCAAACACTTCTTCGACCACAATAACCCCAGATTAATTGGCAGAAATCATAGGGAACCTTAAGGAAGAGTGGAGGAGAGAGGTAAAAGAGGATAATAGGCGCAGTTTGGAGATAATGAAAAATAAGTTGAAGGAGGCGATTAAAATTGAGTTATCGCAAAAGGCCTCCCCAAACTCACCCTAGTAGAAGCGCCAGACCCTCAGGTATTAGGTGCACGTGTCAGCGCCAAAGGCAGTTATGCTAAAGTTGTTGCAAATGTTTTACCTAAAGATCCTTTTGCTGCTCATATGACAAGGATGGGCTTGTACATAGTTGTTGAGGATGGTACACGAGTATGCCACAATTCACAATTTCCCTTATGCAGATGATGTCCCGAGGGTCACTGTTCTTATAGTTTACGACGCTGACGCTCAGGTACCATTTTCGACGTCAGAGATTCAATATGTGAAGGAAACGCATCTTGTGAAACCTATATCTAATGTAAGTACATTGCTTTTTCCCTATGTTTTATTTTCAAATTTTTTTATTGTTAATACCTGTAGGCTAATAATTGTAATTGTGATATGGCATTAACCATATAGGATTCACACAATAATGTGGTGAAATCGGTTGGACGTGTTGAGAGGTGCAACATAGGTGCTGCAGAGGATCCATTTGGAGAATTGATGAAGATTTTGTATGACGTTTAGATGAAGTCAATTCAAATGTCATGGGATGGGAGGAATATGGGCTTCCAAACCTGGAATCAGCCTTTTTCATCACACATACTGATCTAACTGAAATAATATCAAGTGATAAGTGTTTGAACATTTTTGTACTACAACTGTGGATGATGTAAGTAAATTCAATTACAAGATTTATTACTTCATAATGAATTTTGTTTCAATGTAATCGGTTAACAATATTTATGTCAAATGTTCACAACAGGTTTATGGATGACTATAGTACAAGCAAAGGTAATGATTCAATGTATGGTTTCCTTGAGCCTCAGTCTATACACAATGCTAAGGATAGACGTCAACAATGTCAACATTACATTGAAACATGGGTCAAGGAGTCGCAACGATAACTTTACTTAGGAGCATATTTGAATCAGTAAGTTAAATTGTTGTAGAACATTCTAAACATAATTTCATCTTCAAGTACCTAATTATATTTGTCGACTTTAGGGCACATTGGCAACTCGTTGTTCTATGTCCAAGGGAAAACATTGTTGTTTGGTTTTGTTCGTTGCGGAAGAAGCCTGATGTTAACATAAAAGTTGCAATTAACAAGTTTTATTAAGAATCTTATTTGATTTAGTGTACAACTTTCAAACAATATATGCCAAGGATTTTAATTTTCATTAATAGTTTTTGTTATTATTGTAACAAGTTCAATGAAGGCAATAACCAATACATCCAAAGGTATGCTTGATGAAGTTGCACCTCGGTGGATTGAAACAAAGGTTAGTAAAAATTTAATCAATACATGTTACGAATGAACACATTTGTAACTTTCTATGGTTTCAATGTTGAACATATTTTGCATGTTGACTTTAGAGTCATGTTCAAACCGGAGGCTACGAGTGTGGATATTATGTGATGCATTAGATGTGGTGTATAGTTACTAGCGGTTTGAAGGATGAATGGAACAGGGTACATTTACTAACACAAATTTAAATTGTTAGTATGGTTAATATTTGTTAATTAATATTAGCTATCGTTACTAATTATGTCATGGCTTGTGAATTTTGTAGTGGTTTTCTGATACAACATCGTTAGACGTGGAGGCCATCAGAACACTTTGACATAAATGGGCAGCATATTTTTTAGCTTGTAAAAACATGTGATTGAGATGATATATGACAAATTGTCATTGAGATGATATATGAACAACTTTGGTTAATAATTTACATTCATTTAAGCGGAACAACTGTGGTATATTTTTTTTATTTACAAGACTTGCATTGCGGATGTGTTGTGGGTGCATTGCAACATTTTGTGTTATTTTAATATATTGTGAGCTCTTGAATCTCTATGACATTCATTGCTTCATAAAGGATCATTCCTGGGTATTTTGGTTATGCCATAGAAAGTCCTTATAATCCTAAGTTTCATAAATTTATACTGATAATATTCATGATCTAAATAATGATACAGATATGGTGGTGGTATGACTTTTGCCAAAGCAGCACTAGAGAGTGATACAGGACACCTAGGTATGACTTCTGCCAAAGCTGCACTGGTCACCTTTCTGTTTTTGAAATTACTTAATTTTTGTTTTCCTTGTGTTGCTATGATTTGTTAATGTGAAAGACATGGTGGTAGGGGCAAATGTTTGTCTTCTTTGTCTGTGACATTTTGCACAAAATGGGCGTGCTCTAAAAAGTATAACCTTTTAAGCCATAGAGGTTCAACACATTCAATCGATTACCCAGGATATCTTGAATTTTTTAAACAAATGGTAGGTATATCAGTTTTGTTAACTATTGGTCTTTGGTCCTTCATTTGGCCTCCTATATTTGGAGTTTGTTTCAATTTTCACACAATGATCATATTGTCTATGTTATATCAAATGCTGGCTCTATGCCAACTGCATCCTTGACTACCCCAAAATGATACCAAATGATTGAATAACATAATAAAAAGTTATATCAATACTGTTGTGTTTCAACTTATCAAGCATTTTGAACTCTTCTTTAGTTTATTTATTTTTCCTTTTTCGCTCAGGGATTAAAGTGAAACCTGGCAGGCCATGTCCTTATCATGCTAACAATGTGCGAAGGAAGCTTCATGTTACTCAAGTTCTTCATTCATATACTTAACTCCTCTCCCTTTTTTTTATTCATAGAACCTAAGGTTCTTGGATTTCTGTTGTGCAAGAAACACTTTCTTTCTAGTCTTGTAAATTTCCCAATATTGGAGTTCCCAACAATTGTTGTTGGTTTTCTTTGATAATTTGCATGAAGGTTTGAAATGTAATTTCCACGTGTTTTAACTTGGGCTCTAGATAAATTTGCTTGATGTTATACTAGGATTAAAAAGGCTTAACATTTGTATTCGTGTGTAATTAATAATTATATGCGTTTGTATGTAATGGCACTCAAGGGTTCTGAAGTTTGTTGATATTTTTTGAGTTACATAAAATCTTATGGTAAGTTTTTGTTTTGTTTCTTCTTTCCCTAAAAAAATAGGCTACTCTAGGCATTAGCTCATCATCAGAGAAAAGCATTCTTTAGTGCTCTTCTGGACACAAAAGTCCAGTTTTCTTGTGTTTATTGCTATCAGATAAGGTTGAGTCATGCCCTTTGAATCTTGAGTTTGTCGCAGGTGACTTAGTAGCATTCTCGGTTGTTGGTTCACGAAGCATCCACCTTTCTAGTTATTTTGCGGCCGACGATGGGGATGATCTAAGGGATGTTGGGATTGCATGAAGTGCCTAAAGTCTTCTCCAGATTGTGGCTTTTATGCTTCTTCCAATAAGGTAACGTTGTTCTGTTATTATATGAATTTGTTTATGATATTGGCGAATAAGCTAATTAGATCGTGAAATTATTCTCCCCTGCAACTTATTACTTGAACGTATTTATTCATTATCAGTTAGTCACCAATATTACAAAACCTAAACCCAAAATGTACCAACTAGGATCAGCCTAATGACAGAGGTTTGAATAGTATACTTATATAGATCAATTCTAGAAACTAGGGTTTTTTTTTTATCCAAACAAATGTTATAATCTTTATTATTGATTTGCAACACTTGGACCTATTGTGTGCAGCTCTTACCTGGGACATGTTTGATCTCCAGTCACACCACAAGATCAATGTCATAAAGAAGATAGACTATGGTACACCAGGGGATGTCCTACTAAATTTGGATGGCTTGCAGTAGTAGGCCTTGCAGTCTACATCATATATTCTTCTCATAAGATGGGAACTGTGCCATGGGCAGTCAATTATGAAATTTATCCCTTATGGTATGCAGGAATATGTGTTGTATCATTTGTAATATTGGAGTGTCACTAGGGAAGTATATATAGATGCGGACAAAGGTAATAAAATCGTTGAATGTAGCTATTAGATCATAAGTATATGTATACCTTGTTTGTGTGAATGATACAAATTGTTATTTAATTTGGGACTCCTTTGAAGGACCAAACTACAAGAAAAATGACCTATACCTACAGACAAAAACTGTCACTGTAAATAAAAAATTCATAGCCAAATGTATGATAGACTTTGTCCTACGAACGTTTCTTCTGTCAACTTTGAGGGGGCGTATAATGACGGCTAATTGTCTATCACTATAGGTTTTACCTACTATGTATAATGTGTAGGTAAAAGTCATTAACATTTCCTACCTGTAGGTAAAATTCTTTAATATGTACCTATCATCTTCAACTGTAGGTAAAAGTCATTAACTTCTACTTACATTTCCTAATTATTGGTAAAAGTCTTTAATATGAACATCACTTGAGACCGCAAGAACCTTCTTTCCCATTAACCGATGCCACAAAACTGCACTGTTTAGAAACTATGCCAGAACCTAGGATTAGATATGTTCAAACATGATGTAATAATCACCAGAAATCTTCAAGTAACCTTCAAGGAAAAAAAAGTATGCTCTTTTTGTTTGTTGCAATTTTCAATTAGTACTTACCTGTAGTAGTCAGGATTGGGAGCAAAGGTGGTGGTATTGAGAAGGCCATAGTTCCCTCCAATTAAAGTCTGCCTGCAATAGACTTTAGTGCTGTAGCAGGATGCTATTCCAAATTGATCTAAGTACCTGAGCCATTTAAATTTCAAAACTTACAATAAATCACAACCAATTTAAAAGAGAACCAATTTTATATTTAGCAACATGTTTTGCTAAATATAACAGAAAAAACATCATAATCCATCCTTTAGAAATTAAAAAAGAACAAAAAAATGATGGAAGGATTGGACAACCAATTTTATCCACCAAAAGCTGTTTAAAAATCTGTTAGAAACATGATTGCCACCACTGTTGTATGCCTCTCCAGCTTCTCCTACCCATGCAGAAGAGCAAGGACCATATATTTTAATGGTTTTTGAAAGATTTCCGAAAATTGAAAATATATGTATGCAGAGAGCCACTTCATTTGTCCTAGCAATTGAAAATATACTTATTTAATATACAAAAGAAAATTTAAAATGAAAGCTACAACCCCTATGCTAATAATTGAATATGTATCATTTCAGCTCTACTGATCCACATAGGTTATTGGTTGTATATACTATCCAAACATTCCCTAAAGCCAGTGCAGTCAATGAGTCAAATGGAACAAGCAAAGCTAATTTTATATGAAAAGACAAACCTACTTTACCATGCAGCAAAAGCTTTCATGTCCTTCACTTTAGTTACTTGGAATGGAATCTACAGAAAAGTTACTTGGGACCTTGTAGTATAACTTACTAGAGCATGTTTGGATTAGATATTTTTTCTAACACTTTAGTTTGATTTATGGAAAAGGAACTTGTAGTACAATTTTTTTATAATAAGTAAAATTTTAAATACAAAATCAACTATTACAAGTAACTTGATACTATTTTTCTAATCTTTTTATAAAAAAAATAAACAATTTTTTTAGACAATTCAAACAAAATATATCTTATAATCACTTTTCAGCTAACTTGATACGTTCATTCCTATACTCAATTATAGCAATAATTGATTACATCTATTATCAATTATTGAATTTTTTTTCACCGTAGTGATTTGGTGAACTTATTGCTCTTTCCTCTGCTCAAGTGCTTATATAAATAACTCACCGATGCAACTATAGAGGCTATTATTATATTATATCAGCAATGGAAGTATATAAACTGCACATCATTAGAATAAGCAATTAAGTTGAAAGAGTAATTCCAAATTGAGGTCGAGGAAATAACTCAGACTGCAAGTACTGACCATCATGCACCAATGAAGGGATGTCCTGTAGCATGTATTCTCGAATAAAACATTTAAACAGAAATAGGTACTTCCTTCAGCAGCTATCAGAATTAAAAATGTGACTTGAGCAAATGAAAGTTATTACTTTGTTATAGTACCCAAATTAAATACCTCATTTTATTTTTCATACTTTTGCTTTGGCTCAAAGGAAGAGGGGATGAGAGAGGTGGTGAAATAACAATAAGTCTCAATGTTAAAATATCTCACCCTGTCTCGTAGAAAAACTGATTCAGCTCATCCCACCTTTTCATGTGTAAACATCCCTTTGAAAATCCAAACAATCCACCTTTAACCTTTTGAAGGGAATGGCAAGGAGACTTCAAACTTCCCACATCATACAGAACCTGGTCTTGCAAAGAACCTCCAAGTCTTATCCTCAATGGCCTGAGGGCTATCGTGCAACAATTATGAAACAAATAACATCATGCTAAACATAATTATTCCAAAGAAGATATTCATAAAATACATTATAACTTTATGCAGTCACAAACAACAGAATGTCATCAAAGTAACTGATTTTCTTAATCAGTTACTCGGAAGTGATGTACAATAGAATGTCATCAGAGTAACTTTATATAGAAGTAATGCAGATATACATACCTTGGATTGCCTTGGCAAGGAAAGGATGAGACAAGTCCTGAAAAATCAACCCACATTAAAGTGAACAATGAATAAAATTACTTGATTGCTTGCCAAGGTTCTACATAGTGGATTGGGAGTGGACGGGAAACATAAATTCGAAAATAGCTGTCTACACAAGCAGCACAACAAGAAAATTCAAGATGTTACTTGTTAGCGCATATGATGTAATTACCAAACAAGAGAAAACAATGAATTAAGTTTGCCATAGTTAATTCAAAACAATGTCATGCAGAATTCTTTTAGCCTCACACAAGCAATCATTTAAAGACTCAACATTGTAAAATTCAAACCAAAATGTCACTTCATGGAGACATGGAACACGACATACCCGATGAATAAAATTGTTTCCCTTCAATATGAACAGTAGCAAGGTTCTAGGTATTGGACACTCCAATTTTGATTGCACAAAAAAAAAAAAGAAGCTAAATTAGCAAGGTTCCAGGTATCTTAAAAAAAATTTAACATTTGTTTGCCCATAAAAGAAGTATAATTATACTAGTACATGATAAACTAAAATTAAATTTATTTGCTATTAGGTGATGTTTATGTCACATTAAACTAAAATAAAAGTAAATCAACAAAGATAAATTTATTTGCTATTAATAAAAACATTAAACTAGAATAAAAGCAAATCAACGGAGAAATTATTAATGCAAAATACTTTATAATATTTTATTTAGACTAAACAAATAAAAGCATTACTCCCTCCCTAACTTCTTTAATAAAAACATTACTCCCTACGACCTAAAATAAGTCTCGTGTTATAATATTTTATTTAGACTAAACAAATAAAAAGTAGATGAAATTTTTTTCAGAAAAACACATTATAAGTTGATTCTGAAAAAATTATATTTAATGTCAGAAAAAATTCTGAAAAACAAATAAAAAGTAGATTAAAAAAATTTTCAAAAAAAAATTTCAAAAAAACTTCTTTTGTTAATTCTGCAACACATTATATTTAATGTCAAAAAAACAAGATTCCATATGCCATTGTTTAATTTGAAACTTGATGGAAAGGATATAAGGAACTTGATTTTTAAGTTGTCCTTAATTTTACGTGGTAATTAATAACCAACATGAAATTATCCAAAACTCTATAATATATAGAAAGACAGCTTACCTCTAAGCGCCTATCTCCTGTGCCAAAGGGCTTGATTAAGGAATATGGTATATATCTTGGGTCATGTTTACATACCTGTGAGTTAGGAAAACAAGAAACTAACTTTAGATATGTAAAAGATGATTACCTTTGGCACTTTGTTCTTATCATGTTCTCTGTAGGTATATATCAGTAGTACATGCACTTGATAAAAAGTTAACTACACATTCTTACCAAGACAATGGATACAGATGCAGGGCAAAAAAAAAATTTTTGCAAAGACAAAAGTCATCTTGTTTGAGCTGCTCTATTGGGAAGTATTCCTAATCATACTGTTAACACTGTATCATGCTTTGTAATTATTACTTCATCATCAGGAAAAATATTTTAGCACCACAGTCAGTAAAAAAATCTAGATTCCTTTCATGTTTAAGCAATGTAGAAATTATAAAGTAGTAATGTAGACAGGAAAGAGTTCAAAAGTGGGAAATAGACACCGAGAGTCACATTGCTAGAGCCACAAAATCCAGGCATTTGTCTTAATACATTCTCAAGTTGCTCATTGGAAATTAAATTACCAATCAAACTAAGTAGTATCAAAATTGATGAATTCAACCATAAAACTTTATTACCAATTTACAGGGTAATAAATAAGTAATACAACGAAAATCAGTAATTAGATAGCCCAAGAACTTGTCAAGTCCCATGTAATGCATCCATAATTAACTTGTCAAGTCCCATGTAATGCATCCATAATTCTTCGTCACATTAATGCTAAGCATATTTAGAGTATGATAAATGGATTATTCCTACTTCAATTATCAGTTAAAATTGAAGAAAGGAAATGTTAGCATTGTAATGGAAATTAATTGTAGAAGCTTAGCAGCAAAACTGAAAACAGAAACATCAATCAAATAGTCTATGCATGTCTTTTAGCAATTATACTTAGAAAATACTAGATCTAAAATTAAACAAACCAGAAGCCTCCACTGCTTATGGTGATATCCAATTGTCTGCAATAGACATATGTACTTGCATAGACATATGTACTTGCAGTTATTTGAGAAGGTCCTCAACGAGAGTATGATAATTTAAAAATTACGCCCACACTTGTACAAATCCAGTCCTGGTACAGTCTTGCTCTATGCTAAGTACCAGGTGGCAAAAACATGACCACAATCAAACAGTCATAACTTTTCATTTAAAAATTGAAACATCTCAATCAACAGGCCAAACAAATTATCCAAACAGAGGGACCCTACGGAAGCAGATGTACATACAGAACATCCAAGGGCCAGAAAAAATATTCCGATATTTTTAACAGTAACAAAAACAAAACATTAAACCATATATTAGTGTGCTTGGTTCAGTTTATTTTAGAGAAACAATAATTTAATTTTGCTAGTTTAGTGAGGGAGCTTCTGAAAGATTTTCCCCAATTTTTAAACTAATAACAATATAATAACTAATTACAACTCAATCAGATCACCTAAGGTGTAAATAAAAAAAATCAAGAATTCAAGAAAAAAAGAATATACAAATATAATAACTTAATAAGCCAGCAAGTTGATTGCAATGCCGTTTTAGTGTACTTTCAATGAGAACGAGAGTTGAATGAAGATAGTAAACAGCGTTCTACAAAGTAAGATTATTAAGCCATACCACAATTCTCAAAAGCCATGTCCGAAAATCCAATCCCTAACGGAACAGTAGATTTTTCATCATCCACATTACTCGCGCATTCCACGTATTCGGACTTCGGCAAATCGCCAACATCTTCCAAGAACAAATCCTCTCTCACCACTAGCAGCCTTCTCACAAAAGCTGAAGCAAAAGAAATGTGCAATTTCAGCAGAAATAGTAAAAGAGAATGTGTGCAACGAAGAAACGAAGAGCAAATCCTCTTTCACCACTAGCAACCCTCTCGTATTTTCTCATAGGGTATTCCACTATTCTCCTCGTGAAAGAAATTCACTTCATCAACTACTGTGGGGAAAAATTGGGAGGAGAGATAGGAGGGTGAGAAGGTTCGGGAACCCTATTTGCTTTCTTCAATCACTTCAGCTTTCATTCTTGGATGGGGGAGGAGAGATAGGAGAGTGACTTGAAGGCGATGCTCTCTTCTCACTCCAACACTTTGAACCCTAATTTTATTCTATTTATTTATTTATAAAAGAAAAAACAGCTTTTTCTAGTAGTGTCAATTGAATTACATGTTATCTTTTTTTATATTTTTAATAATTTAGGATTGAGTCCCACAAAAGAAAAGATTTATTATAAATTTTTGCCTTAAATAGATTATGAACATACATAAATGATTTGAAGTGTGGCTCTATTACTCTTTCTTCAGTATATTAGTAATTATTTTAATATGTTAAAATAATTATTTTAATATGAGAAAAATAGTGAAACTTTTATTTTAATAATTATTTTAATATGTTAAATAAAATTGTTGTACGGGCAAGAAACTTTTATTTTATATTTTGAATATTTTGTATTAAATAATTTAGAAATTTATATATTTTCTCACTATTTTATTTTTATCTTCATTTTTTTAAAAGCTTCTCTCTTTCTATTTTTTTAATCAAACAAATACTAATATTGCCACATCATTTAAATGTCTTTCGCGATTTTTTTTGCATATACTGTGCTTTTGTCTACATCAAATAATGATTGGTACAAGTGGTTGAGTTTTACCTACATTAGTCAGTTGTAGATAAAAGTATTTTTGAGATTTACCTACACTAATTCATGTCTGTAGGAAAAAAGCGTTTGTAAGCATAGGTTATTTTTCTTGTAGTGACACCAATGGACCGTAGGTATAAGTTTTATAGGATTTTACCAACACCAAGTAATTGTAGGTATAAGTGTTTTGAAATTTTACCAACACTAAGCATTTGTAAGTAGAAGTTATTTTGACTTTTACCTACACCAAATAATAGTAAGTATATATTTTTAAATTTTACCTATGACAAACAACTATAGGTATACGTATTTTTTTACTTTTACCTACACTAATTTATGTGTGTAGGCAAAAGCCTCCGTAGGCATATGTCATTTTTCTTGTAGTGAAAGAATTCTCTTTTATGAAAGAGCAAATGATGTACTTATTAAATTTGGCTATCAATGTTAGATCTCCAATCATGAAAGCTCCTCAACACATACAATCATGATCAGTAAGTAAAAGATAAGTTTTTTTTTGCTTACTATACTGCTAGCTAGTAAAAGATAAGCTTGTTTTAATGATGTACTTATTCATTTACTATTTTCCTTGCTGAATTTTGACCAGGGTTTATATATTAATTCTCATATGAGACATTAGGTACATTTGCATATTGTTACTGTGTTTCATGAACAAAATGTCACAAACAAAAATAAATAAATCATTCTACGACAGTTGTATGCCAAAACTGTCATAGAATGTTGTGCATTCTAAGTCGGGTTTGGAGACCAACCCGTCTTAGAATGGACAACATTCTACGACAGTTGACTTGAAGACTGTCTTAGAATACTGAGCATTCTAAGATGAGTTTGGGGGTACACCCATAGTAGAATGATGTCCATTCTAAGACAAGTTGGCAGTCTCCAAACCCGACTTAGAATGCACAACATTCTACGATGGGTGTGTCCCCAAACCCATCTTAGACCTATCTTAGAATGCACAACATTCTACGATGGGTGTGTCCCCAAACCCATCTTAGACCTATCATAGAATGCTCAACATTCTAAGACGGTCTTCGAGTCCCACCCATCCTAGAATGTTGTGCATTCTATGATGGTTATGTCCTGAAAACCGACTTAGAATGATCATCATTCTAAGACGGGTCTGGCTCGAGGCCCGTCTTGGAATGCACATCATTCTAAGACGGTCAACCAACCATCATTGTAGGGCATTGTGTTTTCAACGACGCCGGCTTCAACGACGCGTCATAACCAACATAGAAAGGCCCAATTAACCGATGTAGAAACGTTGTTTTGTAGTTGTGAATGTTACTTATACAAGAAACGATATTTGTATAAACAATGTCAAATCATGCACTTTAATGGTAAAATTTGTTAAACAAGTTGTTTACCTTGAAACAACACTTCTAAGCAATAACGTTGAACATGACCTAGCTAAATTTTAAATATTAAAGAGGATATATCATGTTAGAAGAGTATTTCAATTTTAAATATTATATATATATGTGTGTGTGAGAGAGAGAGAGAGAAAGGAGGAATCGAATTATACCAGTATAACTTAAACAACTAATACATAATTTTATAGCTTGATATAAAATGTGATTTTTATCAATCCAATCATTAATTTATATTTAGATATTATCAAGATAGTCAATATCAAATTTTGTCAAAATTAAACAATAATAAGAATGTAATTAAATGATCCATATTTTAATATATTTTGAAAATTTTATATTATGTCAGTTTTAATTTATATAAATGAGGTGACAAATAAATTTGGATTAACATGAGGATATATCAAATAGATTCAAGTAGAACTTGTTAAATATTTCAATTGGTATTAAAAGTATATGAGGATATATCAAATACATATTAGGAGCATGTTTGAATTTTGAACACAAAATTCATATATTTGAAATTGATTTATGATATTGAATTACTATTTGTTAAATCATTTAGTTGATATTAAAAGGATGTAAAGTACATGTCACAAGATGAAAGATTGAAAGTTCACCACTTCATGAAAAGAGAATGTGTGTGTAAAAAATGTTTAACATGGACTTTTGTCCATTATTTCATAAAAGTTGTTGGGGGAAAATCATACACCTCTTTATTATGCACAATAATGAGACAATACACTATAAAATTAAAAGACAATATCATAAATAAAATATGAAAAGATCACAAATTTATTTAATGCTATTCGACTCTCCATACCTACATCAACAACCTCATCAAAAAGTTTTTGAAAAAACTTGTAAATCTTGTGACCTCCCTCTCTCACTTAGGGTGATTATTGATAGAACATTTTAAAGATATTTATTTGTGACCAATGGTGGACTCAATTGACATATATTTGAGCTTAATATTGACACATTGGAGTTTTTTTGGAATATTGGGCTTCAATGGGCTTAGTTGTTAATTTTAGTTCATTTTTTGATTTTTTTTCTCATTACAATATTGTTGTGTTGTGCAAGGAATATCTTCAACTATTGAACTCGCATTTGGATGATGTAACACCCTGATATATATAGATCTATATATTAATAATTATGTTTGAAGTTTGATTGTATTTGTTGTGTTATTTTATCCGTAATTATTTTCAAGGAGGTTAATTTAGTTAATAGAAGGGTGTGGGTAGATAAAGAGCTAGCTTCTCAAAGAAGCCTCTTGAGAAAGCTTCTCAAAGAAGCCACGGGGAAACTTCTTGAGGAAGCCTCTTAATGAAGCTTCTTGAGGAAGCTACATGCAGCTGCCTCGGTAAAAACGATGCTCAGCCTTCGTTAACTGTTGGATCTTCTCGAAATTCGGTCTGCAGCTTCACAAGACACTTGTCCACGATCTAACTGTTGGGATCTTTGAGAAGATGTCTGGAGTGTGCTTGAAGCTTCCGTTCCCAAGAGCATTTCTTATTTAAGCATTTCAGCCTTTGCTTTCGTGTAGCTTAGGAAAAATGCCATTTCTTCTCCTTTCTTTCTTCCAAAGCCATTTCTAACGTCCCAAGCACTTTCTCCATCACCCACAGCCACCATTAGCCACCACAAATCATCGTTGTTCTCCATTGAAACCCTACACCGAGAGGAATCCTTCAACCGAAGCGAAATCTTCCAACTTGGCTTGCGGTTTCGGTAGAGAACGAAACCCTAATCTGACCTTTCATTTTCTTTCGAGGTAACCATGGTTCTATGCTTGTTTCTTGTTAGTTTCATCTTGTCTTTGCATCTTTTCTGACTTTGGAACCGCCATTGCATGTCTTATGCTTCCTTTGAAAAACCTTAGAGAAAGAGACTTTGTAAATGTTATCCTTTCATGAAATGCATGTTATTTTCGTAACCTACACTGAACCCCAGTCACATTGGCGTGGTCGGAATTTCCAAATGATGTTCCTTTGTAAAACCCGAAATGCTCTCAGCTCTTTCATGTAGTGATGTGGGTGTTTGACCCAGAGCACTGTTACTAGCTTTGTTTTCTGAAATCCATACTAAGTCTCCTTCGTTTTGGCATGGTAGAGGCTTGCGTGGAATCGACGAGCAAGGACAAAAAGGAATCTTCAAGTGACACGATGAGGAATCTGCGGGGTAGGTCATGATAGGTGAGGGGAGTTTATTATAAAATTTACCGTTTTAACACCATAGCTAGGGTCAGGAAACCTAGCTATGAGGATATCTACCTATCCCTGTTGCATGTTGATTTTTCTTCAAAGAAAATTACGTTTTAACTAATGGGATGTGATATATATATATATATATATGTGTGTGTGTGTGTGTGTGTGTGTGTGTGTGTGTGTGTGTGTGTGTGTGTGTGTGTGTGTGTGTGTGTGTGTGTGCGAAATGTGATTTGTTGTTGATGTCGCTATTAAGGATTTTAATTGATATGTGATGATAATGATAATTATGATGATATTGATTTGAGATGACGTTGTTAATAAAGACCATGTCAACATGAATTGTTATTACTGATGGATATGTGAATATGAAATGAGGTTGTTGTTATTGTTGTTGATAACATCATTGAGATGAGATGATATTTATCTTGTGAATGACATGGAAATGGAATGTCGATTGATGTTGGAAATGCATTGGCATGTGCATGTTGTGTATGTTCGTGGGGGGCACTGTGCACTGACCTTCCAGGGTCTTTGGCACTAGCTTTTGGCAACGTTCATATGTTGGATGTTGTGTATGATCGTGGGGGGCACTGTGCACTGACCTTCCAGGGTCTTTGGCACTAGCTTTTGGCCACGATCATACGCCGTATGGAGTGTATGTCATGGGGGGTAGAGTGCACTAACCTTGTCGGATGGCCCAGACGTGGGTAACTAGCGTGGTTAGAGAATCTAAGCATTTCTGAGGGGATGCGTAGGCGCTTTAATTGGTCCATGGTCTTTGGCACTTACTTTTGGCCGTGATCATAGCTCATACGACTAGGAAATAGAGTAATTGTGGCCAAGTGTACTTTGTACTAGGGGGCTTGTCACCTGGAAGGGATTACCTTTGGGCTCCCAGGCTGATCACCTATGGGAGGGGGGTTTTTACGTGCACAACCGGGTGGTCTCGACAAACTCAGCACAATTCCCTAAGTGAGAGTGTCGTGTGGACACGCTTAGGCTATTTCCTAAGGTTTGGTTGTTGTTGGTACGTACCACATTGCATCTGAGTGTTGAGTCAGGTGCATGCATCATTCTGTGCAGTCTTGATTAGGTCCATGGATGGATGATGAGTAATTGTTGGATGTGGATGATGAATATTTGTTGGATATGAGTGTTGAATAGCGATTGTTGTGCTCATCATGTTTGCCTATGTTCCTTGCTAATTGTGGTTATTTGGAATTGGTATTGGTTCTTTTTATAATGAACTCACCCTTGCAATTTTGTATCGTGTGGTTGATACCTGTGATGATCACGAACCTTGTTCGTGGGAGCAGAATAACAGTGGTAGGGTGCAGGGAGTAAGATTCTGGAGAGGAGCCGCCGAGCCGACGTGATGACGTTGGCGTTATTTTGGGAGAGAGTTGTGTTTTGTAATCAATTCCTCCGTAGTTGGTTTTTAAGTTTTAGATGTAAAACTGGGATTTTAATTATATCTATGAACAGATTTAATTTTCGTTATGTGTATGACATGTACCGAATTATTGTTTCTATGTAATTATGCATATTCACTTAAGTAATGGCGTGTTGTTGGATGAATTTATGTTGTGACAAAATTACTTTTATTTTCATAATAAAAAATTAAGGGAGTTCTTTTTATAAAAATTAAAATTATCGAATATTAGAGTGTGGATACCGTAGCGACAATGGGGCTCATTACAGATGATCTATGGAAAGATAAGACATAGATCTACAACTTTGCCTCTCATAAGCTCAGGCCGATTCGCATGTTTTGAGGGTCTCTCGACCTCATTAGATTTAGGCTATCTCTCTCATTTTAAACCCAATTTGGGCATATGATATCTCCTTAGAAAGCTTATTCAGAGACCTTTCTATTGGACCATAATAGTCCACAAATTTTATAATTTAATTCTATATAAATAACAGAAAACAAAACCGGTGACAGAACTTTGAATTCATTTTTTTCATTTTGGAGCCAAATTAGAATTTTTTTTCTCTTCTTTCATGAGTATGTGCTCTTTGGTCTCTGCTCTTCAATGGAGTTCTCCATGCAAGGATAGATCCACAATCAATTCAAGGTTCTGATGTTACGATTAGAATTTGAATTTCATCCTTAATTGCAGATTCATACATTTCATCCTCTCTCTCTCTCTTTCCAATTTCAATTGTGTTTGTGATCGTGATGTGTTTGAGAATTGATACTGATTAGATCAGATCCATTGATTAATTGATTTGATATATTCTGTTTTGAGGTTAGGAGATTGATTGATTTCCTAAGTCAACCGTTAATCGCACTCGAATTCATGGAAATTAGGATTACCAGTGTATACGAATGCGTATGAATTCAAAATGCAACTGTGACAATGATAATTCTGCCACCTGAATCGGAATTTTGGATTGATAATTTTGCATAATTGAATTACATTTGCATTGCATTGTTTTCTCTATATTTTCAAATTTCTGTTAAGTTTGTTGCAAATCCCCCTCCCCTTTGTTTGAGATTAAATTCGAATTATTTGTGTCCTTAGAGATTTGACCTAGGTTACTCCCTATATTGCAAAATTTGGGGATAAACTAGTACTTTTGACAGTGTTTCGATATCGCCGTCAGTGATCCCTTCTTTGAGTTGGATAACTCTTCTCATTTGAAAAACCTTTATATTTATAGACCTAGCTAACATTATAAGTTTAAATGAGAAAATATATCTTTAATTTAAAAATAATATTTTCAACATAAACAACATCCTAAAGATAAGATAATATTTTTTAAACCTAAAAAATATCATAATAAAGATTTGAAATTAAAATTTTGAATTATTGGTATGGTTAACATAAACTTTTGACTTTGAGGCTAGCTCTAGGACAAACAAAGGTTCTTCTTTCTCCTTTGGGATTAAGTCAAGCTTATTCGTCCAAAGCATTTTATAAATGAGTTGCGTCCAAAAGCTTTTACAAAATCCGGCATATAAAATAATATTTAGACTTAATGCTTAATAACTTCATGTACAAAAAAATTATTGATTAATATTTATATAATAATTTTTACATGAACATATAATAAAGTATATTAAAAATAATTTATTAAATATATTTTTATAAAATAATTTTAAATTACTTTATTAATAATATCTTGAATTAAATTAATTTTATTTTTTGGAACAGTAAAAACTACAAGTACCATTCACAAAAAATAATTCTATTTAAGTAAGGTAAGATCATTATATGTGACAAATTTCTTTCTGTGAGTGTTTAACACAACTTCACTATTAAAAAAAACTTAAAATAACAAGTTGTTAAGTTCAAGGATTAAATTGAAAAAAAACTTTTAGTCACACCATAAATGTAAGTTGTCACATTATCACATTAGGTGTGCCACATAGGCGCCCAGTTTAGGA
Organism: Glycine max; assembly: GCF_000004515.6. NCBI lineage: Eukaryota > Viridiplantae > Streptophyta > Magnoliopsida > Fabales > Fabaceae > Glycine > Glycine max. Next base: position 34,235,873 of record NC_038253.2, on the reverse strand, counting down.
ATAACATAGAAAAGTTAGTTGTAAGGTCAATCTTTCGTGCTTTTTGTTGTTTAGAGATTAAATTCAAATTTTTCATTTTTCAAGTATCAACCATCAGCTGCTCACATTTTTAGAGACCAAAATAAATATTTACCTGTCATTTAAACTTTTCTTATAAAAAAGTTTTACAAATTGTATAAATAATTTTTTCAGGGCATAGCCAGTCTTGCGATAGTTTCATTCTTGATTGTGTCTATCTTTCAATCTTCATTCCACTGTAAGCAGTGATGTCCAAGATGATTTGAGGTCAGAAAATTATGAATCATAATACTTTTTTTAATTTTTAATTTTACTTGGTTCATTTTTCTTTATTATATGTCTTTTTCATTATTATTCAATTCAATTTGTTTTTTTCTATGTTTTATTGTTATTTTTCTTTTTGTTTGTTTTTAAATCTTCTTTATTTGTTTAAGTGAAATGAGAGGGGAAAAATGAAGAGAGAAATAATTAGAGGAATGTAATGAAATTCATCTACTACCTACTTTCCTATATATAAAATCTTTTTCACTTTAATATTTATCCAATTTTTATAAGAGTTTCTTTCAAAAATATGATACATTAATTATTTTTATTCTATAATATCCTTGAAATAAACTATAATTGTACAAGAACACTATAAGTAATTAATAAATTTAATATGATTAATTAAATTAATCACTTTTCGATGTGAATTAATTGAAATAGAGACAGATGTGGTATTTGTTTGAAGGGGAATGAGAAGTAGAATTTTTAAAAATTCGTAGAAATTGGAATTCGGCGTAAGAGTTGACCAATTAGATGTTTCCCTATTTTATGACAACTTCCTAGATGGTGGTCCCATTTGTGAAATGCTAGATTATGTTCGTATATCTGATACCCAATTGTTGATTAAGGACGTCCTTGTTCAATGTAGTTGGCAATGGAACAACCTGGCCACCCAATTGCCTACTGATGTTAAAGACGGATTGAGGTATATTATTTTGGATGGTAACACTGATGATCCCTTAATGTGGGACCTTCTTCTTGAGGTTGTTATTCTGCTAGTTCCGCCTAGGAGTGGATCAACCTTGAGAATATCACTCATTCTACCATTGAATAGATAATTTTGGACTTGTCTTTTTTTTTTTTTTGTGATATTTCATTCTAGCAAATGTGAGATATTTACCAACATCGAGCAAATCTTAATTAAATAAAATCTTGAATTTGAATTTTGTGAATAAGAAAATATAATTAAAATGAAATTAATCATCAGCTGTTAGATACTCTGCACTAAAGTCATAGTGCCGTAACATTGATAACATTCCGGATAAGCCAGAAAGGATAGAGAGCTTACTCTGAAAACTTGGCCAGGGTAGGGTCTTGACGAATGAGAGAAGAGCGAGACTGGGTTTAAGTACTTCTGATTTGTGTGTAAGTTGCCAAGATCACGTTGAATCCCTCTTTCATCTGTTTCGTGATTGTCAGGAACTCAGACTAATCTGGCAATTTTTTATTAGCTGCAATCATGTTCAATCCCTCTTTCATCTGTTTCTTGGTCATAATGTGAACAAATCAGGTAGCAGATACTCTGGCCAAGAAAGTGTTTTATTTTTTATTTTTTTATATTCGTCTGTAATTCTTCGATTTTTTGAGACTTACTTTCTATTAATAACTTTGGAAATGAGGGATTTTCAAAGAGTATAATGTTGTTCCTAATTGTATTGCTTGTGCCTTGAAAGCTGATTTAGCGTTTCTTTTCCTAGAGGATTTTAGTCCTCCTTTTGATGTATCTCAACAGAAAAAAAAGAAAAGTGTCATGGTGACTCAAAAACATGTTAGATATTCAAGCAATGACACTTCATTGTCTTCTTCTATAGTTTCCTACTTCCTAGAGGTATACAACTTTAAGATAGTCTGACATTTTAACAGCTCAAGAAGTACAATAGTTTTCACCATAAAAAGGGGTAATGCAATGGAAACTTTGTTTTTCTTCTATTTATTGGTCCCTCAAGAAAAGAAAAAAAAAAAAAAAAGCACAGCTGCCAATTTATTGTTATAGAGAAGCACAAAGCAAGAGACAAACTAAGAAAATATATGATTGACAGAGAAACATAAAACTGAAATTTATAACTGCAAGAACACTAATTAACTATAAGGTGCTCTTGATATAAAGCTAAAGCAAAACTGAAAGAATGAAAAGGAAACTCCAAAACACAATTCGATTCTCTTAGAAACAAAACATAACATACATCACAATAACATCTCTTTAAAACTTGGTCTACTGACAAATTATTCATTCATTATTAAAAATCTGAAACACTTGGGCATTTTTCAACAAAGATATCAAGGTTAGGGATTTCTTGATCCTGGCACTGAATCCTACTCAACCTTCTTTGACTGCACTGCTTCCATGCTTTCTGCACCATTTCCCTGTAAAAATTTGAACAACTTTTTTGTTAATCTTCTGGTAGAAAATTCTAGATAATAGTAATCTACTAATTCTCACAGTTTTTTAGTAGGAACACAGATTGGTACAGCTTTTTCTTTTATAAATATAAATATCATGAAAGTGGTGATTAATCTTTTGGGACCGTGAGCGCACACAAGATGGGAATTCCTTTCCTAACACGATTTATTTCATACTTAAGGGTCAACCAGGATTCAAATCCTGAACCACTTGATTAAGCTACACATGCCGCTACAACTTATGTCAACTGTTGTTGGTGCTACATGACAATTTGTTGCAACTAAATTTCCCATGTTAGAAAGAAGTTCTTAATATACTTGTCATGGACTTCAGATGAATTACAAAATCTTCAGTTCTACTAAAACCAGCAAACATACAAAGTTTGTTTCAGTAGTAAATGGTTAATAACAAAATCTTACCAGGAAAGGACGAGAAGTAGCAGGTATCAAGTATATGTCATCTTTTCTTGCAACAGTCACTCCAAATTTCTCAGTCATGTCAAAGTCCTCATTTTTCATTCCATTAGGAAGCTTCCAATCCAAGTGATACAACAAAAACGCAAGAGTTAGTTCAACATTTACTAAACCAAAGGTGATGCCGGGACATATTCTTCTTCCAGCACCAAATGGAATGTACTCAAAATTACCCCCTTTGTAATCAACAGAGCTGTCAATGAATCTCTCTGGATAAAACCTCTCTGGTTCACTCCAGTAGTTTGGATCTCTTCCAATTGCCCAAGCATTAATGAATACCTTGGTTTTTACTGGTATGTCATACCCATTAATCTTACACGTCTCTTGACATTCTCTAGGAAGTATAAGAGGAGCTGGTGGGTGCAACCTTAGGGTCTCTTTGACAACAGATTTCAAATATTTGAGTTCATTGATGCAAGTTTCATCAACCCTTCCTTTAATATTGAATACCTCTCTCACCTCAACCTGTGCTGTCTTCATCACTCTTGGATTCCTTATCATCTCTGCCATTGCCCAATTTATGGTAGTAGCTATTGGCTCTACTCCACCACCGAAGATGTCCTGAAAGGATATCCAAAGAGAGAGTTAGTTATGGATTTGATTTTTCTATAGTTAGGAGTGTATTTATAGAATATAAAGTGCAGTTACAACTTACAATTGTTGATGGGAAGATCAGTTGTTTAGATTGTGATAAATTACATACATGTTTGTCGATAAAAAACAAACAAACTATGAAGTTGTTAAAATATGTCAGATTTTCTCATTAGTAGTTAAAACTTTGGACTAATCCTCTAAATTGTACCCTTCAGTTTGATGGAGTCGAATTTAATTGTATATGCAGAAGGAATCCAATCCAATAATACAACATGGAAATTGCTACACAACAGATAATTTTGAAGAGTTCATGTGTGAGATATTCTGATGTAAGTAATAAACATTTGACTAAGATCCAATTTAGACAAACTTCTCTATATGCACTTATAGGATAATAAGATAGCATAAAATGGATTTAGCTTCTACATAAGTGAAAATCAACTCATGCAGAAGTTAACTAAAACGAGCTTTTATAAAAGTTAAGTATATAATTGATTTTAGATTATGCAAGAAGCTCAGCTTATTTTAACTTCTTATATTTTTATCCTATAAATGCTTATGAAGAAGTTTACCTAAACAGACTCTAAGTTTTATAGAAAGGAGCCGGATTATGTACATGAAATAAAGGATTTACAAGATGTGGTTATCATCCTTACCGCGATTACTGCCTTGATATTGTTAATAGTTAAGCAAATGCTCTGGTTACTATCATTACCATCCTCGAATTTTAGGAGAACATCTAACAAACCTTCTTCCTCTGCTTCACCATGGCCTTCTTTGGCTTTTGACTTTGCCTCTCTGTGTTCATTGATGATGTCTTCTAGTATCTGATCAGTTCGTTGAAAAAGCGCCTCAAGGGTAGGCCTCAAACCAGTAACAAGTTGAAGCCATTTAGCAGAAGGAAACAAATCTCCTATGTTGAAACCTGCTGCAACTAGCACAGCTTGCTTTATCGCTGATATGAATTCATCTTGGTCTTTGCACCTTATGCCAAACGCAGCTCTTGTAATGATATGATACATTGATGAGTGCACTGCTTCTGTGAGGTTGATGGAAGACCCTTCTTGTGAACCAATCATTTTAACAAGATTGGTGAGCTCTTCTTCTCTAATTGGCTGGAATGAGTTGACACGTTTTTGGGAGAGAAGCTCCAAGGTGCATATTTTACGTACCTGCCTCCAATAATTTCCATAAGGTGAAAAAGCAATGTTTGTGCTTTCATAGGACATTATTTCTGAAACTAGAAAGTGAGGCCTTGATGCAAAGATGACATCATGGGTTTTCAGTATCTCCTTAGCATACTCTGCCGAGGAAACAACGATTGTGAAGATCTCCCCAAGTTGAAGATGCATCATGGGTCCATATATTTTGGCCAAGTCTCTGAATTTTTTATGTGGTGAAGATGTAACAAGTTGGTGTAAGTTTCCTACAATAGGCAGTTTCCATGGTCCTGGGGGTATGTTCAGAGATGGCTCAGTTTTCTTGAGTTTTCTCCCTAGTTTCAGCACCACAATCATGAAGAGGAAAAAGGGCAAGATAAGGGCTAATGAGTTGAGTATTTGAGAATCCATGGTGACAAAAGTGATTAGTAATAGGTTCTATCTAAAACTCATTATATATAAAGATATGCACATGGAGGGAGAATCCAAGACTTGGGAATTTTCATAAACTAATTTTAGTTTTATGTTTTCTTATATTTCATATTCGGCCAAATAATCTATTGGGTCATTATTTTTAATTTAATTATTTATCTTTTAAAAAATTTATTTTAATCATTTATTTATTTAAATTGATTCAACAAGATTCTTCGGTTAAGTTAAAGTTAATACCATCAAGGAAAAATTAAATTAACAGAAGGATTATTTTAAATTAATTTAAATAGATAAAGGACTAAAATAATTTTTTTTAAAATAAAAAATCAAATTGAACCAATAAAATAAGATAAAAGATTAAATATATTATTTAGCCTTTATTTTTTTTAAATAAAAAAGAGACCATTCACAGGTTTTGAGAGCAGCTTAATGCCGTTAATGGTAATCCAGGACTAACATATAATTTCTCCCTTCAAATATATTTTTAGTGAAAGAAATTCCAATTATATTAGCACCCGAAACGCTAACTATCATCTCCAGCAACTCTAAAATAATCATTAAACCATAGAAAGCCGAGAACACATAAAAATCATGGGAGAACAAAAACCTGACCCATGCAAAACAAGCCACTCTCTGCTAAATTTTTTTTTATTATGACACAATTTTTACTATGGTCGTTACGAAAGGTGGATCCAACAATGGGTAGACCTAACTTATTTCTATGTAAATTTGTTAAGATAAAAGCCCAAAAATAAGTTTTAGTTATTTTTTCCCGGGGTCAACTCTAAATAAAAGGAGTAGAATTAAAAAAAAAATGGTACTATTGCGGCATGAGGGGCAAGTTCATAGGCACAGCTTCTTTTAAAAATAATTATGCCTAACTAAAAGTCTCATTTTTTTATGTTATGCAATGCAATGCAATGCAATACACACACACTTTTTAAACGTTGATAGATAATGATTTGTTTATTATACACATGCAAATATTTTTTAAAATATTTTAATTGCTAACAAGTTTAATTTATTAAAAAAATACATCATCAATAAGTTTAAAATTGATCAAGGGAATTAAAATCGTAGATTCTTTAAAATGGAGGGATGAAATGTTTTAATTAAAAAAGAGATAAACTAAAATTACAGATTTTTTTTAAAGTAGAATCCAAAATATCTCAATTAAAAAATAGAGGAACTAAAATTATAATTTAAAAAATTGAGAGAAAAAATTGTATTTCTTTTTTAGGAACCTGTTCTTATACTTAATACAACCACCAACGGCTTATGTCCTTTTCTTTCCTGCTATCTTATATGAATAAAAATTAATAAATATCGGCCCCTCTAATTGATATTTAGAAAGCATAAAAGAGAGAAGAAATAAAATTTTAAATATGATCTAAAATATAATGTGATAAATAATTGAGATAAGAAAAATAATCAATGTTAATAATGCGTTTAGAATTATAATATGTTCACTTATCTCTGTTCTTCTTATGTAGAGCAAGTTTTATACTAGTAGCAATCCACATCCATATCATATAACTAGTAATTTTAACTTAATTGGAGACAAAATGGTGGTTGTGATTTAAGTAGGACTGCATGTGGTATTAATTATTATACATGCATGCTTGTAAATCATTTGCGTATATATTAATAAAAAAATGGTACAAGATGGAAAAAAAATGAAAGAAGTCAAAACAGAAATAAAGGCAAAACTAAGTACTTGGGAAAACTCTTGACTTTTAAATTTTATTTAACTAGAGATAAAATGGTTGATGTAATTTAAAGTGCAAAACATATTTGGTCTAATTACATGAATGTCCCGAATGTAGCCAAAAACCCATATTGATGGGGGTTACGAGAAACACTTCCATCAACATTAACAAATTGATGATTATGAACTAAATTCAAACACTTCATCCTTTATTGAATTAAAGAGAATTAATTCTTTCTAATTTAAATCCATAGATTTCTCATCCTTTTTTGGGATTGAATTTTGTAAGAGATCAACTTTTTAATATTTTTGTTTTTGAATTTAAATCCATACGATTTTTTTTCTTAGATTCGTATTTGGTTTTAATATTTTTTTATCGTTGTGAAAATTTCTTTTTTAGGTTTGAGGGTTTTTTTTATTTTTTTAAAAATAATTTTAATTTTTAAATTTATAAAACATGCATTGGGAAGGAAGTATTTTAAGGTGTCCTGCATTTTCACTTCTTTAGAAAATGAGTTTGATTTGTTGTTTGTAGTTTTGAGCCTATATTTCAAAATATTTTTACAGAAAATATTTTCTAAATTTTAAACAAAACGTATATTTACTTTTTTTTTCTTTGAAAATAAAAATAGAAAATACTCAAATCAAACGTGACTGGTTTCTTTTACTTAAGAGATTAATTTTATATATTATTTTTACACTTTCAATCAATAAAATTAGGTTAAAATGTAATTTTTGTCTCCCTAATTTATTTGGGATTTTAATCTCTCTATTTTTTAATTGAGACATGTTACCCCTTATTTTTAAAAAATTCATAATTTTAGTTTTCTTATTTTTTAATTGAGACATTTCATTTGTCACTTTTAAAAAACCTACAATTTTAGTCCTCTTTGTCAATCTGAGACTTGAATATATACTCTTTTAATTCTTTATTATTAAATTAAGCTAGTTAGAAATCAAATAATTAAAAAAATTTATCATGTGGATAATAAATAAACACGTATCAATTAATATTTATAAGACACAAATTGTGAAGTTTTTAAATGCGGGGAACAAAATGCCTCAATTAAAAATAGAGTGCTAAAATTTTAAACTTTTTAAAAGAAAGAATAAAATGTCTCAATTAAAAAATAAGAGAACTAAAATTACATATTTGAGAAAATAGGAGAACCAAAAAAATGCAGTTTAGCCATTTAATTACCTAAATCGATTATACTATTTTATTAATTTCTCACTATCACTCAATTTTAACATAATTTTTATTGACTATAAGTGTAAAAATAATATATAAAAATAATCTCTTAACTAAAAGAGGAAAGTGAAGTGAAGTGTTTTTTGTTTTTATTTTTAAAGAAAAAAAATAAGAGTAAAAATATATTTATTTAAAATTTAAAAAATATTTTCTAAAAAAAAAGCCCAAATTTGAAAACAATAAATCAATGCATTTTCTAAAAAAAGTGAAAATCTGATGACACCTTAAAATACTTTCTTCTCAATACAAATTTTCTAAATCTTGAAAATAAAAAAAAATATTTTCAAAAAATGAAAATAAAAAATAAAAACAAAATAAATACTCAAACCTAAAAATGAAATTATTTTCTAAATTGTTTGAGTTAATTGGTTGTTGCAACAAGTCTGGACTCAAGTTCATGAAATCGATATGGAACTAAACTAATCAATTTTGGTTGACTAGACTTGTGCATGTATAAAACTGGACCATCAATGTCACAAGTGAGGAATCCATTCATGAAACCGATATGTAACTAATTAAAATTATTAATAATGTTGGTTGACTTGTGCGAACATATAAAACTGAATCTTAATGAATATTAACAAGTTTTGACCTATAACTATTAATGACTTGTCGATCTGCATCACTGCATGGAAGCGCCTTCATGGGTCACAGCTGCAGATAGATACGAATACTTCAACTTCGAGCTAGGGAGAGAGGGACAAGTGGAAATGGGAGGGACAAGTGGAATCCTACTTTGTTTCAAACATTTCTAATGTCATACCCTGAATGGATAATTTGTCGGGTATATAAAGATTTTAATTAAAATTAGAATGGGTTTGAAAATATATTTTAGTTAATTTTTAGTTTTTTTATTAGTTAAAAAAAGTTTGTTGTGTTTTATGAGATATTGTTACTTGAAGTAACATTTTATAAAATGATAATTTTAATTTTTCATATTTTTTTTTCTTAAATATTTATTAGATTTTTTTAATCTTTTTTATTTAAGATAAAATTTTATTATTTTTATTTTTATATAATTTTATATTTTTCAATTACTTTGATAAATAATTTTATCAAAATACTTATGATTCAATTAATTTTTCAATTTTGATCTGCACTAACTGACTTCTCAATTTACAATTAATTTTATCAAATATAATCTTGAACTGCTTATCAAGGTAGAACACTGATTAATTCTAATAGGAGATAAGACAACACTCATGCTCTGTTTGGCGGGAAAGAAATAGGGTGAATTTAAAAGTGTTTAGTCTTGGATTTTCCTTATAAGCATTGCATATCTATGACAAAAATTGCTCAGCAGTTATTATGGAAATAGCATAGGACGAATCAGAATAAGTTGTCATATTTCTATAACCTAAATTTAATCTTCTTGTTACCCTCTAAAAATTGTCACAAGCTAAGTAAAATAAATGTCTGTTTAAGCCAAACAAATCAGAAATCCAATTTCTATGTATATAGTTATCCCGAATCTAGCCTCCTGATGCAATGCATTTATTTCCATCATTACATAGCATTTTGATCAAAAGTCACATTCAAATATTTTGCATTTAGGTCTTAGTTTTAGCTTGTTTTCATTGTTTTTCCTTCTTTTAATTTAGAATTTGCTATAACGTTTTGTGTCTTTTGTTGTTAACATAAGGTGTTTTGGGCAAGGAAACACTTAAATTAAATTAATCCATAAAAAGAATACTAATCTAAATTAAAATTAATTCTTAAAATTATTAATTAACATATTTTATTTAATTAATATATTTACTAAAAACATAAGAGTATGATATTTAAATTCAAATAATTTTTGGAGTTTTACTTACACAGAGTAATTGTAGGTAGAAGTTTTTTACTTTTAATTTTAATGAATTTATCTACGCCAAATAATTGCAGGTACAAGTTATTGAAATTTACCTACATTAATTAATTGTAAGTAAAAGTATTTTTGAGTTTTAACTATACTAATTTATATATGTAGACAAAAGGCATCCCTAAAACATAGGTCATTTTTTTTTGTAATGTCTTACAAGCCCAGCAAGTGTTGAAATTCCATAGTGGGTATTATAGAGGAACGGGAAAGGCAAAAGAAGTTCGGTCGCATCATGGGATCGTGTGTGAGCGTCATGACCGAGGCACCACCCACATAACTCCCTAGCTAACAAAGGTACGTGTATATAATTAACAAAAAGATCAACATGCCTTCTCCAAGAACCACACACCCAAATCTTCCCACCGTAATAAAAATTTTAATCACCCATCAAGAATATGTTATGTGGTTGGCAGTTTTGTTGAAATTGTTCCAATTTGAGTGGAACGATCCCCTAAGAAAGGGGATAAAGACTTGGGAAAATTTTTACTGAATATTTGCTTAAATTCATTTCAGAATACCAATTACAATAAATAATAGTTTCCAATAACTACCTCCCTAATAATTAGGAAGTGGATACAGTTTCCACTTTTCCACTACACAACACTTAACTGAAAGTAAAATAACTGTGGAATAACTACTAATATTAATATATTACATCATTTAATCATAATTATTAGTAAACATAATAATTGTGATGTGCAGGAGGCTTCACAATTCGTTTGGGCCTATTTGCCGCAATGGAAGGCCCACTATTGGAGATAGGTTCATGCTCAATTTCTGGCGCATTTGTATCATTACCCATATCTCCAAAATAGATCTTGCCCTCAAGATCAAAGTCAGGAAAGGAATGCACGATGGCAGCCCTAGATTCCCAAGTAGCTTCAGCTGGCGTTTGTCCCTCCCAGTGTACCAGGACTTCTTCCCTTGAATCGTGCTCCTGAGGTAATGTACGACGACCAATAATTGCTTAGGGTTTGGTTCGAGAAGGTGCGACGACGGCTGTCACGGGAAGAGGAAGGATTTGCGTGTCTGGTGTTTTGATGCAGGGTTTCAGAAGTGAAACATGAAATACAGGGTGGATGCGCGCTGTAGAGGGTAATTCCAGCTCGTATGCCACTGGTCCGATGCGGTGAAGGATGCGAAAGGGTCTGTAAAACCGCTTTGCAAGCTTTTGAGAAGAACGGCGGTGCACTGACACTTGACGATAGGGTTGAAGCTTCAGGTAAACCCAATCCCCTTCTGCAAATTCTTTGTCTCTTCTCTTTGAATTCACCTGCTGAATCATGCGATGTTGTGCTCTGTGTAGATTATTTTTGAGTAGCTGCAATATGTCACTTCTCTTGGCTAAATTCTCATCAATGGCTGCAATTTTGGAGGAGCCCGCAACATAGGAAGTGAGGGACGGCGGAGCACGGCCATAGAGAGCCTCAAACGGAGTCATGCCAATGGCTGAATGATGAGATGTGTTGTACCAAAACTTCGCAAGCGAAAGGAAACGGGTCCATTGTTGAGGTTCTTCACTGACAAAGCACCGGAGATATGTTTCAAGGCAGAGCGATTCAGGACCTCAGTTTGACCATCGGTTTGAGGATGATATGAACTGCTAAATGCCAAGGTAGTACCCAAAGATTTGAATAATTCCTTCCAAAATTTGCTAATGAAAATTCTGTCTCGATCACTAACAATTGTCTTTGGGGTACCATGAAGGCGGTGGATTTCAGAAAGGAACACAGATGCGAGATAAGATGCTGTAAAGTGAGTAGGCAAGGCGATAAAGTGTGCATACTTGGTTAGGCGGTCAACCACGACCCAAATGACTGTCTTGTTAGACGAAACATGTAAGTTGGTGACGAAGTCCATAGAGATATCTTCCCAAACCTGTTGTGGAACTGGAAGTGGTTGCAAGAGGCCATAAGGGGGTTGGGTGCTATATTTGTTGTAATGACAAATGGAACAGCTATTGATGAAGTGCTTCACATCTGCATACATGCCAGGCCAGTAAAATACAGCTGATAAGCGAGATATGGTAGCCTTAATACCTGAGTGACCCCCCAAAGGTGATGAGTGGTATTCCTCCAGCAAGGATGGAATGATGGCAGCTTCCTGTGGTATGAAAATTCTTTCGTGAAAGTAAAGAATACCGGCTCTATAACTAAAGTTCCGTTGCATGGTTGAGCTTTCACAGAGTTTTGTTAACAATTGTTTTCCAGCAGGATGTGCTGCATAGAATTGCTGGAGTTGATTGAACAATGGAAAAATGGGAGAACTTACAGTAGCACAAAGTCCAGTGGATGCTTCCGGCATGCGGGACAGGACATCAGCGACGAAATTCTCTTTGCCAGGTTTGAAATGGATCTCAAAATTGTAACCAATGAGCTTAGTTAACCATTTCTGTTGCTCCGGAGTCTGAATAGTTTGTGTTAATAAATTCTTGAGACTTTTGTGATCCGTATAAATGTGGAACGTATTTCCCAACAAATATTTACGCCATTTTTTTTATTGCTTCTGTGACAGCAAACAATTCACGGACATAAGCAGAAGAAGAACATAGCCGAGGGCACATTTTACGGCTGAAGTAGGCAATTGGGTGGCCTTGTTGGGAGAGGACAACACCTACTGCCACACCAGAAGCATCTGTAGTCACCTCAAAAGGAAGATTAAAATCAAGTAATGCCAAAACTGGTAGATTAGTCATAGCATGCTTGAGTTTTGTGAATGCTTCCTCTGCTTTAGAAGTCCACATTAATGTTGGAGCTTTAAGTAAATCTGTAAGGGGCCTGCAATAGTTGCATAATGCTGCACAAAGCGTCGATAAAAACCAGTGAGACCGAGGAAGGCTCGGAGAGCTGTGAGGGACTTTGGAGTTGGCCATGCCAAGATGTCCTGCACCTTTGTAAGGTCAGCTTGTACTCCATTCCCTGAAATAATGTGACCTAGATAATCCACTGAACAAACACCAAAATTACACTTAGAAAGTTTAGCATAAAAATGGTTATCAAGTAGTAGCTGCAAAACTTGCTGTAAGTGAGTTAGATGGGCAGACCAAGTAGGACTATAAATTAGGATATCATCAAAGAAAACCAATACGAATTTGTGAAGGAAAGGCCTAAGTAAATCATTCATGGCTGCCTGAAAGGTTGATGGCGCAATAGTAAGCCCAAAGGGCATAACTAAAAACTCATAATGGCCATCAAAGGTTCGAAAACCAGTTTTTGGGATGTCCTCTTGAGCCAACCGAATTTGATGATAACCGGACCGCAAATCAATTTTAGAGAAAAATTGGGCACCCTGTAATTCATCCAACAGTTCATCAATTGTTGGGATAGGAAAACGATCCCGAATAGTGATTGCATTTAGTGCTCTATAGTCAACACAAAAGCGCCATGACCCATCTTTCTTTTTAACCAACAAAATCGGGGAGGAATAGGGGCTGGTACTTGGTCGAATGATCCCCTGTTGTAGCATATCAGCTATCATGGAAGTCATGGCTTCCTTCTGAAAATGAGGGTAACGATATGGTTTAATGTTGATGGGGTTGGAGTGGGGCTTTAGGTGGATATGGTGGTCATGGGGTCGGTTTGGGGGTAGACCATGGGGAATAGAAAAAATGGGTGAGTAACGATGTAGTAGTTGGGTAATGTCAGGGTGGAATGAGTCAAGGGTGGGTTGTTCGTCTCTAGATAAGGAGTGTGTTTGTGGTGTGGAAGGTGGGGGTAAGGAGTCAGCAGGTAGCATGGTAATGGTGTGAATGGTAGCAACAGACTCAGTGTGTATCATGCGATTTAGTTGGGGTAAGGTGGCCAGGGATAGAGAAGGGGAAGTTGTACCATGAAGTGTTACTAGGACTCCATTATGGTAAAATTGCATTGATGGTATAATATAATCAGAAACAAATGGTCCCAAAGTTTGTAACCACTGGACACCCAGAACAATGTCAGCCCCTTGAATAGGTAAAACATAGAGGGACACCACAAAGCAATGTTCAACTACTGTCAAAGGAACATCTGTACACAAACCATCACATTTTAAATGAGCCCCATTACCCACCATAACAACAAAAGATGGCAGATTTTGAGTGGGTAAACGCAATAAGGTTGCAACTCTTGGCTGAATAATGTTGTGTGAACTTCCGGTGTCCACCAAGACTGAGACATAATGACCATTTATACGCGCATAAAAGCGTAGTGTTCTAGGTGAGGGCTGGCCAGAAACGGCTTGCAGTGACAGGTGAAATTGTTCGGGGTTGGTGTAAGTAGGTGGGGTTTCAGAATGGAGAAGGAATGCAGAGGGGGTGGGAGGGGTTGTTTCTGAATTGGTTAGAGGAGGTACATCATCTAAGATGTGATCAGAATGAGGATCGGGAGGGTCAGATGGGGAAAGTAGTAGTAGCATCCCTTTGTTTTTGCAACGGTGGCCCCTATGGTATCGTTCATCACAATTAAAACATAATCCTTTGGCTCGATGGTCATCCATTTCAGTTTTGGATAACAAACGAATTTGTGGGGTAGTGGGTTTGGGGGAGGGTGGTGCTGGTAAGGCTAGGAGAGGCTGTGAAGGGTGTTGGATTAGGCGAGGTTGTGGTGGTGGATTGGGCAATAGAGGCAGTATGGATTTAGGTTGAGTGGGGCGAGGGCTGTAGGTGAAACTAGGTTTGGATGCTAACAATTTGGATTCAACCAATTTGGCCAAGCCAATTGCTTGTGAAATTGTGACAGGTTGTAGTATGGCAAGTTCATTTTGGATTTCTGGACGTAAACCAGAAATGAAACAATCGAGGATGGAGTGATGCGGCAAGCCAGTCACACGGTTGCAAAGACGCTCAAAATCATGTTGGTACTCAAGAACGGTTGCTGTTTGCTGTAGTTTGAAAAGGGCCTGTTGATGGTTTTCATATGCAAAGGGGCCGAAGCGAAGTTCCATAGCACGGGTAAACTCCTTCCATGTTGAAATCAAATGGTTATTGTGCATCCACTGATACCAACCGAGGGCGTCGCCAGTCATGTAACATGAAATTCGAGAGAGGCGTTGAGTAGGAGTGATTGAATAATGATTGAAAAATTGCTCTGCTTGGAATAGCCATTCTATTGGATTTGAGCCATCAAAGGGTTGTAGTATAAGTTTTGGTGGTTTGATTGTTTGGTCAGTTGGTTGGGTGGATGAGGAGGAAGAAGAGTCAGATTTGGTTTGTCAGTGTTCAAAGTTACTAAGGTAGGATTCATGTCTTTGGTCTTGGTGTACTTTGAATTCTTGGAAGGCTGTTGTAAGGGCTGCAATGGATTCCTATAGTTGCTGTAAATCCTGGGAACGTGTATTCATGTTCAAATGAATGAAAGCACCAATGTTATGTGGTTGGCAGTTTTGTTGAAATTGTTCCAATTTGAGTGGAACGATCTCCTAAGAAAGGGGATAAAGACTAGGGAAATTTTTTACTTAATATTTGCTTAAATTCATTTCAGAATACCAATTACAATAAATAATAGTTTCCAATAACTACCTCCCTAATAATTAGGAACTGGAGACAGTTTCCACTTTTCCACTACACAACACTTAATTGAAAGTAAAATAACTGTGAAATAATTACTAATATTAATATATTACATCATTTAATTATAATTATTACTAAACATAATAATTGTGATGTGCAGGATGCTTCACAATTCGTTTGGGCCTATTTGCAGCAATGGAAGACCCACTATTAGAGATAGGATAGGTTCATGCTCAATTTCTGGCACATTCATATCAGAATGCCAAACAACCAACCTTATCCAACATTGTTCCATAAAAATGCCTCCACCGTTCTCAACTTTACTCCCTCCTGTATTTGTACCGAAAAATTATTAGATGGTTAAGAATCACACCCTATTCATGGTCCAGCCATCTAAGAAACTCACTAAATATAAACTAACAGAAAGCTCACGGTGTTAACAAAAGAGAGCATCTCACATATTTAAGTAAATCAATTCATAAAAACAATAAATTACAATTAAAAAACAAAGAGACTTTTACGCCATTAACGATTTCCTTTGTTCCAAATAATTTGGCTCCCCAGAAACTCTATTCCAAAATGAAGAAAATCCTTTCACTTTTGGAAGCTATTCCTTTTCAGAACTATTTCCTTTGTTTATGATTAGCAATAATTTTTCAAATATTAAAACCTTGTTGTTTGTTAAAGTCAATTTCAAAATTTTAAAACGCTAGTTAACGTTAGTTTTTATTTTTTATTTTATTTTTAAAGAGGTGGCAAATTTTCCACATGTCAAAGACTTATTGATTAGGACCATGAATGAATGATATGGTGGTCAACCACCTAATAATTTCTCCTCTTGAACATCTTTTTGGAACCTGCTAAGCCTACACGAGAACCAGATGAAAAGATTTGAGGCCTGAATCACTGTTGGTAAGCCTCCTGAATCACTGACTATGGGGATACTTGCTTTGAGCAAAACTGTTATTTTAGTCAGTGTATGATTTTAATAGACGATGGGTATTTCGTTCCATCAAAATACCCCACAATTGACAATTTTAAAAGGGATGGAATTTAGTATAAATATAAATTTTTAGATGTTTTAGGCACTGGGAGCATATTTTGTTTAATATCTTGAATCTTGATATTGAATTAACAAATAGACTTTTTATATGTTGATATTAAATCAACAGACTGACAGATGGACCAACAGAACATTTTCATATTCACACGCCTATTCTGCCCCTCATGAATTTATCATGTGTAGTTTTTGTTAATGAAATTTGGTTTTTAGCTTCTATGCTCATGATAACTGAAATTATCAACGAGGAAGCGTAAAACTACCTTTATATTATTTGGAAATTGGAATGTGAATAGTTAACTATGTTGCATCAAAAAGAAAAGAAAATTTTGCTGACATTTCATACTATTGCGCAGATGATTTATACAGACAGGATATGATGCTGGTGCATTGCTACCCATCAGTCTATTTTTTTTTTTCTTTTTAACAAGCTAGAGAATTTCATTCAAATAAATGGACCAAGATGTGCAGAAAACAGAAAAATCTGATTTACTGCGAGAGACCTGCAGTCAAATAGATGCACACTTGCCTGCCTTATACAAATTCCTAACCAATAACAAATAAAGGACATGTCCCTCCAAATGACAGCACTCCCCCAACAAATAAAGGATAACCTTGGGCACACCTTGTTGAAATCAAACGTAGCTTTGAAATTTGACACTTCATGTATGTCGGACTTCGGCTCCAAATCTCAAACTAACCCAAACAATCAAAATTGCTTCCAAGTACATTGTCTAGTAAGTTTTTGACATCCTCTTGGCACCATGGTAAACCATTGTATTGAATAAACACACCCAAGTCAACTTCTCAGGCAACCAAAAAGACCTAAATTGGAATTCCTCAACTTCACGCAACAATTACAAAACAACTTTAGCTCTCGCACATTGAAGACTAAATAAAGCATTTGTGAGGCGAGTCACCACAGTCCCCATCCAAGCTTGTCAAGGATCTAGCAGAAATTCATTCAAACCACCACCTATAATCTAATCAGAATTTTCCCCTGGAGGCGCCATCGTGTGCCACATTGCAAAATAAAAACAACTCCTAGTATCAGCAAACAGCCCCAATCTTCATACAACAATCACAGTATCACACCATATGTTAGCAACCCATGTATTAGCTAACACCTTTATCATACACACCCTCTACTATACATTCTGAAAAAGTGTGAATGTCACAAGCTTTGTGAATATCAAATTTGAAAGATAGGGGATATATTTTTCGTATAGTACCCTTTGAAAACTAAGGATCACATTATAAATAAAGGATCTACATTTGATAAAGTCACTGTATACAAGACTAATCAAATCAGAAGAGCCTCTCATAGTATAGTAGAAAGGATTTTAGTGATGATTTTGTAGATTACAAGCTATTGGTCTGCGGTATGGGATTTTAGTAGGATGAAATTCACAACTGTATCCTTGATTTAGGATAGATTGCAACTTGTTTTGAAGTATACTTGCACTGTGGGTATTACATTTCCTCAAATGATTCCCAACTCATTTTGTAGAAAAGGCAACTATTCAATTATGTTTGGAAGTTACAGCTCAGGTTTTACCGCAACCTTTTAATCAAGTTTTAAAATTTAATTATTTTTAGTTTTGGTGTTACCCTTTGCAGAAACACCACAGAACATGTTAATATATTCATATCTATGACACTTCAATTTCGTCACAGATCAACACATGCGACTATTACAATAGGGAGCCAAAACTAACCAATCTTGAACACATGAATTGTGGGTAGTAAAGTGATGAACAAAAAGGAAGATAAGTCTGGGTAGACGCCACTTCCAGTGAAGGAAGATAAGTCTGGGTAGACGCCACAAGGATTACCTTGATAAGTCTGATAATTGGTTCAACAAGGAACCCGGAGAGAAACTCTCACCAAATTTTATCAAAATGCCAAAAGTTTTTTCTTATTCAAAACAAAAACCAATACTTATAGTGTAGCTGAACAAAAAGATAAAAATAGACATGGGTCTTCTAAACAGTTTGGGCCAAAATTATAAAAAAAATAAATTATAATTAAAAACTTATTTAACTTGGGCCTTCAAATTAGTTTGGGCCTTCAGCAACAATTAATAGTCTTGATAGTGTCTCTGCCTCTGGGCCTTCATCCTTCTCCACTTGGGCCTTCATCCTTCTCCACTCGGGGGCTTTGTCCTTCTCCACTTGGGCCTTCGTCCTTCTCCACATAGGCCTTTAGCCTGTATTTGGCCAGTTTCATGATTCTCATCATTCCCTCCTTCTTGGAAAACATTTGCCCTCAAATGTCTAGGATCATCACCAGGTTCAAGTACTAGTTCCTTCCTTTTCTTGTTGGCTTGCTTAGTATAACTTTCATTCTTCTTTGCAATTTGCACCTTCACTTGGTCATACAATCTTTTCACATACTCAACTTTGACCTGTGCATCCTTATGCTGAGTCTCTTGGCGCTTGTTGTTGTAAGTTGGCTTGTTAGGCAATGAAGCTTCTAGAAGGAGATCAACTTGATGTTCTATGCTTCTTGAAGGTGGCAGTCCATGAGGAATCTCCTTGGAAAAGACATCTTTAAATTCCTGCAATAAGGGTTGAACACCAGGAGAAACATAAATAGTTAACTGATTAAAATTATCACTCTCTCTCTTGTGTATCACTCTTTTCCTCGGGTGTATCACTCTTCTTTTTCATATTCCTTTGTGGTGCCTCACTATTTTTTTTCTCTTGTTCTCTCTTTTCTCTCATTCTGATTTGGTCATCACACACTTCTCTAGGGGATAGAGGTTTAAGAGTAAACGAGGAAGATTTGACTATTCATCTGTAGGGATCTTCTTTGTTACGGTTCAACAAACGTTGCATTTGTGTAGTCCACGCGTCCAGAAATAAGCGTTGAGATTCGTCCAATTGATGATATACACCACCATTGTCAACAGCTCTTGCCATGATTAAGGAACAAAGAATTTTGCAGTAAATTAAAAAAAATTCAGGACCTCACCACACTCTACTCACGTGTTTCTCTCTTTGATGGTAGTTCACTCGTGTTTGATGCTCTCAATATAGGCTTTTGTATGATGTTTTCACTCTTTCCTTTTACCACTCACTCCCTCTTAAGTTCCTGGATGAATCAAATTAGACACACAAGGTATATAACAAGAAAGACAGTTTAATTATCACAGACTGTGTAGCAGATTTAATTTGGATAATAAATCAGATTTGATTTTGGTTAACAGATTAGACTTGATTTGGATTTAGATTTGATTTGGATAACAGATTAGACTTGATTTGGATAGCAGATTGGATTTGATTTGGATAACAGATTAGACTTGATTTGATTTGGATAACAAATCTGATTTGGATATCAAATTTTGATTTGATTTGATTTGGATAACAGATCAGATTTGGATAACAAATTAGATTTAATTTGGATAACAGATATGATAACAGATAAGATAATAGATAGGATAGCATATAAGATAACAGATATGACAAGTAAACTTCAAATGCTCATAACTTTTGCTACGGTTGTCCGTTTGAGGCCCACATTATATCAAAACGCTCAGAATTCAAATGAGAATCTAGATAAGGGGATTTGGTACACGATTTTCTGCCAAAAAAAGCCTCTAACTTCCTCAATTTCGTGTTCAAAGATCAAACACCCCACTTTCTTTTCTTTTCTTTTTTTTTGTTTTCTTCTCTCTTTTTTTTTTCAAATTTCTGCAACTTTTTTTTTTAAAACTTGAAATAAAACTCAAACAGATTTTTTTTTACACAAAGTCTGAAAGACACTAGAAACAAGAACAACAACAAGAACACAAACATGACAAGAACAAGAACGAAACAAAGACACAAACAAGAATGCAACAAGACGCAAACAAGAAAACAAATAACAGAACAAGGACAAAACACGAACCAGGACAAATTACAAAGAAAAATAATAGGATAAGATAGAACCTGTATCAAGAGCCGAAGCTTTGATACCAGATGATGTGAACCTGACTAGGAGCGGATCGCTTGATACAGGCTTTAGAGTTTTGGATGACGCCACTTCCGGTGAAGGAAGATAAGTCAGGGTAGACATCACTTCCGGTGAAGGAAGATAAGTCCGGGTAGACGTCACTTACAGTGAAGGAAGATAAGTCAGGATAGACGCCACTTCCGGTGAAGGAAGATAAGTCTGGGTAGACGCCACTTCCAGTGAAGGAAGATAAGTCTGGGTAGACGCCACTTCTAATGAAGGAAGATAAGTCAAGGTAGATGCCACAAGGATTACCTTGATAAGTCTGATAATTGGTTCAACAAGGAACCCGGAGAGAAACTCTCACCAAATTTTATCAAAATGCCAAAAGTTTTTTCTTATTCAAAACAAAAACCAATACTTATAGTGTAGCTAAACAAAAAGATAAAAATAGACATGGGCCTTCTAAACAGGTTGGGCGAAAATTACAATAAATAAAAATTATAACTAAAAACATATTTAACTTGGGCCTTCAAATTAGTTTGGGCCTTCAGCAACAATTAATTGTCTTGATAGTGTCTCTGCCTCTGGGCCTTCATCCTTCTCCACTTAGGCCTTCATCTTTCTCCACTCGGGGGCTTTGTCTTTCTCCACTTAGGCCTTCGTCCTTCTCCACTTGGGCCTTTAGCCTGTATTTGGCCAGTTTCATGATTCTCATCATAAAGTTGACTATTGCACTCTAAAAGGATTTGTGACAAAATTAACAGAAAGAATGGATGATGAGCTAAAATCCAAAACAAATGTCTACTTAATTATGTTCATCATAATCAAAGATGTCTTCAGCACCATAGTCATCGACTCATGAAAGATGATTGTTATAATTGTTATAATGACAAACTAAAAAAGAATGGAACATATGATATAAAATGAAGAATTCTCGTATGATCTTGGAGGAAGAACATTTCTCATTCATTGGTTTAAGGATCTATGAGGAAGAGACAAAAGGAGTAGAGGAAAATTAATGAACAAAATCTATCCTAGAGTAAATTCTTTACTAGAGGATGATGTGAGAATTTCTTGTATAAATTGGTTTCCTTAAGTGGGCAATCTTTCCTTGGCCTTTTGAACGAGTAGCATTCTTGATTCTCTTGTCAAACGATAAGTATCGGTAGCTAAGATCAATGATCCCATATATCACCATGACACTTTTTATACTTGATAAAGCAAAGCATATTAGAATATGGAAAACAAAGAATGATTCTTCCGGACAACCACTGATTACAAAAATCGG
The DNA here is from genome assembly GCF_000004515.6 of Glycine max. Lineage (NCBI taxonomy): Eukaryota > Viridiplantae > Streptophyta > Magnoliopsida > Fabales > Fabaceae > Glycine > Glycine max. The sequence goes on along the minus strand of NC_038253.2, from coordinate 34,214,157 downwards.
AAAAGATGAAGGACCTAATTAAAGTTTTTTATAGTTTAAGGACCTAATTATAAATTGATTAAAAATTCCTAGTCATGTTTGCACGGTCTGGAAGACAAGAACACAACATCACCCATTTGAATACACTATGAATTAGCCTTTATGAAAGTGCCAATTTTTTATTGATTAAAGAAAAGACAAAAAGACTTCCAGTTGGCATAAAAAAACAGAGACTGGTCAAAGAAGAGAAACACATGCGTGTGGAAGAGAAGCCAAGAAGGGAGTAAATTAAACACAGTTCAATGCGAGATTACATCTAGATCATCTATTTTGATCTAACAGTCATCATTTAAGTCTCTCATCTAACAGACAAGAGGAAGTTATCACATTATATTACATAATCATAATAACCTTAAATAATGGACATCTAATCCATATAATTTAATACAGTATGCATCACTTATGGTAAATTCTCTAATACTTGACTTCAATTCCGATGAATATAAAAAATATAATCATAATATCAACAGTAATCTTTCATAATATAATGAACTAAGGTTCAAATTTTCATTGAAAGAGATATTTACATTTAGTGTGGCTCAAGATTGTGGAAAACCAACAACAAGAAAAAGATATAATCATAATTATATTTCTTGATCGGTGCTCCGAGTCTGGCCGAGGACAACAGGGAGGCCTGCATGAGCTCCCCCGACCTCTCCTCCCTGTGGCTGTCAACGCCGCAATCCGCCACTCCGGGACCCGACACGAGCAGAGCTCCGCCGCCTCCGCCGCCGCAATCTCAGTCTCCTCTACAAAGGCGGTTGCAGACGCTACTAGAAGGAGCTAGAGAAAGCTGGACCTATGCAATTTTCTGGGAGTCTTCTCACGACAACTTCTCCGGCGCTACCCTTCTCCGTTGGGGCGACGGCTATTACCAGGGCGAGGAAGAGGACAAAGCCAAAGGCAAAGCTCCCAAAACGACGACGTCTGCAGAACAGGCTCGCCGCAAGAAGGTTCTTCTCGAGCTCAACTCCTTAATTTCGGGGCCCTCGGTCTCCGCCGATGACGTGGACGAAGAGGTCACCGACACCGTGTGGTTCTTTCTGCTGTCCATGACTCAGTCTTTTGCTAACGGCACCACCCTCCCGGGCCAGGCTTTTTTCAACTCGACCCCGGTCTGGGTCGCCGGGTCCGACCGGTTATCTGAATTGGCCTGCGAACGGGCCCGGCAGGGGCGGATGTATGGGCTTCGGACTCTGGTTTGCATACCTTCCGCAAACGGCGTCGTTGAACTCGCTTCCACCGAGGTGATTTTCCAGAACCCTGATCTCATGAACAAAGTGCTCGATTTGTTCAACTTCAACGCAGTGGACGGCCATCCCACTCTACCACCACGACAACGGTAACTAACCCAATTAATTAATTACTTTCATTTTTTACTGAAATAATATTAAATGATATTGTTCATGTGTTATTTAGTTACTATACATTATTAAACTGCATGATTTTACTCGGTGATGGATATTTCGGTCCTGAAAATTTCTCTAATGAAAACTAAAATTCAGAGTATTTTTTTCAATCTGTATTTAAGTTTGAATTTGAATAATTTGCATGATAAAAAATTAATTACAGATTAGTATAAATATAGATTAATGAGATAAAATATTACTTCTCATAAGAGAATAACACAAGAAAATATTTAAGTAATTACATTTATCTTTTGTCTTCTTAAATATTAAAGGTTAAAACACGTTTTTGGTTCCTAGTAAAGTTAGAAAAAAATTAGTTTTCATTTATATGGAATTTTATGTACGTTTTAATTGAGATATACTACATTTTGATATGGAATTAGATTCCGTCGATTCTCTTACTTATGTGACTAACCTATCAGCAAGGCATCGGCTGGTGTCGTTTGACTCTCTTCTTCCTCTGCAAGAAATTTGCATCGACGCATAGCTTGGTATTAGGTCCCTTAGTTTCTAACTTATAACTTGAAATAGCATTCCAAGCAAGCACAGTTTTTGACAATGATTCATCAAATAACGTTCGCGCCAAATCTATTTTATTGAGTCTGTTGTAAATAGTGGTGAGTGTTGTTAAAACAGATGGTTGCAAAATAGTACCAGACTTCACAAAACAACCCTGGATACATCAAACCAAAAGCAAATGACTAAAGGGAAAAAACACCTGAATCAACCGAGTTTAACTCCAAGTCAAAATGAAATATATTTTAATTTTATAAGGATTGAAAACATTAAAAAATTATAAGAATGAAAATTTAACTTTTTTAATTTTCTAAGGACAAACAACATATTTTAGTTAATACTAAAATAATAATTTGAAGCGAAATTAATATTAACTAATACAATTGCGGTTTATCTAAAAAAAATACAATACAATGGTGGTATAGTAATTTCAGAAATTAATTTGAAGTATTAGTCCACATTTTTATCCGTGCTTAGGTTTTATTCCCAATCCTTTTTTACTTGTCTTCATTAATTCTTTGTATTCTTCCTACAAGTACTAAACTACTAATACCATGTTATATCCTTTGTGTGCTTAATGCTTATCTCTCTTCATATGTGTTAACATTTTTCTTATAAAAACAAAGCAGAGACATTCAGAATTATTGGAGAGTAAATAGACGAAGGAGATGGGGGATTCAAAATTTTAAAAAGGTCACAATGATTGGTTGACATGACGGCCAAGTAAACCACCGTCTGTCATCCCTGCCACTTCCAACCTCTTCCTAATTCCGAAAATTCTTATTGATCTGAACCACTCAACACCATTGCTACCCTATGTTGTCTCCACCTTGCCAACTATTCTGCATTAAATTCTATAATTATCAGCCTATAAATGCTCAAAGTTAAACTCAAATCAGACCCTTAATCAAGATTAGTATGAGGAATAGTTGAAACACTAATTGATTGAAATTACTTTATTGTTCATGTTATTAGCTTTCCATTTGACTTGATTACTGGCTAGCTTGACAATCATATAAACAATCAACTATTACATTAAGAGGGATTATCCTCTTTTACGACCCTTAACATGAATACGTTGCCCTACCAATGTAATTGCTATTCAATTAACAAATAAACTTTATATTTTTTGGCATTCATATTTAATCTGTAACACATGATCACAGGAAAGAAAAGAGGTTGTGTGAAAGAGGTATGCAGAACCGTGAGAGCAGCTTAACTGAGCAATCTCGAGGCAAAGAGAAGATAAGTGATTTAAAATGCTCATGGCCCCTATCAGAAAGTTCTGATGGAGGCAGTGATAGCACATTTTCACATTCAGACGACTATTCTGGCCCCTCATGAAATTTATCATCATATATAGTTTCCATTAATGAAATTTGGTTTTTAACTTCTATACTCATGATAACTGAAATTACCACCGAGGAAGCGTAAAAACCAACTTAATGTTGATTGCAATGTGAAATATTTAACTATGTTGCATCAAAAGAAAAGAAAGTATTTTTGATGTTTCTGTAAATTAAATAGGTACTAATCTAAACATGCAAATCAATTTAAATGGCATATTCAGATCAAACAACGGAAATTAAATATTACGAGCGTACCTTCAACCATTGCAAATCGAACGCGAAGCGGCACATACACGAACCTGAAGGTAATTTTATTCTTCCAGATCCTTACTCGCTCTGAATAGATGGTGTATTTTTCTGAATAGAGAAGTGAGTTTGGTGATACAAAACTGAGAGCATCTCATCCTATTTATAGAGTCTGTCCATCAAAGAGTTCAACCAATTTGTTATCAGAACGTGAGATAGAGGATGGGTATGTGATTTGTTACTGAAGGTGGTTGCAAAGATAGGGGTTGAATGTGGAAGGAAAATGGACCAGATTCAGAAAATAAAATTCCCAAAAAAAATGCAACGGGAATAAAATAAAAAGAAGCATGTGGAATGTGGGCTTCCAACATTCTCTCACTTGGTCCATTTAACTCAACATCAACCATAACAAGAAACATAATATATGAGTCATGGCGATAGGTCCTCTGATGATGAGTACTATCTTCCATGTACCACAATATATCAAGTCTCTCAACACTAGCTCTAAACTTAATGAATAAACCATATATTTATTCTATATCTAAACCGAATGATTTTTTCGAAATAAATAAATATGTGCACAAAATCATATGAGAAAATATCTAACTAAATAAGAGTTTCATTGAAAATAACAAATGTACGTACAATGAAATTACATTATGGAACCAAGTCCCATTCGTACTACATGATCCTTAAAATTCTTTGGTGGCATGCCTTTAGTTAAAGGATTAACAATCATCAACTCAGTGTTGACGTGTTCAATGACCACTTTCTTTTCTTTAACACATTCTCTTATGGCTAAGTACTTGATGTCGATGTGCTTACTTCGACTTCCACTTTTGTTGTTTTTAGCCATAAACACCGCAACAAAGTTGTCACAATACAACTTTAATGGCCTAGAAATAGAGTCCACAACTCTAAGGCCAGACATGAAACTCTTCAACCATACACCATGCGAGGTAGCCTCAAAACAGGAAACAAACTCAGCCTCCATAGTGGAAGTAGGAGTTAAGGTTTGCTTGGCACTTCTCCAAGATACAGCTCCACCGGCTAACTTAAAAATATAACCAGATGTTGATCTTCGTGAATCAATGCAACCAGCAAAGTTTGAGTCGGGGTAACCAATCACTTCCAGACAATCAGTTTGTCTATACATGAGCATGTAATCCTTTGTTCCTTGAAGATATCTCATCACTTTCTTTGCAGCTTTCCAGTGGTCAATACCTGGATTACTTTGATATCTTCCCAAGACTCCAACAGCGAACGCAATATCAGGTCTAGTGCAAACCTGAGCATACATAAGGCTTCTAACTGCTAAAGCATATGGAATATTTTTCATGTGTTCCCGCTCAAAATCATTTTTGGGGCACTGACTCAAAGCGAGTTTGTCACCCTTCACAATGGGAGCTACACTTGGTGAACAATATTTCATGTTAAATCTCTCTAAAACTTTGTTGATATAGGTTTCTTGAGACAAGCCTAAAATGCCTCGAGATCTTTCTCTATGGATCTTTATGCCTATGACATAAGATGCCTCTCCCATATCCTTCATATCAAAGTTCTTTGAGAGAAATTGTTTCACCTCATATAGCATACCCTTATCATTAGTCGCAAGCAAAATATCATCTACGTATAATACAAGGAAACAAATCTTACTCCCACTAACCTTCTGGTACATACAGTGATTCATGACATTCTCTTCAAAGCTGAATGAAGAAATGAACTCATGAAATTTTAAATACCACTGGCGAGAGGCTTGTTTCAATCCATAAATGGACTTATTAAGCTTGCATACTAAGTGCTCACCAACACTAGATAAGAATCCCTCAAGTTATTTCATGTAAACCTCTTCTTCTAGATCACCATTCAGGAACGCCGTTTTCACATCCATTTGATGTAGCTCAAGATCAAAATGAGCTATTAATGCCAAAATTACTCGAAGAGAGTCTGTCTTAGATACAGGGGAAATGGTCTCTGTGTAATCGATTCCTTCTCTTTGAGTGAATCCTTTAGCAACAAGTCTTGCCTTATGTCTCTCAATGTTGCCTTCTGAGTCTTTCTTTGTTTTGAAGACCCATCTACATTCGATGGCTTTTACACCAACAGGCAACTCAACGAGATCCCAAACTTGGTTAGATGCCATAGAATCCATCTCATCCCTCATAGCATCATACCACAAATTTGATTCCTTAGAACTCATGGCTTATGAAAACGTCTCAGGATCATTTTCGGCTCCAATGTTGTAGTCTGATTCTTGTAGGTACACTACATAATCACTAGGAATTGTTGTCCTTTTTACTCTAGTAGATCTTCTTAATGCTGCTTGATCATCCTGCTGAGGAACTTGTTCAACCGGTTCTTCACCAGTTTGTTCAATATCATCATGTTGTTCCTCACAAACAACTTGATCTACATGATCACTTTCAACAGCTTGTGGAACTTCAATCACTGGTTGTCTAACACCCATTTTAACTTGAGGGGTAGGAATGACTACCAACCTATTACTTGTCCCAGAAGATTCAGCTTCATAGTGATCCCTTTCAGAAGAAATGTTCTGAAATTGATCACTCCCACTAATCAAGTCATTTTCAAGAAACTTTGCATTCCTTGATTCCACAATCCTAGTGTTGTGGGATGGACAATAGAACCTATACCCTTTAGACCTTTCAGCATATCCAATGAAATACCCAGTAATAGTCCTAGGGTCTAGTTTCTTCTCTTGTGGATTATAAATTCTTACTTCAGACGGGCATCCCCAAACGCGTATATGTCGCAAACTTGGTTTTCAACCCTTGAATAACTCAAAAGGTGTCTTTGAGATAACCTTGGTTGGAACTCGATTTAATATATACGCAGCCGTCTTAAGAGAATCAATCCACAAAAATTGAGGAAGCTTTACATTACTCCTCATGCTTCTCACCATGTCTAATAAGGTTCGATTTCTTCGTTTTGCCACACCATTCTGATCCAGAGAACCAGGCATAATGTATTGGGCAACAATCCCATGTTCTTGAAGAAATTTCGCAAATGAACCTGATGCTTGTCCATTCTCTGTGTATCTACCATAGTACTCCCCACCTCTATTTGATCTCACGATCTTAATTTGTTTTCCACATTATTTCTCAACTTCAGCCTTAAAAACTTTAAGGGCATCTAAAGCTTCATTCTTAGAATGAAGTAAGTAGAGATACATATATCGTGAATAATCATCTATAAAGGTTATGAAGTATTTTGGACTATTTGCATCCATGTCTGGACAATGTATGTCTGTATGTATGATTTCTAATAAATTAGAACTCTTCTTTGCACCCTTTTTAGACTTGTTAGTTTGCTTACCCTTAATGTAATCTACACAAGTATCAAAATCAGCGAAATCCAAAGTACTAAGTACTCCTTCATTTACTAATTGCTTGATTCTCTCAATAGAGATATGTCCTAATCTCTGGTGCCACAACATAGAGGATTCTTCATTCACAATACATTGTTTTAACCCAATAGAAACGTGCATAGAATTATAAGTAGCGTCGCTTTTCAATTCAATCGAATAAAGACCATCAACCAATTGACCACGACCAATAATTTCATATTTATTCAATAAATTAAAACCAAAGTCTGTAAAATTAAAATAGAATCCCAAAGGTGCAAGTTTAGAAACAAAAATTAAGTTTTTACAAAAACTAGGAACATAAAAAACTTTCTCCAAATGTAATTTAAAGTCACTACTTAAAACTAAGACGCATGTTCCAATGGCCTCTACATGCAAGCTCATCCTACTCCCTGAGTAGATGCACTACTCACTTCCCACTGGCTTCCTTAGGCTTTCCATACCCTGCAAGGTATTAGAAACATGAATTTTAGAACCAAAGTCAATCCATCATGTATTATGGTTCACATTAATCATATTAGATTCATAACAAATGAAAGTAAATGGTGTACCTTTCTTCTCGAACCAACTTTTAAATTTGGGGCAGTCCTTCTTTATGTGTCCTTTCTTTTTACAAAAGAAACACTTTGACTCCTTTTTAATTGTTGGTTGAGTTGGAATCCTTCCTTTATTGGTGCCTACAGACTTCTTTCTATCCTTTCCAAAAGTAGAAGTAGTCAAATTTACCTTCTCACCCTCTTCCATTATCAATCTCTCCTCTTCTTGAACACACATGGTCATCAATTCATTAATAGACCATTTATCCTTATGTGTGTTGTAAGAGATTTTAAAGGGTGTATACTGTTGAGGTAGGGTGCACAAAATGAAATGTACCAGGAAGGATTCAGACATGGTAACTTCAAGGGTTTTCAACTGAGCCACTATGTCCCTTAAGTGCATGATATGTTCACACACCTCTCGTTCCAGTAAGCTTAATGGAAGAGAACTGCATAATGAGTGTGCTAGCAAGCGACTTCTCAGAGGTTGTAAACTGTTCATCAATGGCTTTCAACAGATCTCTGACCTTATCATGCTAGTCAACTGAACCCCGGATACTAGCGGATATGTTGGTTTTTATGAACATAACGGAGAGACGATTAGATCTCTCCCACTTTTCATAAAGGTCAACAATATCAGGTTCGCTAGTTTCAGTAATAGCCGGTGGCTCATCCTTCCTTATAGCATAGTCAATATCCATCCAACCCAAGTGAAGGAAAATTATTTCCTTCCAAACCTTATAATTATCACCTTTCAATATGGGAAGGTCACAAGAAATATTCATAGATTGTGAAATTACAAACAAACACACATGCTCATTAAGAAAATTTGAGACTAAACAAATGTCATGTTTTGCCAATGCAAATCATGTCTCAATATATGAATCTATTGACACAAAACTTGCATGTGGGCTAAAGTCCTATTCAATTAGATTCATCATGCAACTTTACGATAAAACTATTAAATCATGTTCTTTTCCTTAATTCCTGTGGGTAAATTAAGAAATATAATCTAATATTTTATCCTAATTAATCATACAAATACAACAAAATTCTTGTGGGTAGATTTCATCACATTACATATGATTAATCACAATTAATATTTCTAATGTGATTATAAATTTAGCATATAATTTGACTCAATTAAAGATTGATGTGGCTACTCTCTAATTTAATAAAATTATATTAATCACTTAACATTCAAAAATAATCTTTGCATAACATACTTAATAATGCAAACGTGCTCAATATTAAATCATAAAAATTACATGTATACCAATTCAAAATAATATTGTACGTATATCCATTCAACATGTAATAAACTTTAAAGGATCAAATCCAATGCATACCAATATTTAACATAATATTGCATGTTCAGCATAACTTAGAGACACACAATTTTAAATAGCTTGCACATAAATGATTTATCCTTCAACAATTATAAATATACATGAACTGCACCTAATAAACAAATAAATCGCAATAGCTTAGTGGCAAAGGAAGTCATTTCTTGTTGTAGGGCAAGGGTTCGAGACCAACTCAAACAAGCTCTGATACCAAATGTAAATTAAATAGGTACTGATCTAAACATGCAAATAAATTTAAATGACATATTTAGATCAAACTACATAAATTAAATATTATGAGCGTACCTTGACATATTGTAACCTGTGGTGGAGAAAATAAATCACTGATTCCCCCTCCCCTTTGTTTCCAAAACATTGCCTTGTAAGCAGTTGGCATCCTCTTGGCTCCAAAGCAAACCATCTGTGCTGAATAAACACATTCAAGACAACTCAACCAGACAAAAAGACCTAAACTGGAACTCCTTCACTTCATGCAATAATACAACATATATATTTCAACTTCAAATCTTATTCAGAACCACGTCCCTTAATTGTGCTCGCAGGTAAACAATTACATAACACCATTTACTCTTACACATTGAAAGCCTTCTTGCAACCTTTCCAAGGCTAGTCACCATAGTCCCATCCAATTTTGTCACGTGAACCCATGCTATAACTTTGCCTAGGTGTGGAATTTCCGGTGGATTTTTCACAAAAATTTCAAATCCATTTTTTGTGAATTTTCCTACAAACTTTAATAGGTGGGTAATTTCTTTGTGGATAATAGCTTTCTGTCAATTTTCAAATTTGCATGATCTTTCCTACGGATTTTCCGGCCAATTTCATATTTTTTCGTTATTTTCCGATGAATTTTCAATCCGCAGTTAATTTTCCTGCAAATTATATATATATATATATATATATATATATAATAATTTTACATATTTCAAATATTCATATAGATTTATTCTTTATATACTTTAGAATTTTAATATTAATATTATTTTTCAATAATATTTTTAATCAACTATGAAATATTAATAAATTAAAATTATAGTATTATTGTTAAGTTTGTCCTGAACAAAAGTAGTTAAAAAATAAGGTGAAAAATTATTTTTGTTCCTAAAAGTGTGAAACTATGACAAATTGATCCCTGAAAGATGAAAAATTTTAATTTAGTCCTCGAATTATAAAAAGTAAGATAAATTAGTCATGTCGTTAAATTTATAAGATTATTTTGTCATTAAGTTATAATGTTTAAGAACGAATTTGACATAAAGTCATAATGTTGTGTGTAAAAAGAACATTTTTAAAAAGTTTTTAGGACCATTTTGTCACTAAGTTATAATGTTCAAGGACTAATTTGACATTAAGTTATATTTTTATGAACAATTTGACATTAAGTTGTAAAATTCAATGACATATTTTTCATTAATTTGTACATGAGACGAGACGTAATTCTCACACTTTTTACACATTTAGATACTAAATTAGAATTTTTATTCTTTCAAGGACCAAATTGTTAGAACCAATGACATTGGATGGTCTCTAACCCCTAAAAAATATATGGTTTTGATGATAACAAATGTATTAAATTTTGTATGGACTAATGAATTTCAATTGAGTGTTATAGGAAGCACATCGTCCAATACATGATTGGTAACAAAATCATACCCGAGTCTTTTATTTTTATTCACTATGCTTTCTAAGCATCCAAACAAGGAACTTGTTTTACAAATAGATCGTCCAACATCCAAAGCATTGTAACTAAAACAAGCATCCAAACTTTTATGAAAATCAACATCCAAAATGTTGTGTCTGTTTGACCATCCAATTAAAAGCTAACTAACTTACACAAATAATTTATATCTAAGTTGGTTAACGTCCAGATATGACTTTGTACACTTGTTCAATTCACGAGATTGATACATGTTCTAGAATCTTAGAAATATTATATTTCTCTCGTGTGCTTTAAATTACTAATCATTTGAATTTCAAGTGTGTACACAAAAAATTAAGCAAAAATGAATATTCTCTACAAAATTGTTATACTACATGTAGTGGAGCAAAAAATTGTGTAGTGCAAAAAGGACAGTATAATGTTGTCTCTGCCCGCCCCCCTCTTACTCCTCTACATGTGGCAAAAGCTGACAACTATATGACAACGAATCCTTTCAAGAAGGCATAGATCCCACAATGGATACATTCCATTGAAGCCTATATACAAAAGACTTAGGCACTAGAATCAACAACAAAGTTATCATTATTTTTTAAGTGTTGAAACTCTATTGAAATCATTGAACAATCTAAACATTTGAACTTAAAGAGCTATACTTTGTTGTGCAAAGTTTTTATTATAACTGAGCTTATTGTTTATTCTCTTTGAGAGAGTTGAATCAGATGTATTTATCAAACTTATTGTTTGGAAAATCAGGAATGACTTAGTGATCAAAGAAAACTTGGTAATCTTAGGGGGATTAAGGGTGTGCCAGTAGTAGCATAAAGAATACTTGGTGTAACCAGAAGTGAAAGGTAGAATACTTATTTTGTAATCAGTTTTGATTAATGGAATCCTTCAAAGTGTTGAAGGAGAACTAGACGTAACTCAAGAGGTTGAGTGAAGCAGTATAAAACAAGTGTTTATACTCTTTATTTTAAGCTTTTAACATTTGCATATATATATATATATATATATATATATATATATATATATATATATATATATATATATATATATATATAATTCAACCCACTTCTAGTGTGTTAGAAATACATCGTAAATTGTTATTGATTTACACATTTAGGGACCAAAATGGTCATTTACCAATAAAATTGCAAGAAAGAAAAGCAAAAAAAAAAATACTAAATTGAAAGAACAAAAAATGTATTTAAGCCTTATAATAATCTCCCAACCTTATCATATTTACAGTTAACCAATGTAACCTTTTTCTCTCCCTATTATATGCACACACCTCCATGTAACGACTTGACCCAACCATACTTCTTCTGAATAGGGGTGGCAATGTGGTTGGCTTGGCCCGTCTTTAGCAAGCCAAAAATAGGGTGGGGTAGGCGGGGCCGCCAAATCTCAACAGGTTGGACATCTTGACCTGTCTCAACTTAGGGTGGGGTTGGCGGGCTAGCCTGCCAAATTTGAAAATAAATTTGAAATTTTTTGTGTATGTCTTTCATTTCATTTGAAAATATATGTATTTTAATTATACTAATTTTACAACCTTTGTAAGACACTCTCAAGCATTTTATTTGACACAAATATAATAAAACATTACACAAGATAAAATAACACACATCATATACCCCCACTAAGCAATATGAATCTATTTCAACCAATTTGAGCCTATATTTGTATAGTGTGTACACACGTAAAACCAAGGTTCCAAAAGAAATATAATGTGGTCAGTTCTATGTCTAGTATATAAAAGATCACCAATGAAATTCATAAATTTACTACTTCCAATTCGTTCATATACAACATTAACTTTCCAAACATCAAAGCATCACTATTAACTATAATTAAAAGCTTTGTTAATGCGAAGTGATGATATAGATACACATACAAAAAAAATATTTATGTTTAGGAATAGATTTCAAATTTTGCAAATTCTAACATACATAAAATTGATAACATAATATTATTAAAAAATACAATAATTAGTGGGACGGTGGGTCAACCTGTCCCATCCCACTTGTGGCCCGCCAGGTTGGCAGATTAGGCGGAGTGGGCTGCAACGGGCAGGTGGTTGAAATACTTACCCCACTCGACCATTTTGAGGCGAGTTCAGCAGGCCAATCCATTTGACTCACCCCACATTATCACTCCTACTTTTGAGTCATATCCCAACCAACATATTGTCTTGCTATATCTCCAATTAGATGTGTAATGATAGAGTTTCTTGAACTCATGCAAATTATATCATTAGACTTATATAAGTCATTAAAATTGTAAAAAATGCATTATAGAATATCTTTCTTAAACAAAATACTTAGTTCTCATAAGTGGTTGTACTCAATAATTTAATGCTAGAGGTCTTCGCTATAAAGATCCTTTACCATTTGTTATTATTTTTAAGTGCAACAAAAGAAGTGAATAATATAAATAATTTTAATTTAATTTATATTTTCATGATAAATGAAATATTAAAAAATAAAAGTGCATCGTTATTTTTTTTCTAGATTTTAATTTCCAAGCATTGTTAGTATAAAAAACTTTACACTATCAATCAATCATAAAATATGGTAAATATAACTTTTAAGGAGTTATTGTAAAACTCAACAAACTTATTATATAAGATAAATTTCAACAAACTTATTATATAAGATAAATGGTCATTTTAGTCCCTAAGTATGTAAACCGGTGACAATTTAGTTATTGAAAGAATAAAAAAATTGAATTATGTCTCGTAATATGTAAAAAGTTCGACAATTACATCTGATATATAACTTAATGACAAATTTGTCCCTGAAGTTTAAAACTTAATGTCAAATTGGTCATAAATATATAACTTAATGTCAAATTGATTCTTTAAAATTATATATTAATGATAAAATAGTCTCACAAACTTAATAACATGCAAAAAATTGTTGTACTTTTTAAATATTCAATGACTAAATCAGAAATTTTGTTCTTTTAGAGACTAATTTCTTACTGATTTACATATTTAGGAACCTAAATAGTCATTTATTCTATTATAGATGATGATTTGTGATTTAATAAAAGAGTAAAATTTCTTTACATTGTTAATGCATAAACTATTAATGTATATAAGCCTTGGAATAATATATAAAGCACATGTTATGGAAGTTATTTAGTCAATATAAATTTTAATAATTTGTATCTTGAATTATTAATTAAAATAAATTTTTTGTGAATTTTTAAATCTAACTATATTTTTATGAAATTGTTACTTTTAATTATTATTTTGTGTGATATATATTTTAAAGTTACCTTTTTTTAAAAAAAGTAAATAAATTATAGAATAATTATTGATGCATTGTGCATTTCATACTACATTTGTAATGCATTTCATTTAGTTTAGTTGTACATTTTGGCATTATCTTCTGTGTAACTGGCTATGCGTATGATGTTATTCTGTTTTCAGATATTAATTCAAGAGTTTGAGGGTACCTTAAGCAACTTAGAGAGGCATTGTGGGAACTTGAGATGGATTATTGGAGATTGTAGATGCCAAGAAGAGAAGAAAAATTGACTTTTTTGAAGCCTGGGGAAGTCTCACAACCGTGAGATACAGTTCACACGTGTGATCCACATTGTTGGAGCAAGCTTTGGAACAAGAAGCAAGGTTCACAACTTTGAGATAGATCACAACTATGATCCATTTTGGAACTCATTTAATTTGTTTGCCCACGATATCAAGGTTCACGGTTGTGAGCGACATCAGATGTAAATTTACATTGTTTTTATGATTTTAATTGTATTTAAGTCTGAACTTTTTAGTGCATTATCTTTAAATACCCTTTTGAACTTTAGAATAGGGTTATGCATTTTGATGTTTGTCGACTTAGGGAAGAGTGATAGAACCTTAATCATTTATCTTTCTTCGGTTTTTTATCTTTCTTTTCTAAATTTGTTTTGATTTTGTGGTTATCCGTGAGTAGTTATTTTTATTTCTAGGATTGAGCATAGTCCTATGAACTTTGAAAGAATTAATTTTTGTTCCTTTTCAATTTTTTTCTATCACTTTTTATATTGAATGAATTGATCAATGTTTATCACCATTCTAAGGTTTTAGGGATGTACCGAGAGGTTAACCTACAATTTCATAATCATATAAACACTACTAAAAAAAAGGCTTTCTACATCGGTCAATTAACATCGGTTATTGCGAAAACCGATGTTAACGAAAGCGCGATGGCATTTTTGTAAATAAATGAAGTTACTTAACATTGGTTTTAGAAAAATCGATGTTAACTACTTCATGTTAACATCGGTTATGTAAATAACCGATGTTAACATGATGTTAAGATGAATATGTTAACATCGGTTTTGAAAAACCGATGTTAACTTCATAGAGTTAACATCGGTTTTGACAAAATCAATGTTAAGGAGTTGAACTTAACATCAGTTTTTTAAGAAACTGATGTTACCTTGTTGATGTTAACATTGGTTTTCTAAAAACCAATGTCAACTATATTCAGTTAACATCGGTTATCCTTAAAAAACCGATGTTGTTATGTTTATAAGTTAAAACATTGAAATTTCACAACCCATGCGCTCGAAAACCCTGCAGTCTCTCTTCTCTTTCTCCTCCCACTTGAAATCTGCCGGAAACCGCTCGCTCGACACCCACATTGTCCCACATTGTTTTCAATACTATCGGAAACCGCTCGGTCGAACCTACATAACCCCCTATCGAATAAAACTCAAAGAAAACCCTACACTACTCTTGGAACTATGGCTTGAAGAAAACCTTACATACAATCCTCCGCTAGGTATTAGGGTGCTGAAACACTCGTCGGTGGTCAAAGCTCAAAGCTTTCTCCACGAGGTACATAGGTCAACTTTGTGTTCTTTGTGGGTTGTTGTACCTGTGTGCACGATGGTAGAAGTATGCTAAGTTTGGAAGGAGTGATGTGGTTATTGCACGATGGTAGAAGTATGCTAAGTTTGAGTGGGTGTTCATGTTTTATATTTTTTTATGCTAAGTTGCTACTTCTGTTGATTTGTCTCTACTTTTTTTTTCTGTGTGCATCCCATACCTAGCACAAGGCCACATAAACCCAATGCTCAAGGTAGCAAAACTGTTGATTTCAGTTACACTTAGATGCTCCACATTGACAAAACCACAAGAGAAAGTGCATTCCATTTGACTTCACCCTCGTTCTGTGTTCTGGTGTTACTGTCTCATATACACTATTAACCATTGATGATTAATGACTGTTATCTGAAAGATTAAAGTTCATTTTCACATTCAGTAGGGTAGTCAAGAAAGAAGACGACTAGAAAGAAGATTATCATTAAAATTCATGAGGAATATTTTCATGTTGCAAATCTTACTTTAATTAGTTGCTTTTATTCTTGTCAGTAAGATCTCATATCAAATATATATGTTTGTAAATGTTTTCTTGAAATTATGCAACTTGTTCTAAATAGATCTCATATCAACTTGTTGTTGAAAATGTAAAAAAGATATCATGTGGCATTACTTAATGTGAGAATTTAATATAAAAAATATGATAAGTTTAAGTTAAATACTACATGTTTATTTTAGCTTAGTTCAATTTTAGAGTATCTCTAATACAAGAACTCAATAGTAGTTTTTCTTAACTCTTTTGATGAATCCTTTTGTTACCACAATCAAATTAGCCAGGATCACGAAAACAAAATATTTATCAAAATATTTCATCTCTGACCTCATTCTTAATGGTTTTATCAAATAATTGGGCTTTGGTTCAGGCTTAATAATTGGACTTTGGTTCTTCATCTGATTCTTTCTACCTATTAAGGAATATACCACAAAATCAGTTTTTTTTAATCTTAATATTTAGGTCCTTCGAATTATTAGTATTTTTGAGTGGAGATGTTGATTGAACCTATTCTCTTTAGGCAAGAAATCTCATTCATGTCGATTCTGGACCCCCTTTTTAGCTTCCTCAATTTTGTGGAGGGGATTCCTCGTTGATATTGAGGTCTTGTTGCCGCAATTATAGGTTGTGAGATATCCTTTTCCAGTTGTTTTCTACTAATGGTCTGCACCTTCCATTTTTTATCAATTGTCTCATTTGTCTGTGATGTGTGACCAATGTGACAATACAGCTTTACCTTACCTTATGATTCTTCAACAGGATTAATTCCTTTTGCATCAAGTTTCATAACCTCTTTGAGAAATTTAGGTCCTTCCTCTTTGTTCACCCGTTTGCATATACCTTTTTCCATTTCTTTCCCATGTTTGTGGAACTGGAACCTTTTCTATGTTTGATAGTTTTAGAAGAGGCTATTTTTGGTTTCAATTTTGTTATGGGTAACTCTTTTGGAGGAACTGACATATAGGTACTTTTTACTGATTCCTGGTAAAGAGTACATTGAGGTTTCATAAGTGCAATATGAGATAAATCACGAAATTGCTTGGAATTGGTATCATTGAAATGATGCACATGAAGCTTAGGCTCTTTGACAAAACTCTCCTTCAAAATTCCTTTGAAATGTGTGGTGTCAAGAGTTTCCCTCAGGGCCTTTTGTTTCTCAGCTATAGAGTCATTCTTTCTTACCTTTGACATATCTAGCTCTCTATCCAACTGTTTCTGCTTAATAGCTGGAAATGATTTTGAGGGGGCTTCTTCTAAACCCATCAGCTTGAAAATTAGGCTAGGTGGTCTTTCCATCTTTGGAGCTATTGCTGAGAAAGAAGGATCAAAAAGGTTGTTAGTCCTGACAACAGAATATTGGCTTGTGCTTGTAGAGAAAGTTTTTGAACCATAGTTTAATCTTTCAGAGGTCTTTGGAAACATATTTTGTGTAACCAAACTCTCCTTAATCACCTTCTTAAGTTCCTCTTGGCAATTACTTAGACAACCACCAGCTGAAGGCTGTGGTCTTTGAAACCCCTTTGGATTACTTTGTTCCCCAAATGGATTAGCATGCGTTCTACCAATAATCTTTGCTTCAATTCTGTCTCTTTTAGGTTTCATAGTCTATTTTCTCCTAAAAGAAGCTGAATATGGTGAAGCCTCTTCTTGCAACTTGCGAATCATGATTAGAGAATCTTGCAGACCAAGAGCTCATTTTGCAATACCTTCTGCAATATCTTCAGACTTTTCATCACACATAATATCTCTATAAGATGATGGATCGATGAGATTTCCATCACATCCTTTTGGGACCTTATTCTCTTCTTTGTATCTTTTGTTCATCAAGGACAAGGATGTCTCCAAGTTTTCACCCGTCTTTTGGATTCGTGTCTTGTCCTTCACTTTGTGAGAACGAGTCCTGTATTTCTTGATTGTCCCACATTCCACTACTCCTTTTGGATCATCACATCTCAGAAATGATCTATACATGACTGAGTCCCATTCTCTGGCCCCATTCTTAATGGTTTTGTTGACTGTTTTGGTTTGGAGGTTTTGGACCTTTGCACAAATAGGGTTCATGGACCCCTTTTGACCCCTATTTGGAAAATTACAACACCTAGAAAGCTTTACTTGTGTCAAAATTACATGTTTGGTGAAGTGTCATGATCAAGTTGTGCTCTTTCATTGTCTCCAAAGCCAAATATTTGTCCCCTGCTAGTGATCACCACAGTGTGGTACAAGCCAGTGCTAATTTGGCAAACATGGTGAGCTCTCAAGGTATCTAAGATTCTAGGTTTCAATACTTTATCAGATACCTTTCTATCCAGGAATCCGAGGATGCCAAATCCTATGAAGCCAAAGCCATACACTAAACCAGAATTAACTAGAACAAATGTTTTCCTCTTCCTTGCATAGACCTACAGGTAAGAAGATAGCCAAACACTCTATAGGATACAACATCCATTTCTTGCAAAATCTTGTCTTCAGAAGGAAAAAATGAAAGGAAAAAAATGGCAAAACAATAGGATAACATTAACCTGGATTCCACAAGGCAGATTATAAACAAAACTTATTTTTAATAATTTTTTGAACTGACGGGACCTAGCAGGCAAGCACCATCAAACATAATCTATATTAAAGTGCTCTTACCCGTACCATCCTCAAATATAATTAAATATAATTAACCAGTTGATAAAAGAAAATAAAACTAATTAGCTTAACATTTTTCATATTTGACCCAGTGAAGAAAAATTTTAAATGCTAAATATTACAGTTGTTGCATGGGTTGTTCCAAGAACACAGGGCACTAGTAGTCTATTCTGAATGCAGAAACCATAAAACAAAATATAGAATTGAGAAAATGACAAAAATTAATAAATAAAATTCTGGGGTAAAGTATTTCCAGTTTAGGAATAATTGGTTACTCATTTATTAGGTTTTCATGAATAAACACTTTGAGTAGTAAATTGTCCTAAACCAGAAATATTTTTACCAAAAAACTATTGTCTGTAATTTTTTTTGTACAAAAATTGATTTCATTTTGACTCTTCAATTATTAAGCTCTCCATCACCACAAATTTTGTTTTTATTCCATCTATTTATAAACCAATACTAACACCAATTCCACATTGACAACCTAAGAAATTGTTTAATACTGAGTTTGATACGAGTATGAGTTTGAGTTTGATAAACTCCAGGAAGACTAGGAATATTTTTCACCATAACATGCCATCTTGTAACAACCAGAATATTCCACAGATATGTAGGCCAGTTCAGTCAGTTGGGTCAGGGGAAACTGATTCCGAAACTTTTCACCTCCATTTTTAACCCCATAGAAAACATACCATAACATGATATAATCACTAGCCATGTTGATAAGTTGTTTTCAATGTAAGCCACTACAAGCCTACAAGTATCAAGCACATGTATCCTTCCATGTGCATGATTGTAATGTAGATCATTGTTAGTTGTCTTTCCATTAGTTTGTGAAACCCTACTAGGTTACTGCTAGCTTCTCCTTGTATATATCTGTATGATCATTCACTATCAACACAAATCAAATTCATTTTCACCAAAACCATTTTTGTTTTCAACTAATGATGTGACCGCGACCACAATCACCATTATTTGTTTTCTTTAAACCTGAATTCAGTTCCAATAACTTCCACATTTAAAGTGAATTTAGGATTAGGATAATCACTTCATATATATAATAGACATGTAAATTGCAAGCAATCATTAAAATTATATATATAAAAAAAGTAGAAGAAAAGAAAAACACTCAAGCCATAGAAGTTTCATTGTATTTTACCATAACAACTATATTTTTTTTGCCAAGAGGGTCAACACCATTTTGTTAAACCAAAAGCCAAAGGGTATCATAGGACCAATAAAATATTTCACAATCCCACCAACAAAAATGCCTTCACCTCTAATTTTCACTAGCCAGCAGAGCTAAATCAGCAGTTTTGCAACTAACCCCAGCCAAAACTGCCCCTTTTCCGACCAATTTCCCAAACCACTCACAAACACAGAATAACACAAACAAACATAAACACACTCTCCCCCCATCACCATTCTTCTACATAAAAAACACACCAATAGCAGAAAAACAAGAACTTTCTAGTCCACCAGTTAAGAGTGAAACAAACCAACTAAAATTTTGGATTTTTCAAAGCAAAACAAAAACTTTATCCACCATTTCTTCCAAAACCCATGTAAGGAATGGAAAAAGAGAGAGAGAAGACTTACCAACAGCTGAAGAAATGTCAATATCAAGGACCTCAGTTCTGAGAGTTTGCTTACACTATGAATATGATAGGACTATCAAAAGCACTTGCAAGAAACAAATTGTCCTTTCTCCTTCTCAAACACTGCTTGAGTTATCTGAGAGTTTGAGGTACCGGATGATGGAGTTTCATTTGATTTTGATTCATCATGGTCGCTGGAGGATGCATCTGCTTTAATTGCAACAGGATAGACATCCATGTCCCCTACTTTCAATAACTCAGACTCCTCAAATGTTGAAAAATCAATACCAGTTCCAGCTGGCTGTTTAAACTTCTGGCCAAGTCCTTGCTGGAAATTTACAGTCATGAGTGGAAGAACATTTTCTTTCATTGGAGTTAGTGTGCAACCTTCCCCTTCTTTTGCAAAGAAAAGTATGGTGATGTTGTAATGGAAATAAAAGGAAACAAAAACCTTTAGATCAAACAATTTAAAGAACTATCCTACAAAATATCCTACATTCTTTTGAGAATGTAGCTAAATTTAATTAATGGTGAAGTTGGTTAACTGATAAGCATAAAATTATTATCCTCATATCCTTCTTCTTATTCCGAGGAGGTCTCTGACAACTAGGAGCAGATTTTAAAAACATATATTACAAGTATGCTTAACAACCTCATTGTCTTCTGCCTGTATGCATAACAACCTCACTTATTACCTATGTTAATTGCTTTCTATATTACCATAATCTTGCAGATACTGAGGTTTGTTTGCTACAGTTTGTGGTCTGTGATTCATATGTATGCTTTGTTTGCTATAGTAGTGAATATTGACTGACTCAAAGGAAGATTTTTCTTATTCATAAAGTTATATGATATAAAAGTCACTTTAATATTATATTAAGAGGGCATGCCCTGAGGGAAAAATAGTTTAAAATATTGATTTTGATTCTTGAATAGCTAGTTGTAATACTAAGTTATTCAACATCTGCCTGTGACTAGGAGTATTTGCCTTTGTTAATATCTTGAGGAGGTAGTGATTTCTAGCTCACTAACTTCAATAAGTTACACAAATCCTTGTAATTGGAAGCTTAAAATTAAAACCATCCCCTGCAATGCAATTTTGCAGTGTTAGTCCTTAGATATTTGGATTTGGGTCTAGTTCAACCCGAAAAGGTAACTCAAAATGTAAAAATTGTCTTTTACTTATAAACTTTATTTTGATCATATCATTAATCGATATAGTATTTCCAGCATGCAGTGCATATACACGACAGACCATTCTGTCCAGATTTAAGGCATGTCTTGACCCCTAAGCTGTATGGTAATATCTTAATTAGACTAAGAACCCAATCACTCTTGTCTGTACCTTCAATCTCTAATAACTGGCCACTAAGGCCATCTTGTAGTGAACTTGGAAGATCAACTTTGAATACATTTAGTGTTTTTCAAACAGCTCTTGAGCAGGGCCTTAAAGATATCAAATATAACTTCAATTAAAAAATATTATATTAACTGTAAAAAGACTAGAAAACAAAAGGAACTACAATATACCCTACCAATAGGGTCGGATGAATCCACTATAACTGCATCGTAAGTTCCTTCTGGAACATTCTTCAAGAATGCAACTCCTAGATCATTGAGAGACAATCTATCATGAGAAAAATTGTCCTAAACAGTAAAGTAGTTAAGGAACATAAAAAAATATGGAGAAGCTGACCATACCATCACCAACAGTAAGTGTTACACGTGGGTCCTCAAAACCTACTGCTATATAAGGGAAAAATTGTTTAAAGACCTGCAAAAAGTGACAACTTCAATTTTGATATTGGGCTTATACTGCTATACCAGAAAACTTCATTCATTAAGCATAAAAAGATTTTTTTTAGAATGAGAAAAGCATGCAATGACCAATATCACTAAGTAGAGAAAACCACTCAACTTAGAAGAACACGGAGAGCAAGAGAAACTAACTATATGCAGGACAGTAGCCTGTCAATAAAATTATTTAGATTTGATTAGAGATAGGAAAGAATAATTTGGGTCATTACTCACTTCGACAACCATCTTGTCTATTTCACAAATGTCTATCTTCTCTACTGAGGCATGACGAGGTACTTCCCGCAGGACTCCACCATCTCCTCCACCAATAACCAAAACCTAACAAAAAGAAAACAGCAAGGAAAAGAACAATTAATTCCATACAACAAGAAAACAACAAGGGATAACAGGCTAATATTCCTAAAAACTTCTTGCTCATAATTTATTCAACATTTCATTCTCATGGTTCAAGTCATATCTCAAATATTATACTCCATGAGTGTCATCCTTCCTACTCTCATCAACACATGTCATTCAGATCTCTTCTAATAAGAGGTAAAAGGAACTGGAATGTTAACAAAATTTGAACGCAGCTATTGGTTCCCTTTGGGACTGACCTTAGTCTGATGTTGGAACCATGTGACTTGAGTCCATAATTTAAAGTCATGTTTCTAACACAGATCCAAACATGTTGGTAAAAGCAAAAATCATGTTAAACCCATCCTAAACTCAAGTCATGCCTTCCAAATTGCTCATAATTTTCTGCTGCATAACAAAAAGTATTGCAGTCTAAACTAAAAATTTCAACCAACCAAATATCTAGAAAGTCCAACATGAAGAAGGGCTCCTTCTGAAATTTTTCCTTAGTTAATTCTCATCCTATGCACATCAGATTAGTCTCCATTTACGTAGGCTTAATCCAACTTTGTTACTTGCTGACTGTACAACAATGCCTTCTTAAATGGTTATCTGCTACATGACGTTTCTAGCAGTGAGGAATAAGCAAAGATGCTGTAGCAAGGACTTCACCCAATTCCCCATATTCTTCTTCATAGAGGCATCCAAATTGGCTTTCATAAGATAAACAGTTGGCTGCTTCCATTTATGAATTTGGACATTATCATTTGATACCACTTCAATTGCAGGCACAACTAAATTCTGATATTTTTTCTAACAGTATTCACATGGGGACTTTCCTTTGTTGAAAACAGCCATTGGTTTCTTCTAAACCAGATGGTCCACAGAAGTTCACAGATACGAGCCACGCCAATTTGTAAACACCTGCCAAACTAGACCGCAAAGTCCCTATCTTACAAAACATCCATTATGATATTCTAACGAAGATGCAAACCATGCCATGTTCGATTCTTCACATAATAATAAAGAATGTACCTCAATTTCAGGTTCTTGGCTAGAATCATTTCCCAAATTTCACAAATAACCGTGCATCACAGAAAAATTACGATCACTACTCAACTTCCAATGAGACAATTCTTCATGAGATTTGGATAAAGTTAAAAAAAATAACTTTGTTAAGAATGTGTGAGCTACGAAAACCATTTATAATCTCGTTGCTTGATCTTTGCTTCAGCTTCCATGGAGATTGTGGTCTCTTTGAAATCCGTTGTTGCAGATCTGACAAATGAACCTATTAGTTGGCAAGAGAGTTTTTGGAGACCACCTTCTCACTACCAGTGGGAGTGGTTTCTCTTTTACTACCCACGCTAGAATCCCATACTTCTAATGTGGGACTAGTCTCATACCCTGTTGGATCCTAACATTGGATCTTGGTTAGCATCTTGCTTTTTCTTGTATTATTATGACTAGTCTCACAACTGTTGATGTCGATATTTGTATGTTGTTGTACATCATCAATGTAATTTGCTATATAAACAACTATTGTTCATGCTGAGTGAACCTTAGATTCCCGTTTGAGACTGAATGCAATGATTCTTGCAGACAGTTTGTATTAGTCATTGTATTTAGTCTTGAATTGTCTGTTTGGACAGTTTGGGGAGACTAGTATTTTTATGTTAGATTCATTCATTAAGGTTATTATTATTTTGATTAATTTGATGAAATTTTGGTTCAATGCATTTCAATTTGTTATCTGAGTGCATACTTGATTATCGGGAAATTCAATTCATCGATGTCATGTTGTGTACTTGGAGACCAATGCGAAATGTTGCCGAAATTTAGTCAAAATTTTCAAAATAATGCTAACCCTGATGTTTGAAGCTAACATAAAAGACAGTCTTCCTAAATGGGATAGGGCCACACCTATAAATAAAAAAGTGAGATTTTCATGCATGGAATTGCTTAGATGGATTGAAGTTGGATGAATGAAAGTTGCATGAGCCCAGAATATGAGGATGGCGTCGAGCAGTTATTGCAATTTGCTTCAGAAAGAGGTCGATCAAATGAAGAAGGAAAATATTATTGTCCTTGCATCAACTGTTTGAATGGAAGACGACAACTACTGGATGACATACTGGAACATCTATTGTGTGATGGGATTAAGAAGAATTACACGATGTGGATATGGCATGGTGAAGTGACAGACATGCAGAGTGGGTCCCAATCTGAACCGTTTGATGTAGAAATGGGAGATCGCTTGGAGGACATGATTCGTGACCTTGGACAAGAGTCTTTCCAGCAAGCACACACCCCTGTGTATGAAGGATTACAGAGTGATTCAAAGAAGCCTTTGTATACAGGGTGCAAGAATTCCTTAACCCTGTTGTCTGCGGTGTTAAGTCTGGTTAATGTGAAGGCCAGGTATGGGTGGAGTGACAAAAGTTTCACCTCACTGCTTGAGGTAGTGCACAATCTGCTTCCAGAGGACAACATGTTGCCTAAAACTTACTATAAGGTGAAAAAGATATTGTGTCCGATGGGTATGGAGTATCATAAGATTCATGCTTGCCCCAATGATTGCATACTGTACATGCATGAATTCCAAGAAATGTCCAAATGCCCTATCTGTGTGACTTCACGGTTCAAAGTGAAGGATGAAGGGGAAAACAGTTCTGATGAAAACTCAAAGAAGGTTCCTCCAGCGAAGGTTTTATGGTATCTTCCAATCATTCTAAGGTTTAAGCGTCTTTTTGCTAAAGAGGACGACACAAAAGACCTTACATGGCATGCAAATGGAAGGATTTTTGATGGAATGGTCCGTCATCCGGCTGATTGCTCGCAATGGAAGAAGATTGATGGATTGTATCCGAATTTCGGGAAAGAGCCACGAAATCTTAGACTTGGACTAGCCAGTGATGGAATGAATCCATATGGCACCTTAAGCACTAAACACAGTTCATGGTCAGTTCTGCTAGTAATTTACAATTTGCCTCCTTGGTTGTGCATGAAGCGAAAATACATGATATTGTCTATGATGATATCAAGCCCAAGACAGCCAGGAAATGACATTGATGCTTATCTAAGTCCGTTGGTTGAAGACCTGAGAAAGTTGTGGGACGAGGGGGTTGTAGTGTTTGATGCGTTTCGCAAGGAGACGTTTGAAATGCGTGCAATGCTTTTTTCTACCATTAATGACTTTCCAGCATATGGGAATCTCAACGGTTACAGTGTTAAGGGTCATCATGCCTGCCCCATCTGTGAAGAAAACACAAGCTACATACAACTAAAACATGGAAGAAAAAAAGTCTACAGTAGGCATCACCTTTTTCTAACACCCAATCATCCTTACAGACGACTGAAAAAAGCTTTTAATGGAAGTCAAAAGCACGATATTGCATCGATACCATTGACTGGTGAGGAGGTATATCAGCGGGTTCAACACCTGAATACTATATTAGGAAAGACCCAAAAGAAGGATAAAAGTAAGAGTTGCATATGGAAGAAGAACTCCATTTTCTTTGATTTTCCGTACTAGTCTGATCTAGACGTTAGACATTGTATTGATGTTATGCATGTGGAGAAAAGTGTTTGTGACAGTGTGATTGGGACACTTCTTAACATTCAAGGCAAGACGAAGGATGACTTGAATACCCATCAAGATCTAGCTTATATGGGGATACGATCACAGTTGCATCCAAGGTCTGATGGGAAGAAAATTTACTTGCCCCCAGCTTGCCATACTTTGTCCAAAAAGGAAAAGATAAGTTTTTGTCAGTGTCTTCATCGGGTGAAGGTTCCACAAGGATACTTTTCAAATATTAAGAGCCTTGTGCAGTTGAAGGAGCTTAAGCTTGTAGGGTTAAAGTCTCATGATTGTCACATGCTCATGCAACAATTGTTAGCCGTGGCTATACAAGACATCTTGCCAAACAAAGTCAGGTTAGCCATAACTCGCCTGTGCTTTTTCTTCCATGCTATATGTAGCAAAGTCATTGATCCTGTCAAGTTTGATAAGCTGGAAAATGAGGCCGCAATTATGCTGTGCCAGTTGGAGATGTATTTTCCCCCTGCTTTCTTTGACATCATGATTCACTTGATTGTGCATCTGGTCAGAGAAATCAAATGTTGTGGTCCTGTTTATCTATGGTGGATGTACCCGGTTGGGAGATACATGAAGATCTTAAAAGGCTATACAAAGAATCTATATCATCCACAAGCATCTATTGTTGAGAGGTACATTGCAGAAGAATCCATTGAATTTTGTTCAGAATACATTCAGAAGGCTAAACCTATTGGCCTTCCTGAGTCTCGGCATGATGACAAAGTGGGTGGTAAGGGTTCAAAAGGACTGCATGTGATCACTCCAAGTGTAGAAGATTTGTTACAAGCTCACTTGTATGTCTTGAACAACAGTAATGAATTTTTGCCATACATACTTAAGCATGAAGCTTTAGTCAAACAGAATAATCCAAAAATGTCAAAGAATTGGGTGTTGAAAAAGCATAACAAGACTTTCTGTGATTGGTTTAAAGATACAATCTTTGCAGATGAGAATGCTTCAAAAACATTAAGAAAGCTAGCAGATGGGCCTAAAAGAAATGTTATAACTTGGCAAGGATACGACATAAACAAATATTCATTTTACACAAAAGCATAAGATGACAAAAGTACAATGCAGAATAGCGGGGTCACCCTAAGGGCTGAATCTCAACACTTTGCAAGTGTGAATGACGCCAATCCCTATGTAGCTTCCATCCCTTACTTTGGGTTCATTGATGAAATTTGGGAGCTTAACTATGTGAAATTTACTGTATGTGTTTTCAAATGTAAATGGGTTGACAGCAACATCGGTGTGCGCACCGATGATATAAGATTTACGTTGGTAGACCTAAAGAAACTTGGTTACCACAATGACCCTTTCATCATGGCAGAACAAGTTAGACAAGTATTTTATGTGCAAGACCCTTGTGATGAAAGGTGGTGCGTGGTTCTCCAGGGCAAAACAATTGGTGTTAATGTAGAAGATGATGATTCATGCATGGACACCTATGTTAGTCCTTTGACTGCACAAATCACTCCTAACGTTGTTAGAGAAGAAGAAGTTGACGACGTTCATGCTAATTGTAATGATCATGATGAAGGAGAATTGATTAACATCGTCTAATGTAATTTTCTATTTATATATTTGATTTTGCTAGATTCATTTACATAACTCATACAAATAATTCAAATTCATTAATATTTAATGGAAATTTAATATCAGTCCATAAAATGGAGCAAATCAATACTACATTTCTATTTAGAATAAAACATTGAAACTAAATAGAGTGTACACAAACCAATCATATGTGATTGGTTATTATATGATTGGTTTGTGTGATTGGTTTACTAATTGCATTATTGAAAACATGCATATATTGGATGAAAGCTTTGAAAATGGAACTTATGGCAGTTCATCTTAAATTGTTGCAGGTACTCTTCCTTCTTCAGATACTCTTCCTTCTTCCTAGCAGCTAGTGCCTCAATCATCTTCTTGTTAGCTCCACACATTGACCTTGCTGTCCACACTGCTTTTGCAACCAGGTTACTCAGCACAAATCTTATTGACATATTGTTCTTTGATTTTCCATAGATTAAATGTGTAAACATAGATTACATTCTTATCCAAACTTTGGTTTTTAGTTTTTGCTCGGAGAAAGCTAATTGAAATAGCTTAAAATAGACTCAAAGATGCAGTACATTAAAAAATTTAACACAAATTAAATGCATCTCTAAATAAGCTACAGGATGCAATTCTCAAAGTAAAAGATGCAAGTAAAAATAATTATAGATGAAGAGAATCATTCAAAATTTAATTTAGGTCAATTTTAAAAAACAAATAACTAAAACACGAGTTATAACTTTTTTTTTGTGAGAATAGATTTAAGAAGTATATATATATATATATATATATATATATATATATATATATATATATATATATATATATATATATATATATATATAATGTTTAAAATTATAAGAGATGTTAACATAATTAATGCAGGTATAGTTTTTTTTTTTTTTAAAAAAGTTATATTTTTAGAGAAAAAAATTTAAAAATAAAAAATATGTTTGAAGAATTAAAAAAATTAAATTTGAAACAGTAAAAGATTAAGTCCCTTTCAAGATATTTTACTTTAATTTAATAAATAATTTGAAAATAATAAAAAGATTAACTCGGCCCTTAAGAAACTCAAAATAAAATAAGGAATTACATCAATCAAACACCTGAGAATGATGATTAAGATTAATCCCAAATTTAGCCAACGCACCAGCTACTTGATTCACTTCTTGGTACATGTTAGTTCAATTGATTTGGTCCCTATGGACTTCGCCAAATTATAGCAAGGATGAATATTGCAACAGTCATCAGTTAGCAAAAATTAATAGCATTGGTAGAATCAAAATCAAAATACACAACAATCCTGATTCCAAGCTAGATCCATGCCAAATTCCCCAAAACTCCGCTGCAAGTACTAAACACGAGCCTGACTGAGAGGATGCCATCATTTTGGAACCCAATTACCCAGCCAAATACTTGTCTTTTTTCGATTTTTATTTTATTTTTCTTCGTATTTGTCTCTAACAAATTTTATTTTTGGATTTAGAATGACTGAATCCCAGCCCCGAGTAGAAACCCTTTAGCACAACCTTCCTTCACCACATTATGTTGTATTTGCAGCTCCAGATATTATATAGATTATACAACTGTATAAGCTTGTTAAACTGTTTCATACAAGATATGGAAACAAACAAATATGCTCCTATATCGCAAGTCTCCCAGAACAGGTCAGAACTTTGAAACATATATGAATATGATGATGACTATGAAACTGATATTGATTCCAATAAAGCATCCATGTACTCTTTAAGTTTCAATTTTGTAATTGCACCTTCCATTCTGCTTTCTGGAACTTCCTGCCCGTTCTTGAAGAGTATTAATGTCGGTAGTCCATAAACTTTATACTCTTAAATTACTTGCGGGTTGACATCATGATCAATCTTTACAACCGTTAATCTGTCTTCATATTCCTGCAAGTTATTATTATAAAAAATAATCAGGGTCCAGGGGAGACAAATTAAGATCCTAAAGATCACTTGACAATAGTTTTTAGGAAAATCATACTATTTGTTTCACACCATGCTATCCCCACCATATATAGCCTATAACTCCCCACCATGCTTTATCTGGACCACAAAGTTCTTCAATATCGACTGCTTTCTCCCAGAATTTCTTCCTCCTTGACCTGATCCTAGCTTTCAAAGCTTGTTCAATTCTGCTCATGATCATGACAAGTTGTCCAAACTGAAATGTCATAAGTATTTGACACGATTATATGTTTTGCATTCATCATTATAACCATTCAAGATTTCCAGTCATGATGAATGTCATACCCTAATTTCGTCCGGGGATTATTACTTGATAACATACAACCTCTGGTTAGCCGCTTTGAGATACCTGGCGTCCTTTGTTGCACAATAAATGAAGTCCCGAGACGTGACAGAAATCAAAAGGAAGCAGGCTTGCGCGATCCGTGAAATTCCGTGATGTGGCGGAAATCAAAAAGATGTGTTTTTGCGCGATCCGTGAGTTTCCGTAACTTCTTCGAAAGCTAAAAAAGAGTAAATACATAATCCGTAAGGATTCGTAACCTTGCGGAAGGGAAATAAGTATCGTTACGAAATTCGTAAAGTTTCGTAACGTTACGGAAAAAGAATTACCAAAAAAAATAGAAGGGGTGCATTTAGTAAAAAGGGGGTACAAATAGCAATCTGGCCCACTTGGGCCTTCTAGATCCTTCCTCCAGAAAGCTGTTGCTTCTGAAGGAAGCAACCTTGCTCGCCTGGGAGAGCTGGGTGGCAAGCTCCTCCCCTATTTTTGCTATAAATAGGGGGAGGAGTGAAGAAGAAAAGGGTTTAGCCTTCTTGGCACTTCTCTCTCTCTCGAAATTGTTGAGGAAAATTATTTCCGTGAAGAAAATCCAAGCCGAGGCGCTTCCGTAACGTTTCCGTGAGTAATTACGCGAAGATTCTCGACCGTTCTTCAACATTCATCGTTTGTTCTTCGTTTTCTTCAGTCTTCAACGGGTAAGTACCTCAAACCGAGCTTTTCAATTCATTCTATGTACCCATGGTGGTCCACATTTTGTTTCATGTATTTGTATTCTCGTTTTCATTTGCTTTTTATACCCCCTTTTGACGTGCTTAAGCCATTTATTTAAGTCATTTCTCGCTTAATCTAAAAATAAAATAAATTTCCACCGATCGTTTGAATTGTATCATCCATTAATTTCGGTTAAAATGAATTCTGATCGTTCGGTCATGTCGTAACCACGTTGGAAATCAAAAAAGAGGTAAAATAATAATATAATAATAAAAAAATACCTTTTAGTAAAGTAAAGCGAAAAATCAATTGAATGTTTTCTCTTTGGGATTTCTCATTCTTAATTGAATTGACTAATAACTAAAGTGAAACTAAGGCTAAAATCAAACTCACCTAGTCAAGCTCGTCCAGAAAAATAGGTTTTTGAAAGTTTATCATTTCTTACTAAGTAAAAAGGATCATTTTTAAGGTCCAATGCCTTAAAATGATCACCCCTCAAGTAAAAAATCAATCACTTGATTCATGCATAAAAAAGAACTACGTAGGTCTGATTTCCTCTTTGATGGAGGGTACGTAGGAGCAAAAGCCCCGCTTTTGTCGACCTCAAAAAATAAAAAGAAATAAAAGTTAAGGTAACACAATTTCCACAATTCTAAAAAATAGGCTGTTGTCCTTTGAGACAAACGTGAGAGGTGCTAATACCTTCCTCAAGCGTAAATACAACTCCCGAACTTAGAATTTTCATTTTGACCGGTTTCCTTCGGTTTTTATGACGTTTCCCACAAATAAACGTTGGTGGCGACTCCGCGCATCTTTCCTCCTTTGGAAGACGCACCTGTGAGCCTCGCATTCGCTCGCCTGCAAAAGGGCACGTTGCGACAGTTGGCGACTCCACTGGGGACTATTTTTGTGAGTTAGGCCTATTTTAAGGAATTGTGGATTTATGAAACTTCGTGTGTGCATTTGTTGAACTGTGTAAAATGTAAATAACTGTTGTCTATTTCGCATTCTTTATGCTGCACTCTAAGCACCCACGGGTTTGAGTAAAAAATGGGCCCTATACCCGGGTTCATGGGAATTTAAGGAGTGGAGGTGAATCTATCATCATGTTAGGTCTCCGACTTGCTTGATAATAGTGAAACCTCGTCTAGAGCTTTCTCTCTTTATAATGTGTTGTCACTGGTATTCCATACCGCCACAATATTATTATCTTGAGTGATGATACCTCTAGAGAACGGCCGTGTGAGTTATAAATTGTTGGGAAGTAGTTATTAGAGACCCCTAGATATTATCCTATAGGTTCCCAAATAGGGGCAAAGAGCAAACACGCTCCGTGCCATTTGTTCTCATGCATCTTTTGATAAATAGCACTAGTTTATAGTTTTTTTTGCTAGTGGTATTTGTTTTCTTTAGAGTAGTACGTAACCTTTTTAATGCTACGTCGAGGCACCATCATGCCCAAACGTAGCATTAAAATTGGGTCTCTGCGGTCTCGTATGTATGAATTACCCCTTTATCTTGTTTTCTTTCCGTTTCATGCATACGCATTACATCATTCATGTCGGAGTCTTGATCCACCCCCTTTTTAGGTAAATGATGGGGACAAATCCAAATGGCAAAAGGTTTTATCAAGTCAAGGTTAAAGGTCTAGATGTCACTAGCCTCAAGGAATTGGGACGATTGATGGGACCCCTCCAAAGGCAAGCCTTCCGCAAATTTTACGGGAATATTCTAGATTTGACCATAGCGGAGGTATTTACGGAAGCTGTTGTATCCCTTGCCCAATACTATGACCAGTCGTTGAGGTGTTTCGCGTTATGGGACTTCCAAATGGTGCCAACTATTGAAGAGTTTGAAGAGATATTAGGATGCCCTCTTGGGGGGAGAAAACCGTATCTTTTCTCCGGCTTTCTTCCTTCCTTGAGCAAGATTGCAGCTGTGATTGGAGATTCAGCAAAAGAGTTGGATCGCATGAAGCAAATTCGGAACGGCGTAGTGGGCCTGCCTCGGAAATACTTGGAAGGCAAGGCAAGGGATATGGCGAGCCAAGAGAAGTGGGGCCCGTTTGCGGATATTTTAGCTTTGCTGATTTTTGGGGTTGTCCTCTTTCCGAACGTTGACGGTTTGGTAGACTTAGCCGCCATTGATGCTTTCCTCGCATATCACCATAGCAAGGAAAGTCCAGTGGTGGCTATCTTGGCAAATTTGTTTGACACCTTTGACCGGAGGTGTGAGAAAAACAGTGCACGGATTGTCTGTTGTTTACCCGCTCTCTGTGTGTGGTTGATTTCACACCTATTCCGACAAGACACGAGACACCCATGTCCGCTTCAAAGCTATCGCTCATGCGCCGAAAAAGGAAGAGTCGATTGGGACCAACATTTGGCTGGGATAGGGGGCAGTGCGATCAATTGGTTTCCTCGTTGGAAGGAAGGCAAGGAAGAAGTTCTTTTCTCGTGTGGGGACTACCCTAATGTTTTACTGATAGGGACTAGGGGTTGTATTAATTATAATCCCACACTCGCCATAAGACAGCTAGGGTATCCTATGAGGGGAGTGCCAACCGAAGAAAGTCTCTCGCCTTTCCTTATGAGGGATCTAGGTGCGCAAGGTCTCAAGGTTATACAAAGAATCCACAAGGCGTGGAGGAGTCCGTTGAGGAAAGACAAGGAGCTTAGAGGCATTCGAAATGGCGTCATCGGAGGTTATCATGGATGGCTAAGAATTCATACGCGAGGGTTAGATTGGCTCTCCAAATTGAAAGTTATCGATGAGGAGAACTTCGAAGCTCCGGAGGAAGATGAAGAAGTCCGAGCTCTAAAATTAGAGCTAGGGAAGGCGAGACTCGCCAAGGAGAAGTTCAAATCAGCTGCTACACACATCCGGAAAGAGTGTACCGAGTTACAAGAGGAAAATGCGGCCACTGTAAGAGCCCTTGAACAAGAAACCAAAAGGGCCCGCAAGGAGGAATATGGCCGAGAGAAATTCCGAGGAGCATTGTGGGGTAGCAACAATGAGCTCAAGCTCCGAAGAGAGGAGAGAGATCGGTCACGGGTGCATGGCATGATCTTAAAAGAAGAGTTAGTTGCTTGCGCGAGGTCCAAAAGGAGTTTGGCTCAACACTTGGAAGCCACGGAGCAAAGCATGCTAGCTATCATAGGGCAATACAAGGAAGAATTAAACCAGTCCATGGCCCATGAACAAAAGCTAGTGGAGGATTTTGCACAAGTGTATGCCGAAAAAGAAGCAAGGGGGAGGGTGATTGATGCACTGCATCAAGAAGCGACTATGTGGATGGATAGGTTCGCCTTGACCTTGAATGGAAGTCAAGACCTCCCGCGTCTATTAGCCAAAGCAAAAGCCATGGCCAAAGTGTGTACTGCCCACGAGGAGATTCATGGGCTAATCAATTACTGTCAACACATGATAGATTTGATGGCCCATATAATTAGGAATCGTTAGGTTCTCTTGTAACACCTTTTGTATAATCTTGACTAGATGAAAGCTTTGTTCTTTTTATAAAATGAGAAGTTCTGAACTCATCATGTTATCTAAAAAACCTTGGGGTAGATCCAAGTGCTCCGATCATCCATTTGCATACTCATGTTTTGGTGGCATACTCACCGTTGTTTATTTCTTTAGGAATTTCATCATAACTAAGAAAACACCAAGGCACCCCTATAACACTCGATCCAGAAAAATGGATAATGAAGAGGGCGTGCAGGAACAGAT
Organism: Glycine max; assembly: GCF_000004515.6. Lineage (NCBI taxonomy): Eukaryota > Viridiplantae > Streptophyta > Magnoliopsida > Fabales > Fabaceae > Glycine > Glycine max. The sequence goes on along the minus strand of NC_038253.2, from coordinate 34,180,002 downwards.
GAAGGCCGATCTATCGGCCTTAAAAGATCAAATGGCTTCCATCTCGGAGGTCATGTTAAAACTCCAGAAAACCATAGAGGATAAAGCCACGACAACTGCCTCCAGTACAGTTAGGGAAGCGGAGCCAGTGCTGCAACCCGCCTTGAATCCGGGCCTAGACAGAAACACGGCCGTGTTCGGTCGAAGGTATAGTCCGCAAGCTTATCCTTATGGCCTGCCTCCGAACTTCACCCCCCGTGCCACCCCGGAAGATTTAAGCCAAGCCCCTACTTTCGAGGGGCAACTCCCACCTTATGAAGACTATCCCGGGCAAGACGATGGGGAAGGAGATACCCATCTTGGCCCCCTGCTCCACCTCAAAGATCCATCCCCACATGAACTACCCCAGCCGAACATAGTCCGCCATATCCCGGCCTCACCCATACCCGTAAAAGAATATGTTCCCTTCGCGGAAGATAAGGGAAAGATTGAGGCGCTTGAAGAGATATTAAGAGCAGTCGAGGGCCTTGGCAATTACCCATTCTCGGACTTAGCGGATTTATGTCTCGTACCCAATATCGTCATTCCTCCCAAGTTCAAAGTACCATACTTTGATAAGTACAAAGGGACGACATGTCCGAAGGGGCATCTTCGGATGTATTGCCGAAAGATGGGGGCGTATTCTGCGGACGAAAAATTGTTGGTCCATTTCTTTCAAGACAGCTTGGCCGGGGCAGCTGTAGCATGGTATACCAATCTGGAAGCTTCCCAGATCCGATCATGGAAGGACTTGGCAACTGCCTTCATTAGGCAGTACCAGTACAATACGGACATGGCTCCCGATCGGAACCAGCTTCAGAGTATGACTAAGAGAGAGTATGAGTCCATTAAGGAATATGCCCAAAGATGGAGAGATCTCACAGCCCAAGTCGTACCGTCCATGATGGAAAGGGAGATGATCACAATTATGGTAGATACGTTACCCACGTTCTACTATGAAAAGCTGATAGGCTACATGCCAGCTAACTTTGCGGATCTCGTCTTCGTCGGAGAAAGGATTGAATCTGGACTACGGAAAGGTAAGTTCGAATATGCTTCCAATGTGGCCCCCAACAACAACAGAAGAGCCCCAGTAGTGGGCATGAGGAAAAAGGAAGGAGACGCCCACGCAGTCACCACCGCCCCGACATGGATGAAAGCACCCCAAAATATCCAAAGCTCGTACCAGCCCAATCCCCCAAATTTTTTAATCCGAGCCGGGAATTCCCTCCCGACTCAAGTAAAAGGACCACCCGTAGCAGAAAGAGCGCCGGCCCAACGCACAGCTCCAGCCGCACCCCGGCCAGTTAATAATACAGCCCCCGGCGCGACCTATAAATATGCACAGCACCCGCCCCGAAAGACAACTTCCCTCCTATTCCCATGGCATACTCCGAGTTATGGCCTTCATTATTGGAGAATCATTTGGTGGTGGCCATACCCGGGAAGGTTCTCCAGCCACCCTACCCCAAGTGGTATGACCCGGGTGCCAAGTGTGTGTACCATAGTGGAGTTCCCGGACACAATATTGACTCCTGCATCCCGTTCAAGTATAAGGTGCAGCACCTGATTAGTGTCGGCTGGCTATCGTTTCAGGAGGAAGGCCCAAATGTTAAAACCAACCCGCTAGCTAGTCATGGAGGGGCTAGCGTGAACGCCGTCAAAGAGGATGGGCCATCGCGGGCAAAGAGATTAGGAGACGTAGCTACTTCTAGACGCTTCATCTATCAATCTCTGCAAGCGGTGTGCATGGTCTCCTGTGGCGGAGGCGAAAGGGACGAATGTTTATTTCACCTCGGGGAGTCGAAAGAGAAGAAGGTTCCTCTAACCCCCAAGGCCCTAGTGATATGTTTTACTAGGAAAGGGACCGGCTCCACACCCATATACCCCCGAACGACACCCAAGCCAACACCATTTGCATATCAAAGTAATAAGGCCGTTCCGTGGAAGTATACCTCTCCCGCGTCCAGCAAAAGAATTACAACCGAAGTTGACTCCCTATCAGCTAAGGTAACCAACATCACCGGCCTCAGTGGCATAACCCACAGTGGTCGGGTGTTCGCTTCCCCTCACCCGGCGGAATTGCCCTCTAAAGGGAAAGCGCCCATGGTCCAAGAGCCCACAGATATAGCCACCCCCTCGAAAGAAGCAGATCCTCCAGTGGTAAGAGGGGCCGAAAAGAAAGAGGGACTTCAAGGAAAAACAGTGACTCTGGAAGAGGCCCATGAGTTCCTCCGCCTCATCCAACAAAGCGAGTTTAAGGTAGTCGAGCAACTGAATAAAACTCCAGCAAGGATCTCTTTGCTTGAACTACTCATAAACTCCGAGCCTCATCGTGCGCTGTTGATGAAGGTCCTTAACGATGCCCATGTAGCACATGATATCTCAGTGGAGGGTTTCGAAGGCATTGTTAATCATATAACCACCAACAACTACATCGCGTTTGCGGAAGAAGAGATTCCCGTTGAGGGGAGAGGACACAACAAGGCTCTACATGTGTGGGTGAGATGTATGGACCACGTTGTCGCAAAGGTACTTATCGACAATGGATCGAGTTTAAATGTAATGCCGAAGACCACTTTGGAAAAGCTTCCTTTTAGTGCGTCACGTTTAAAACCAAGCTCGATGGTGGTGCGAGCCTTTGATGGTACTCGGCGGGAAGTGATGGGGGAAATCGACATTCCCATTCAGATAGGCCCCCACACTTGCAACGTGGTGTTTCAAGTAATGGATATAAATCCCGCCTATAGCTGCCTCTTGGGAAGACCGTGGATTCATGCCCTGGGAGTGGTCCCTTCAACGCTTCACCAGAAATTGAAATTCGCAGTGGGTGGACTTTTAGTGACAGTGTCGGGTGAAGAGGACATGTTAGTGAGTTGCCCCTCCTCCACACCATACGTAGAAGCGGCGGAAGAATCATTGGAAACGGCTTTCCAATCCTTTGAGGTGGTGAGCTGCGCCTCTGTGGAACCAAGTCCGTTGCTACCTTCTCTCTCCAAAGCGGCCATAATGGTGGTGGCGCGTGTTATGCTCAGGAACGGATTTGAGCCCGAAATGGGTCTAGGCAAGGACTGCCTCGGGAATGCCGACGTGGTCAATATCAAGGGAAATCCATACAAGTATGGATTAGGGTATGAACCTAGGATGCCGGGGAGGAGGAACGTGCCGTCAAGATTTCGGGCGGATAGGGTATGGCCCGGCCGTATTAGCCAGTGTTTCACCAGCGCTGGAATGGTGTCCGAGGAGGAGGTGGCAGCAATAGAAGAGGAGTTCCCTCAAGACCCACCAAGTTTTGTGCAACCATGCCACCCCGATTCCCAAGTGGGGAACTGGCGCGTGATAAGCCAGTCAGAAGTCTATACCGCTGATTCAATGTAATTAGAGCCTATAGATTTCCTTTCTCTTTTGTTTTGTGAAACCTACCTTATTAAATAAACAAAGAGATCTTGTTTCATCTGTTCTTGCGGCCCCGCCTTTTCTCATATCATTTTGCATGTTTTTGTTTCTTTTGTCTTGTTTGGTATAGATATGAGGGTCGACTCTTTGAGGATCTTAACAATGAGCGTTTGACAATCGATTTCGATCGAGATATAAGCCAAACGATAAACGAGGAAGAGGAAGAGGACGTCCTGTCACCAGAGTTGGAGAGGTTGGTCGCTCAGGAAGAACGTGAAATGAAGCCTCACCAAGAAGAAACCGAATTGGTAAACTTGGGGACCACGGAGGAAAAAAAAGAAGTAAAGGTAGGAACCGGTATGACCGCGCCTATCCGTCAAGGCTTGATAACCCTTCTTCAAGAGTATCAAGATGTCTTTGCGTGGTCATATCAAGACATGCCCGGTCTGGATTCCGACATTGTGCAGCATAAGTTGCCTTTGAATCCTGGGTCTTCCCCGGTTAAGCAAAAGTTACGAAGAATGAAACCCGAGATGTCCTTAAAAATTAAAGAAGAAGTAAGGAAGCAGTTTGATGCAGGTTTCTTAGCTGTGGCGCGGTACCCGAAGTGGGTGGCCAACATTGTCCTAGTCCCGAAAAAGGACGGCAAGGTTCGAATGTGTGTAGACTACCGGGACTTGAACCGAGCCATTCCTAAAGACAATTTTCCCCTGCCACACATTGATATATTGGTAGATAATACAGCCAAATTCGCCCTTTTCTCTTTTATGGATGGTTTCTCGGGGTATAATCAAATAAAGATGGCACCCGAGGATGTAGAGAAGACCACTTTCGTCACCCTATGGGGGACATTCTGCTATAAAGCGATGGCCTTCGGGTTGAAAAACGCTGGGGCAACCTATCAGCGTGCCATGGTGGCATTGTTCCATGATATTATGCATAAGGAAATAGAGGTCTACATAGATGACATGATTGCCAAGTCTCGGACTGAGGATGAACACCTTGTCAATCTGCGTAAGCTATTTGGAAGGTTGCGGAAATACCAATTAAAACTAAACCCAACCAAATGCACCTTTGGGGTGAAGTCGGGGAAGCTACTAGGATTTATCGTAAGTCAGAAAGGGATAGAGATAGATCCCGAGAAAGTAAAGGCCATCCTTGAAATGCCAGAACCATGCACGGAGAAGCAGGTTCGGGGGTTTTTAGGCAGGTTGAATTATATCGCGAGATTTATCTCGCAACTCACCCCTACCTGTGAGCCCATTTTTAAGCTGTTACGTAAGAACCAAGCGGTCCTATGGAACAGTGACTGCTAAGAGGCCTTCGAGAAGATCAAACAGAGTCTCGCGAATCCCCCGATGCTCATGCCACCTGTAACAGGAAGACCTCTTTTCCTGTACATGACCGTGTTGGATGAGTCTCTGGGGTGCGTGTTGGGTCAGCATGATGATTCTGGGAAAAAGGAGCAAGCCATCTACTATCTGAGCAAGAAGTTTACCGCATGTGAGATGAATTACTCAATGCTGGAAAGGACGTGTTGTGCTCTGGTATGGGCATCACATCGGCTTAGGCAGTACATGCTCAGCCATACCACGTGGCTTATTTCCAAAATGGATCCCGTGAAATACATCTTTGAAAAACCGGCCCTCACGGGACGAATCGCTAGGTGGCAGGTACTATTATTTGAATTCGATATCGTTTACGTCACCCAAAAAGCGGTAAAGGGAAGTGCCTTAGCAGATTATTTGGCCCAACAACCCCTCCAGGATTATCGGCCGATGCACCCCGAGTTCCCAGATGAAGATATTATGGCCCTGTTTGAAGAAAAGCGGACGCACGAGGACATAGACAAATGGATTGTTTGCTTCGATGGGGCATCTAATGCTTTGGGCCACGGAGTAGGGGCAGTCCTTGTATCCCCGGATGATCAGTGTATTCCTTTCACGGCCAGACTAGGTTTTGATTGTACCAACAATATGGCCGAGTACGAAGCATGCGCCCTCGAGGTTCAGGCGGCCATTGATTTTGATGTAAAACTACTCAAGGTGTATGGAGACTCAGCTTTGGTGATACTTCAGTTGAAAGGAGAATGGGAAACTAGGGATCCGAAGTTTATACCCTATCAAACTCACATCTTGAGGTTAGCCAAGTACTTTGACGACATTTCCTTCCACCACATACCTCGGGAAAAGAATCAAATGGCTGATGCATTAGCCACCCTGGAATCCATGTTTCAACTTGCCCCACACGGGGATCTGCCGTACATCGAATTCAAATCTCAAGGCAGGCCGGCATATTGTTATGCAATAGAGGAAGAGCGGGATGGGAAACCGTGGTATTTCGACATCAAGCAGTATGTCGAGAACAAGGAATACCCACCAGGGATTTCTGACAATGACAAAAGGACGTTGAGGAGATTGGCTACTGGTTTCTTAGTAAGTGGTACTATCCTATACAAACGAAACCACGACATGACCCTCCTACGATGCATAGATGCCAAATAGGCGAACTTCATGATTGAGGAGATCCACGAAGGTTCCTTTGGGACACATGCCAATGGGCATGCTATGGCCAGAAAAATCCTTAGGGCCGGTTATTATTGGCTCACCATGGAAAGCGATTGTTGCGCTTATGTCAGGAAATGTCATAAATGTCAGGCATACGCGGAAAATGTCAATGTTCCACCACATCCTCTGAATGTTATGTCCGCCCCTTGGCCTTTTTCTATTTGGGGAATAGATGTCATTGGGGCCATCGAACCCAAAGCGTCGAATGGTCACCGCTTCATTCTTGTGGCGATAGATTACTTCACCAAATGGGTCGAAGCAGCTTCTTATACTAATGTCACAAGGAATGTGGTAGTTAGATTCATAAAGAAGGAGTTGATTTGTCGATACGGACTCCCCAGGAAGATCATTACTGACAATGGCACCAATCTGAACAATAAGATGATGCAGGAAATGTGCGAAGGCTTCAAGATCCAGCATCACAACTCTATCCCTTATCGGCCAACGATGAATGGGGCTGTAGAGGCTGCGAATAAGAATATTAAGAAGATTGTTCAAAAAATGACAGTGTCATACAAAGATTGGCATGAGATGTTGCCTTTCGCCCTACACGGATACAGAACCTTGGTACGAACTTCAACTGGGGCAACGCTGTATTCCTTGGTTTATGGGATGGAAGCAGTGCTCCCATTTGAGGTAGAGGTTCCTTCTCAGAGGATAATGGCGGAGTCAGGCCTAGAAGAGTCAGAATGGGCTCAAGCACGCTACGACAAACTTAACCTTATTGAAGGTAAGCATTTGGCCGCCATGAGCCATGGGCGTTTGTATCAACGAAGGATAAAGAACGCATTCGACAAGAAGGTACGCCCGCGCAAGTTCAACGAGGGGGACCTCGTGCTGAAGAAGATGTCCCACGCTGTTAAAGATAATCGAGGAAAGTGGGCCCCGAATTATGAAGGACCTTTTGTGGTGAAAAGAGCTTTTTCTGGGGGTGCCCTGATACTCACCCACATGGATGGCGAGGAATTGCCTTCGCCCATGAACTCCGATGTAGTTAAACGATATTATGCTTGAAGTCTGGGGCAATCGAGAGGACCGTTGCACATTTTTTTAATTGAGTTTTCGTTCTTCTTGGTTTCCTCCAGGGATTCCCTTCCTCTGTATTTGTCTCGTTCCTTTAAAAGAAGAAAAGATGGGCGAGGTTTTAGTCCTCCCTTTGGTTTCAAACCTTGTGTTTTAGATTTGTTATAGCTTGAGCCCTCTTCGCTCGGTGTATGGGGTGCCCCAAACGCTTATTTAAAATTGAATCTAACCAGCCTTCACTAAAATAAAATCATCACGTTAGAAACATTCATACATGCACATGCACATGCATATCTTGGGATAGCAAGGAGCAGAATCGTCTCAGGCCACGGTCAGAAGTCAAGACAAGTCAATGGCAGAAATCAACCAAGGTAAGACGATGACCGGTCACGATTGGTCGCATATCATTTGGCTCTTACTTGCAGGTACTTAGGGATGGAAGCGAATAGAGGATAGGATCGCGACCGACCAAGCGCCACCCATTCCCGGCGCTAAACAAGCAGAGAACGTCGCTGCAAGGCGGCCCAGTATCCTTTGCGTTCGCAGTTTCTTTTACTATTGTTTGTTTTAAATAAATAATCGACACCTAATTCTAATTTAAGTAGGTTCAAGTGGGCAAACGTTAACCCATAAGGAAGGAGGGGACATGGTTAATGTTCCCCTCAAAAAAAAATATGGCAGGTTAGCTCGCCTGGGTGAGCAACCCCTGCATTCAAAATATAAAAACGAGGGAGGGGAACGTTTTTGCATCCAAAAACTCCCCCCCCCCCCTCATTCAAAAGAGAGGACTTACGAAGGCTTGCGGTTCTTGCTCCCTCAAGCCACTTTTGGTTGCCTTTTGCTTTCATTTTTGGTGTTATTGTTCACTCCAACAAGTAAGTATTCAATCCTTGATGTTTTCAGCTTCCCATTGGTATATTTTCTTCATCTTTTGATGCTCCAAATTGTGGGAATATGCTTGTATTTGTGGGACAGTTTTGGTTTGTTTTTTATGCTTTTTTTCTTGAATTGAGGATTTGAATGAGAAGGCCTTAGGCCTATGCTGTATTCCGAAGCAATGGGGCGTGCCACATTGTCCCCATCCTCTTGCAATTTATGTCCAAACATGGGCTCACCAAGTGCTCGGTGAAATGCCCCAATGATGTATGAATATGATTTTGTAAAATTGGGATGGTGGGGCTGTTTTATATATGTAGAGACAGCATAGGAAAGTCAAAATAGATGCCCAAATGCAATCCCAAGCTTAGGAACCCAAACTTTTTTAAGCTTCAGTGCAAGAAAACATACTCATGACTAGGAACCTAAAATTTGGTTTTAGAATTAGAAAAGCATGAAAATAGGGACTTGTTTGTAAGAATTTGGGCTGCCCCATGATTGATACTTTGCACCTAAGTAACGTGGGAAATGCTTTTCAATGGTGTGTAGATATGTGTGTAAATATAAGGGACATAAAATTCCTCGCCAAGTATGAATAAATTGTTTTCCTAAATGAATGTATGATAGCATGGAATGCCCTTTTGAATGCAAATGTGTGCAGGATGTAATTAGCTTTCCGATATGCTTATAAATAAATATGAGAGAAACAATAAAAATTTGTATGGTGTACTTCAAATGTATGTAGGTAGTTTGTGATAGCAAAATGTTTAGGATATAAATTAGGTGTAAAGTTTGACGCAACACTTTGAGCATGAAAGTGTGTTTTTCTTTTTCAGAATGTATATAGGTGTATGGCAATTAGAATATGTTGGATGTTCTTGTATGTTGACATGAGTAATAGGATATTTTCTACACATGCGCGTGTGCATGAATGGATCATATGAGTTTGGTCTAAATCATAGGGATTGGCATGACATTTTTGCGCTAAGATAAGCATTATCTTGTAAAACTAAATTCCGAATGTTTGTTCTCGCAGGAGATGGCCCCGAGGAAACTTGCCTCAAAGAGATCCAGGAAAGATAAAGCGGCCGAAGGAACTAGTTCCGCTCCCGAGTATGATAGTCACCGCTTTAGGAGCGCTGAACACCAGCAGCGCTTCGAGGCCATCCAGGGATGGTCATTTCTCCGGGAGCGACGCGTCCAGCTCAGGGACGATGAGTATGCCGATTTCCAGGAGGAGATAGTTCGCCGACGGTGGGCATCACTGGTTACCCCTATGGCCAAGTTTGATCCAGACATAGTCCTCGAATTTTATGCCAATGCTTGGCCTACGGAGGAAGGCGTGCGAGATATGAGGTCTTGGGTAAGGGGTCAGTGGATCACGTTTGATGCAGATGCTATCGGCCAGCTCCTGGGATATCCTTTAGTGCTGGAAGAGGGTCAGGAGTGCGAATATGGCCAGAGGAGGAACCGGTCCGATGGGCTCGATGAGGAGGCCATCGCCCAGTTGCTATGTATACCGGGGCAAGATTTTGCCCGAACTGCTGCCGGGAGACGGGTGCGGATCATGCGCACCAACATGACCACCCTGACTCAGATCTGGATGACTTTGCTGCTCAGCAACATCCAGCCCAACGATCATAATTCCGACCTCCCCCTGCCGAAGTGTCAGTTGGTGTATGCCATCCTGACACGGATGAGCATTCACGTGGCTCAGTTAATCGCTGATGCCATCTATATATTTGCAGGTATGGCGCCTACCAGGCACCCTCTGGACCCGGATAAGTCCAACAGGGCCCTGGGATTTCCCGCCTTGATCACAGGACTCTGCCAGTCGTTTGGCGTCCCCGTCGCACCTAGCAAGGTGATTCGGCCGCCCATCACCCGAGCTTTTATTGAAAAGTATTGCACACAGAGACAGGCCCAGGGGGATGCTCCGTAGGCCGCAGACACGCCGCCACCTCATCAGGTTGGTCCAGCCAGATCGTTTGATATGGAGCAGTATTTGCGGCATTTGGTTCGCCAGCAGGTGGCCAACCACCGGGCTCATGTAAGACCCATGATTGTCTTTACCAGATGAGTCTCAGCCTGCAGAGCCAGGGTTTTACTTCTTTTTCGTGCCCTACTCTGGACCAGTTCAGGGTAGAGGTCGCATGGCCTGGAGATTGGCCTGAGGCCTGGGCAGGAGAGACGCCAGTAAGGGCACCAGCAGAGGCTCCCGACGAGGCAGATGAGGCCCACGAGGACGAGGAGATGACCGATTCACTTGATTTCCTAGGAGGGAGCGGGGCCACATGATTGGGAGATCCCTTGATCCATATTTCTTTTTGTTTCTATTTTTCCTGTTATATATTTTTGTTTGACTAAGGGACTAACGTTTATTTCATGTTTTGACTTTTGTTTTGTACATACATATCATTTGAGTTGTTACGTCGGTACTTGTTTCATTGTTGTCAATAGTGTTTGTTGAAATTTCGGAACCGTGTAGAGTTTTTCATTTAGGAACGTCGTCCTAAAAATAAAATGAACCAAAAATCCTAATGAAAAGAAAGAAGCGTTGTGAATAAAAGTCATGTTCATAAAGAAAAGAAAAAGGTTTTTATTTATACATGTATGTAAAAGGAGAATGTGTATAGAAGGATTCTTGTGTGTAAATGATGCGTGGAAAGGAATTCTTGTGTGTGTGAGCAACGAGTGTATATGAAGAAACTTTTGTGTGAACCATAAGTGTGTGTTGGGAAAAATGAAAAATCTTTGAATGTAAATAGGGTTTGTATATAGACCGTGTGACATAAAGAGAAGAGTTTTAATGTGTGTACAGAAAAAGTTTGTCATGTATAAAAATATAGATGTACAAAGAAAGGTTTTCCTCATAAAGGACCACAGGTGTATAGTTTTAGTGAACATATATAAAATGAAACAAAAAGGAAAAAAAAAGAAAGACCGCGAAGGTCGACATGTTATAGTTAAGAAGTATAAATCATTCGTAAAGAGCAAACGTATCTTCTGGAAACAAGGGACTGATGCTAAGAGTTTATTTTCCGGAATAACCGAGATAAGAATGGATGAATTCATTGAACTGATAAAAGAACATAATTGGGAAACGTTGGGTCTGTTTGTGTAAATTCCCAACCGTAGTATCACAATGCCATAAACAGGATGCTTGAGTGCCCACCCGGCTGTAGCCATGATTAATTTTGCATGTTGTTTTCAAATCATCATTGACACGTGTGCCTTATGGAATAATATGGAAGTTCGGCCCGAAATCGACACCTTGACACCCAAATTTGTTTCGCCCCAGATATCAAGATTGGGGTTCCCGCGATAAAAGACCCCATTGAAACACAACCTTAGACCTTTTGAACCTTGGCCTATAAAAAGAATCCTCATTCTTTCCCCCGAAGCAAAGGACAGCGGAATCTCCTCAAGGGAGAGCGAATAGAATGCTAAAAACCGATTTCCCAAAGAAAGGGATGGGGGAAGGAGAAGTGAAAAACAAAAAAGAGAAGGAAGAAATGGAAAGAAAGAAAAGAAAAAGATGAAAATAAAGAAAAGAACAAAAGAAAGAAAAGGAAGGATTCCCGATCAAAGATCGAAAGGAAGTGAAAAGGGAAAAGAAGCAATTCTCGATCAATAAAAGAAAGAGGACATAAATTCTTCAAGCCAGATAAATTTTCGGCAAGGTAGGTGACTGCTGGCAAAGGAAAACCCATTTTTGGTGATTCTTCTTTTCAGATTGCCACTCAAAATCATTCTCGAATGGCGATATCCCACCCCACATGAACAAAGAGGAAAAGACCGAAACACCCAGTTTTCTCTCTAAAAACACTACCCTTGAGAAAATCCTATTGGTCCGTGATCGTACGTGTGATCTCTGATTCGATGGGAAATCGTGTGCAAAATGAAGTCATGGTGCAGTTATGGTTTGGGAATAGGATAAAACACTTGCCTTGTGAGTTTTATACACTATGAGTGATTTATTTTCAGCTTAGCCCGATGTTTCCCCTGCATGTTCATTTAAAAGCTAAAAGTTGACGTCCTGTCCTTCATTCTCGGTTACAAGGAAGATTACCCTTGGCACAAGTATATTGTTTCTCTAAGATATGGTGCTCTCGCAAATGATTTATTTTTCTTTACAAAAAGCATGTTTGCCTTTCAGGTGGAAAAACCCGGTGGACCGTTCGGTCCCGCCAACCCTTTTTTTTCTTTCGGAGCCCCATGAATGTTATTGCTTAGCGCTGTTCATGTGTCCTCAACCTTCGAGTTTGGAGCTATGTTTCATGATTGCCTAAGTGCGGACCCTCAAGGCAATCCTCCATTCTCCCCCTTTTTCGGAGCTCCATGAATTGTGTTTTCGTTCATGTGTCCTCCACTTTCGAGTTTGGAGCTGTGTTTCATGATTGCCTAAGTGCGGACCCTCAAGGCAATCCTCCATTCTCCCCTTTTTTTTTGGAGCCCCATGAATGTTATTGCCTAGCGCTGTTCATGTGTCCTCCACTTTCGAGTTTGGAGTTGTGCTTCATGATTGCCTAAGTGCGGACCCTCAAGGCAATCCTCCATTCTCCCCCTTTTTTTTGGAGCTCCATGAATTGCGTTTTCGTTCATGTGTCCTCCACTTTCGAGTTTGGAGTTGTGTTTCATGATTGCCTAAGTGCGGACCCTCAAGGCAATCCTCCATTCTCCCCCTTTTTTTCGGAGCTCCATGAATTGCGTTTTCGTTCATGTGTCCTCCACTTTCGAGTTTGGAGTTGTGTTTCATGATTGCCTAAGTGCGGACCCTCAAGGCAATCCTCCATTCTCCCCCTTTTTTCGGAGCTCCATGAATTGCGTTTTCGTTCATGTGTCCTCCACTTTCGAGTTTGGAGTTGTGTTTCATGATTTCCTAAGTGCGGACCCTCAAGGAAATCCTCCATTCTCCCTCTTTTTTCAGAGCTTCATGAATTGCGTTTTCATTCATGTGTCCTCCACTTTCGAGTTTGGAGCTGTGTTTCATGATTTCCTAAGTGCGAACCCTTCAAGGCAATCCTCCATTCTCACCTTTTTTTTTCGGGAGCGCCATGAATGTTATTGCCTAGCGCTGCTCATGTGTCCTCCAACTTTCGAGTTTGGAGCTGTGCTTCATGATATCCTAATTGCGGACCCTCAAGGCAATCCTCCATTCTCCCCCTTTTTTCGGAGCCCCATAAATGTTATTGCCTAGCGCTGTTCATGTGTCCTCCACTTTCGAGTTTGGAGCTGTGTTTCATGATTGCCTAAGTGCGGACCCTCAAGGCAATCCTCCATTCTCTCCCTTTTTCGGAGCTCCATGAATTGCGTTTTCGTTCATGTGTCCTCCACTTTCGAGTTTGGAGTTGTGTTTCATGATTGCCTAAGTGCGGACCCTCAAGGCAATCCTCCATTCTCCCCCTTTTTCCAGAGCTCCATGAATTTCGTTTTCGTTCATGTGTCCTCCACTTTCGAGTTTGGAGTTGTGTTTCATGATTGCCTAAGTGCAGACCCTCAAGGCAATCCTCCATTCTCCCCCTTTTTTCTGAGCTCCATGAATTGCGTTTTCGTTCATGTGTCCTCCACTTTCGAGTTTGGAGCTGTGTTTCATGATTGCCTAAGTGCGGACCCTCAAGGCAATCCCCCATTCTCCCCCTTTTTCGGAGCTCCATGAATTGTGTTTCCGTTCATGTGTCCTCCACTTTCGAGTTTGGAGTCGTGTTTCATGATTGCCTAAGTGCGGACCCTCAAGGCAATCCTCCATTCTCCCCTTTTTTCGGAGCCCCATGAATGTCATTGCCTAGCGCTATTCATGTGTCCTCCATTATCAAGCGCGGAACCTCTGGTGACTGGGGAATATGTTCTTCTGTTGTTTTCCGGATCGGTTCCTTCGCCAGATATGTGTATATGTATATTATATTCGTTGTTCTTGTTGTTGTTGTTTGTATTTTGTTTTGTGCAGAAGAAAAAAGAAGGAGTAGAGAAGAGAGTTGTCATCACGGAAAGGGCAGGACGGACGAAATCAGTGTCCTATCTTTGCTTTCCTCTTATCTCCGATGAGAGGTAAGTAAAGAGGGGCAACTGTCATACCCTAATTTCGTCCGGGGATTATTACTTGATAACATGCAACCTCTGGTTAGCCGCTTTGAGATACCTGGCGTCCTTTGTTGCACAATAAATGAAGTCCCGAGACGTGTCAAAAATCAAAAGGAAGCAGGCTTGCGCGATCCGTGAAATTCTGTGATGTGGCGGAAATCGAAAAGATGTGTTTTTGCGCGATCCGTGAGTTTCCGTAACTTCTTCGAAAGCTAAAAAAGAGTAAATACATAATCCGTAAGGATTCGTAACCTTGCGGAAGGAAAATAAGTATCGTTACGAAATTCGTAAAGTTTCATAACGTTACGGAAAAAGAATTACCAAAAAAAATAGAAGGGGGTGCATTTAGTAAAAAGGGGGGTACAAATAGCAATATGGTCCACTTGGGCCTTCCAGATCCTTCCTCCAGAAGGCTGTTGCTTCTAGAGGAAGCAACCTTGCTCGCCTGGGCGAGCTGGGTGGCAAGCTCCTCCCCTATTTTTGCTATAAATAGGGGGAGGAGTGAAGAAGAAAAGGGTTCAGCCTTCTTGGCACTTCTCTCTCTCTCGAAATTGCTGAGGAAAATTATTTCCGTGAAGAAAATCCAAGCCGAGGCGCTTCCGTAACGTTTCCGTAACGTTTCCATGAGTAATTACGCGAAGATTCTCGACCGTTCTTCAACATTCATCATTTGTTCTTCGTTTTCTTCAGTCTTCAACGGGTAAGTACCTCAAACCGAGTTTTTCAATTCATTCTATGTACCCGTGGTGGTCCACATTTTGTTTCATGTATTTGTATTATCGTTTTCATTTGCTTTTTATACCACCTTTTGACGTGCTTAAGCCATTTATTTAAGTCATTTCTTGCTTAATCTAAAAATAAAATAAATTTCCACCGATCTTTTGAATTGTATCATCTGTTAATTTCGGTTAAAATGAATTCCGACCGTTCGGTCGTGTCGTAACCACGTTGGAGATCAAAAAAGAGGTAAAATAATAATATAATAATAAAAAAATACCTTTTAGTAAAGTAAAGCGAAAAATCAATTGGACGTTTTCTCTTTGGGATTTCTCATTCTTAATTGAATTGACTAATAACTAAAGTGAAACTAAGGCTAAAATCAACTCGCCTAGTCAAGCTCGTCCACAAAAATAGGGTTTTTGAAAATTTATCATTTCAGTTTCTTACCAAGTAAAAAGGATCATTTTTAAGGTCCAACGCCTTAAAATGATCACCCCTCAAGTAAAAAATCAATCACTTGATTCATACATAAAAAAGAACTACGTAGGTCTGATTTCCTCTCCAAAGGAGGGTGCGTAGGAGCAAAAGCCCCGCTTTTGTCGACCTCAAAAAATAAAAAGAAATAAAAGTTAAGGTAACACAATTTCCACAATTCTAAAAAATAGGCTGTTGTCCTTTGAGACAAACGCGAGAGGTGCTAATACCTTCCTCAAGCGTAAATACAACTCCCGAACTTAGAATTTTCATTTTGACCGGTTTCCTTCGGTTTTTCCGACTTTTCCCACAAATAAACGTTGGTGGCGACTCTGCTCATCTTTCCTCCTTTGGAAGTCGCACCCGTGAGCCTCGCGCTCGCTCGCCCGCAAAATGGCACGTTGCGACAATGAACATACCTTAAAATAATTTTGAATTAGAAAGAACCAGTGGAGCTTCATGAAGAGAAGCAGGAGCCTCAAAAAAATTGATCCAATTAGATATAGGTGCCGAGGAGTTTACCAAAATTTGGGATTGATCATAAATGTGGTTAACACTTAACAGTACTGTCATATACTGGTTCATGTAATCCTTAGACAAATTGTCTAGTTGATTAAAACCAAAATCCTTATGTAGCTGATTTCGTTTTATATGGTGGATATTAACTTAAACTACAAGTGTGGCTGCAGCATTTAATAACTCACTAGAAATTTAACATATATAATACTTTTTGCATGGGCTACTGTAAATTAATTTACATGCTAGGCACAAACTGGTGTATAAACAAGAAGGGAAGAAGGAAAACAGCCGCATTTGATTACACAAACACTACATGAATATTAATATTTGCATTTTTTTAATCTTGGTTCATGTCATCAAACACAAAGAAGTCAGAATACTAACTTTCTAAATGGAAGATGGCCATTACCATTTGCCTTGCCAATCAATTGATTTGTCTGTACAACATGCCCAAAAAAATCATTAAATTAAATTAATGCATCAAGAGATTCATTTAACAGAGTTATGAACACATACATGAGATTGGCATGGCGCCCCATCCACTTGATACAAATGCAGAAACGCTGCAACCTTACACAAATTAAGCTTAGCATAAGAAAGACAACCAGAATATAACCACACAAAAAAACAGTCGATTTAGCTTAGCATAAGAAACGCTACAACCTTACACAAATTAAGCTTAGCATAAGAAAGACAGTCTCATATATAGGAACAAACTCTTCTAACCCCTTGAGTAAATCTTTTGATGTCCATTTCACAGTTTTACCATGTTTCGATATGCCTTTACCAAGGATAAGATTATAAGTATCCCACAACAATTCAACAACACGACTTAATGATTTCAAAATTAAAAGTAAGGATGTGAATCAAGAGTGTTAAAATTAAAAATCATCATTTTACTCCCAATTCCATAATGCTTAAAATGACAAGCTCGTTCACAAAATGTTAGTTTGGCCATAAACACTTCACACATTTCTGTTACCTAACTAAAATAGAATAATTCTACCAGGATAACATGACCTTATTGTATTTTTATTGAATCTATTCTTGATGTTTACCAGGATAACATGACCTTACTGTATTTTTATTTTTATTTTAACAGCCTTAATTAGACCTTATTACTTTTAATCCAATTATAAAATCCAGCTAATGGTCAATAAAATGGACTTTGGGTTGAAAAATTATTATGGTGAGACATTGTTATGTGAAAATAGCATTAATGTTGTTATGTGATATGTTCTTTCTTTGTCATTTCATTATAGCAAGGAGCATCTTGTTGTGCTTCATTACGTGTTAAAGTAGATTAAGTATGGCTAAGTGCGATTGGTTTTCAATTTCAAATGAGATTAGGATATTCTTTGTCTCCTTTTTGCCTTGTAAAATTTTAGGGGTAAGAAAATGTTACTCTAATTTAATGGAGAATGTCTTTAGGTTTAAAAAAGCTTATGTTTATCTCATTGTAAGAAAATGAGTGCAAATTTAACCTATGATTTATTATATATGAGATTTTATTTGTTTATCTAGAATAGTCATACAAAATTAGTTTATGAAATTATAAATATTGATCACGTTTTATTTAAAGAACTGTTGATGTCGATATTTGTCTGTAATCGAAATTTACATTTTCATGATGTATACAGGATCATGGCTTCTCCACCTGCCTCGCCTCCTCCTCCTCCTCCTCCTCCTTCAGACGCATCAGCTTCACCATCTGCCATGAAGCGGACATGCAAAGCCTCACATCTACAATCCTTGTCTACCAGACCACCTGGTGCTGACACACCAGTGGTCCACGTTGATCCTACTACCGGCAAGGCCGACGGTCCCCACAGGAAGAAATTAAGAACATATTTGGGGATTGTGGCGCGTGATAAGGTGGACATCACGTACGAGAACTGGAAGGAGGTCCCTACTGCTCAGAAGGACTTGATTTGGGAGGATATTCAGGTATTTTTCTTTTCTTATTTGACGTTGTTTGTATCATAGCCAAAAATTACATTATTGTAACAAAAAATAAGCTTATTTGTTATTGTCAGGCGGAATTTGAAATCCCAGAGGCTTCTGACAGTAGCACGAAAAGAAGTTTCTTCAGACTGTTGGCAAGAGATGGAAGCAGTTTAAATCAGACCTCAAGAGGAAATGGGCCCTTGCAGTCGATCGGGATGGTGTGGACGACACTATCTGTGAGAAATATGGCATAAGCAAGGAAAAATGGGCTCAGTTTTGCCAGACTCGCAGAGACCCTTCTTGGGAAGTATGTTCCTTGCCATTTAAGTTGTTTTTCAAAAAACATTAACTTGTTATACTTCATTCTAGCAATTTGAAAGATTATTGTTTTATTTTTGCAGGATGTGTGCAAAAAGGCACAGGCCATCCAGAAACAGAACACTGCCCCTCACGTTTTGTCTTGTGGGGGTTATGAATATTTGGAGCAGAAGTTCCTGGTTGAGAAGACCATGAAGAAGCTGGAGGAAGCTGCACAGTCAGGAAGCGTTGATGGCGTCATCGACCTTCCATCCCCGGTCAGGCGCAACGCGAAGTGGAAGATTGCCCGCACGAAGAAAACAGGGGACATGACGACTGACACCGCAAAGGAAATCACTGAGAAGATCATAAGTCATTTTCAACTAACCATTAGAATTATATTTCAATATTTTGTGAATGCCATGTACAACTGTGTGTTTTCTGTGCAGGATTCCTTTGAGGAGGAGGCGACACAGGGATCCTTCGTCCCCCATGGACGTCAGGATGTTCTCACCGCTGCTATTGGACGTCCAGAGCACCCTGGACGTGTCCGTGCTGCTGGAGCCGGTGTGACCATCAAGTAATACTTTGGTTCGGCTACACGGACGTCCCGCAGCTCTTCCTCCCTGCCTCCTGAAGAATTGCAGCAGCTGACCCAGCAAATCAGGGACCAGCTAAAGGAGTCCATCATAGAAAAAGTGACGCAGCAGCTCATGGCATCGTTCAACCAGATGCAGTCCCAGATGCAATCTCAAGGACTTGCACTGCCTCTCGAGCCTCTGGTTGGTCCCTCATGTCCTTAAATAATCACAAAGGGGAGTTGTGTTGATCCCTCAAGAAACGATCCTGAGACGGGTGACTCAGATAGGTGTGGCTTGTACATTAAAGCAGATCCTGCCTGCCTGGTTGCCCTGGGGAGAGTTTATGAGGGATCCACTGGTTTTCATAACACTCCTTTGTTGCCTGACCAAGTAAAGGTGGGTGTGGAGGAGGTTACAGATGCAGATGCTCCAGTTCCTGTACCCACTGATGAGGTTTCCTTAGTGGGGCAGGCAATTCACACCTTCTTTGCTTGGCCGACACATTTGGTCAAGTCTTTATCACAACAAGTACTTTTCTCTTACTATATGTTTCTTCTTTTTGAATTAATTCATTCAGTGTGCCTGAAATTAGGCCATTTAACTTTGTTTCATGAACAGACAGTTGTGTCTCCAGCAAAACCACCTCAAAAGCCCGATCTGGAGGTCGATGATCCGCTTTATCTAATGACATTGACCATCCCAGAGATTTTCTTGAGGCCTTACCAGGTTACATGGGATGCCACTGTGTTCGGGGTCTTTAATCTAGACTTCCCTCTCTACATAAAGCACGAAGACCTCTCCGAAATCGCACACGATGGTCAATGTCTCAGCATATCAATGTTACAGTTGTGGATTCTGTAAGTCATTTTAGTTTACTTTTAATTACCTAAGTTATTGTTTTCAATTCATAAATATTTAACTTTGACTTAACATAAACAGGCATCTGACTGAAACAAGTATGCGAGCGGGGAATTCTGATATCTATGGATTCCTCGAGCCACAGTCCATTCAGAGGTCTGGGCAATCACAGTTTGAGACTGAAAGTTACATAAAGAGTTGGATGAATGGGTAAGTCACACAAAATAACTGAATTTAATTAATGTTTACTAATATACTAACCCATATTCATCCCCACTGCAGCGGGCACTAGCAGATGGTGGTCATTATGCCCAATGAACACCTAGTTGTCTGGTTTTGTTCATTGCATAATAGGCCAGACAACTACCTTAAGGGGATAATTAACAAGTCAGTATTCTTTTCAATGCATTTGCATTCAAATACCTCAACAACACCACTTTTTAATTGTTACTCGCATGGAACAGTGCTTTAAAAGGTCTTGATAATGCTCCACAACCTAAATCAAAGGCTCCTGCTAGGTGGACTATCGTCAAGGTACGTCATTTACATAAAACTTTCACTTATATATATTTCCTATGTGTCTGTACACTAATTGTTTAATTAATATCCAAATTTCATTATGTATTTAGTGTAATAGACAAAAAGGAAGTACTGAGTGCGGCTACTATGTCATGCACTGGATGTCCACCATCATTTTAGGAACTTTTAGGAATAATTGGGAAGCGGTGCGTTTATTTCAAACAAATTCAATTTTTTTATAATTTGTATTACATTATTAACTTATTATCATTTATTTCATCATGCAATATTTTAACGATCCTAGACCATTGGAGCCAGAGAGATTAAAGGCGTTGTGGATCCAATGGGCACAGTATTATCTCCGAGTTAGAGATCAGACCTAGGATTTAGGGACATTAAGTTTAGCTTAGTTTACTTTGGTTTAACATTTTTGACATTTCCTATGTAATTTGAACATTGAATTCATTTGTTGATCGTTGTTTATGATAAATCAATTATTCAATGTTTATTATGATTAAAACTACTTCAAAGCAGAATAAAATGTTTATTTGCTGTGAATTGGGTCTGAAATTGCATTTTACAGGTACAATTTTGGGTTTATTGTAAAAATAGAAAGTTTATATAAAAAAAAACTTCAAAACAACATCGGTTATTAACAAAAACCGATGTTAATATAGTAAACAACATCGGTTATTTACAAAAGCTTATGTCAACATGAACCTTAACATCGGTTATGTAAATAACCGATGTTAATATACAAACGTTAACATTGGTTATTTAAACATAACCGATGTTAACGTTTGTATATTAACATCGGTTATACAAAGAACTACAACAAATAAGTGTATGCATCATGAACCTTGACATCGATTTTCTAGTGAAACCGATGTTAATGTAATATATTCACATTGGTTTTATGCATACACTTATTTTGTTGTAGTTCTTTGTGTATAACATCGGGTATTTAGAAAACTGATGTTATTGTTTTTATGTTAACATCGGTTTTTCAAAACCGATGTTAACAATAATACATTCAACATCGGTTTTAAAACCGATGTAGAATGCCGTAAATAACCAATGTTGAAAGTGTATTTTCTAATAAGGAACTTAGGTGTAAAATCATGACAATAAGTTAAACCCCGAGAGAATCAAAATGAATTGACACTCACAGTCAATGGTCTAATTGAACATGACTACCACGAGGGCAGGGGAATAATTTAATTAGATACCTCTTAATAATAATATCTCGAGAGATAATGAAGGGTACCTTAATTAGGTTTATTCACCTTCAATGAAAACTCACAAGAACACAAAGGTAATTGAATCAATCTATTAATTGTAATAGCTTGAACCTAATCCTAGAAGTCTTCATAAAATGAAATACGTTTCTTTTTCTAATTTAAATTCTGAACACTGAATTTCCTATCCTTAGATCTTGTTTTAATTTTTAATTCCCTCATTTTAATTTTATTTAATTAACAATAAATAATTAGCCAATTGCACAGTCCTATGGAAAGAACGATTTATTACTTGATAGCATTGTACCGTCGTAGTTTTCGTGTACCAATTATTGAAATAATATTTAATGTTATTATTAAAGTATTTATACGTCTAACATTTTTTTATTATATTTTATCTTTAAAATATATATTCTTAACTTTTTTTTATAAGAAAAAGTTTAGGTCAGTAGGATCCATGGACTCACTAAAATCAAGACAAATCTCAAGACTTAATGAATACTTACAAATATATTTATAAATACCCACCAAGTTTCTCACTAGTCTCATTGATATAAAAAATTATAACAAATATGATTAATGTGAACAATTTAGTTATATTTTTAATTAACTTATTAAAAATATGATATCAATGTTGACTATTAGATATTAAATATTATACCAATGAATAGTTTTCCACCAAAAATATTCTATAGTTACACTATAAGAAAATATGCTTTCAACATCGATTATTTATGACTTTCAACATCGGTTAAAAAACTGATGTTGAAAGTACCGATGTTGAAAGTAACGATGTTGAAAGTATTATCGTTAAAATCGGTTTTTAAAACACCGATGTTAACATAAAATTTACAACATTGGTTATATAAATAACCGATGTTGATAATATGAATTACACCCAAAAAAATGTATTAATGTTGACAATTAACATCGGTTTTTTGTAAAAAAAAACCGATGTTAACTAATGTGTGCATGTTTTTAGTTAACATCAGTTTTTTGGAAAAACCGATGTTAACGTACGTTAACATCGATTATTTTTTTATAGAAAACCAATGTTAATATCGAAAATGTTAACATCGGTTTTTTTCTAAAAAAATCGATGTCAACGTACGTTAACATCGGTTTTTCCAAAAAACCGATGTTAATATCCGAATTGTTAACATCGGTTTTTTTACAGAAACCGATGTTAACGATTAACATCGGTTTTTTTTTTTAAAAAACTGATGTTAACGTATATTAACATTGGTTTTTTAAAAAAAACCATTGTTAGTCGTTAACATCGGTTTCTGTAAAAAACCGATGTTAACGTACATTAACATTGGTTTTTTAAAAGAGTTATGATGATTAGGGACCAATAGAAAATGTGATAGGGATCAGTATCAACTCCAACAAGTTACTTGTTTTTAGAGAGTTATGATGATGCTGATAGGTTGCAGGTTATAGTTTCAACTAACTGGACCTACTAGTGCTTACCAAGGCACATTGTCCATCTCATCGATCATGTATGTGATAGCCTTTGTTTTTTGGTTTAGGGGAGGGGAATGTGGAAAAAGTTTGATGATACTGCATCATCTTATGAATGTGTACTAGTTCACAAAATATGGGCCTCAAGGAATGTTTCAGAAGTACTTACTGTCCTCAAGCTCCAGTCATTTAACAAAAATAAGAATGTGTCACTCTAGTTTCTTGTGATTAAGATTAATTGTTCTTAAAAGCTACATATTACTAAAAATATAAAATAGAGCCTTTGTATTAAGAATTTTATATTACAAATAATTAATTTCAAATAAAGAGATGATAACTTTTAAATTAAATTATATCATTACAAATTCAATTCTAGCCAAATTAGTTTTCGAGAATCAAATCAAGATCTGTCAAATTAAGTTAGAACAATTTCACCTAAATTAAGATGTACTCCATGTTGTAGGCAACTAAGCTAAGCATAGCAGCTTATATGATGTTGTTTTATTGAATTGACATGCTGCAGCATGCAAAAAGAGTGTATGCTGCAACATTCAGTGGTGGCGAGTTTACCCAAATAATTCCATATGACATGTATATATAACTATATATATGGGGTACAGACACATTGTGTATGGTAGGGAAAGGCAAAAAGAGTACAATAGGCCAAATAATAGCTGCAGCATGCAGCTGGCTAGGTACCTGTAGATTGAAGCATATGTAATGTAATTATAGTTCCTTCCTTCCTAGCTACCCTCCCTTCAATTCAATTCTAGTACCAAATTAGTTATTATTAAAAAAGAAAAATAAATCAAACCCCACACTAGGAGTCTAGTCTCTCATTACAAGGCCCTCAATACCCTCTGAATAATTATAAGCAGTGTCAACTAAAAAGGGTGAACAGTAATCATTACCTATAAAAGTGCTGACGACGACCTCGTACTACCTTGGAATTGGGGAAAACCACAAATGGAATGTATCAAAGTTGAGAATACAAATGAAAATGGAGTAGGGTTGGCAAATGGAATTGGGCTATCAGTTTGAGAACATAATAAACAAAATTCTAATTGCATTTGTACCTTAATTTTTTTGTTAGTAGTTAATATAATTAGAAAAGCTAACAATTACAACCACTTATACAAACAAACAAGCATTAAAATAGCTAATAATCTCAACAATCAAAAACAATAAAGATACAATCTGAATTTTTCTTAAGTTAACTACTTCTACTTGTGTGTGTGTGTGTGTGTGTGTGTATTATCCTACATCCTAGGCTTTCCTTCAAAGCAGCAACAATTTGATCAACTAAAAGCTAGGCAACAAAGTTCTATGAATCCAACTTCCTCCCTTTCAAAAACAGACAATGGCCAACCATTCTACATCTCTTATTAATGGAATTCCCATCAATGAGGCATCTAACCTTGGGTGGCAACAGCCTCAAGTTATGGCAAAACCCATCAATTGATTCAAAAATTCCAATTGAGGAAGGATAAACCATTTTCATTCTTGAAATTCCACTTAAAATGCCTTCATCCCATGCAGTTATAGATTAGAAAGATGAATGCCATACTCCTTAATAGAGACACCTTATACATTTGATACAAATGTGCGGAAAGAAGTACGGGACAAAAAAGGAATTAATTAAGGAAAAGTTAAAAGAAGAAAGTGAGCAACAACTTTTGGTACAAATGTGCAGAAACTGAAAAGTCATCACAATTAACAACAGACACTGTTGAATTTCATAGATGACATCATGACAAAATAAAAGAATTTGAACATGAAGAAACCAGTGGGAAAATTAGGGAACCTTTGTTTTCAACTTTCAAAAAATGCAGATTCACAATATAGCCTTGTTTAGAGTAAAGTCATAGAATGCATTACAAGAGAGAAGACTTAAATATAATCTTCAGCCAAATGTCTGTCAGACTCTATTCCAATAAAAAAACCAAACACTATGGAAAGTCATTCCATGCATTTGGAGAGAAGACATAAAAATTGTGTTGAGCCAAATGTCCATCACACTCTATTCCAATAAAAAAGCAAACACTACAATTTTTAGCTCCGAAAACACTATAAAGTTTTAGCCTCTTAAAGAGCCTTCCACAATCAGAAGGGAAACTGGTGATGTTTAAATTTGAATGGTTATTTGGAACACCAAAGGTTGAACTTGTGAAGCATGTTACAGGTGTGTCATAAACAGAAAGTTGTGCTATTGGCAGATATGGCACACATCAATGGATTACTTAAAGAGAAATTGTAATTGTCACAAAGCTGAATTGAAGTTACTGATAACTAACCATGGTTATGATTTACTTAAAGAGAAATTGTAAATCCTTGTAAAAGTAACAACACATTATGTTGGATTCATAAAAGATAGCGGTAATTTTCATCTAACAGTAATATTAAAGTGAGACTAACGTTATTTTATAAAAAAAAACAAAAATCTTTGTCAAGGTATTGATGGCTCCAGAGTTCAGAAGGTGTTGGAATCAGTTCACATTGCAGCTAACAAAAACACAGTTCCAGGAGATGTGTCAGCTATGGCTCCTGGTGGTATCAGAATGGGTATAGGGTCTTCGTTGTTTTATATTTTGATTTTGGTGTCATTATTCATTTACTTGATTTTAATAGTTCTAGTGGATTTCAGGAACCCCTGCTCTTACTTCTAGTGGATTTCAGAAACTAACTTAAACCAGTTTTAGCTTAGCTGCCTTTAAATGTAATGTCATCCACTACCCTAACAGTCTATGGCAGCTAGCTAAAAATAATTGAAAGCAGTGCTAGCCCGTGCATGTGTCTACTATAGGGTCAAACGTTTTAAAGAATATTGTTCCCATCTTTCCCCATTTCAAATTCATAAACTAAAATCCTAAATAATAACTATTTGGAACCCCAATTGCATACACAATCTTCAAACAGTGTTATGACTTATTATAGTAGAGTAGAGACTGATTTCTTCGACTTTTTTTTCACCAAAATTGTATAAGTGGTTTTAATTTTAGCGGAATTGTGCAAGTTTTGAACTATTTTTCAATCAAATTGGAGTAAGTCGTGATTCCAAGGAGTGTGTTGCCATGCTGCTCTTCATATGTAGTGTGCACTAGCTACTGTGATTTTGCGTAGTTTTGAAACAACACCACCTGTCACATGTGTTTTTGTGTTCTGTCTATCTAGATTTTTCAATTTGTCATGTTCTCTTTGTAAACCTTCCATGTTTTGCCACTCATTCAGCTAGACTGAGGCAAGTTAACTGCAAACCCGTTGCCATGGGTGAGAACTACTTTTGCTCATCACCACCACCACCAAGGGTGAGAACTCAACTAGTCCATTTGCCAATTCAATTGGAGCCAAAAATTGGGAGTAGTCCTATGGAAGTGCAGCAGAGGAAGCCAGCAGTTGCTGCTGCTACTATTCAATTGGAACATAAAGTTTTTAATTGTTGGAGCTATCTATTATTTTGCAGTTGTTGCTGCTACTATTTGTGTTCTCCTCTTAGGAAGCCAACAAAGGAAACAAACTAAAGCAGGATCACAACATTCGGTTCCAGATCAATATTGATGACAGAGAGGGACTATACCTTATAATATAGTTTTGTAAGGTACTAGTTGGATAATGATGGTTATGAATAATAAAATAGAAGGCTAAGTCATTATCTAATGTAAAAGGAGACTATGAGGAATGAAATGCCATAAGTTTTGAAAGGTAATAATGTCTTAGCAACAATGGTTTAGCCAACTATATAGGGATTGTGGTAAGAATGTATCCTAAGATAATAATGAGAATTAACCTTATGATAATGGTGAGAATGACATAGGAGTCTACGTGAAGTATTAATGATTGAAAGGTGAAGATCAGACCAAATGCATAAAGGATTCGCTACAAACATGGTGATGTAAACCGATTTGCACAAGGGTTGAAGATGAATCTTCAAAGGTTTTTCTTTCTTTTTTTTATGAAATTTATTGAATGAGAGAGAAAGTGACGAGTTTATGGGGGGTTGAATGTAAGGTATTTGGTTCAAAGTTTGAATGTGTTTGTATGGAAAATGAAGATGATAACAATGGTGTTCAAGTAGGATTAAAGAATGAAGGTTTAGAAAGATGAAGAAGGAAAATGAAAAAGGGGTTGGAAGAATCACTCCTCCAGAATTGGTGTCACATACAAGGTGGTGTTCCTTGATAAACCAATTTCTTGAATCACTCAAGTAACTAAGAAGATTCAATCTCACACTTTAGAAGGTGATTAAAAACTCAAATTCAAGGTCTATTTTTTTTTATTAGAAAATGTGTAGCCTATAAATAGAAATGACATCAAGTTGGTTACACAAGTGAAATGATCACCAATAACAACAATTAATGGTGTCATTAAACCTAATTAAAACTAGAATTGATAACAACAATTGATGGTGTCATTATACCTAATTAAAACTAGAATTAAGACACATAAACATATGGAAAATTGTGCAACTCCTTGATCAGCCAAGAGGCAGCCACAATCCTAGAGTTTTCACCTTATTAAACCTTAATTTCTTTAAATTAAAACAAGCCCATAGGTGGTGCAAATCCCAAGAGAATTGATAGCCACTTTAACACAAGTTTGAGCCTTTATTTCAACTAACAAAATGCTAATAAAACCACTCAACAAAAGTGGCACCCTCTACTCTTCTTGGAACATGGTGCAATTAACAATCCAAAGCTTCTCCACTTGTAACTTCGGCCTAAATTCAAATACCATGGTTAACACTTGTTGAAGAGCTTCCTTGGCCTTTTTTGTTCTAGCCCTTGCCATAGGTCCTCCAAGTCCTTCTAAAGGTTCCTTGCCCTTATTCCTTGTCTTGTCCTCATCACATGGTGAAGGTAAAGCAATGAGATAAATAAAATACTTGCTTCGGTAGAAGAATTCAATTCATCAGTAGTGTCCTTATAGCACTCACCAATATCTTATGTCTTATTCCTCTAATTTTTTTCCTTCTTTCAAGAGAGAGTTTTAAGTGCTTGCTGATTGAGCTTGAGGTCACAACCTAGAATCACATAGCTTACTTTTATATGTTCATCCCTTCATGGGAGTCCAATGACATTTGATGTACGTAGCGCTCTACAACACCATTATATGTTTTGTAATATCGTATTAAGAATTTAAAATATGTTAGATTAATTAAGAACCTTTAACCATGTTTATAATTTTCACTTCATGAATTCTAATTAGTTTTTGTGTTAAAATTTCCACATTCCTAAACATGTGCATGTAGTTATGATAATGCCCTATAAAGTGTATTTCATGGAGTCTCACAATGTAAACATGTGAGACATTTTCTTAGAAAATGAGATATTGACTGCAATATCAAGGTTAGCTAGTCTCTCTCAATATTTTTTTATTTGGTTTGTTGCTTATAAAATTCTTATCTCCATTCACACTTCACTGTTAACTCCAGATTTCAAACAGCAGATTTCCCTGGAAGAAATTATTGTTTTGATGCTTCATTATATGATTTTAAGCTAGAATAGTTCATTCACACTTCACTGTTGACAGGTCACAGGTAGTCAAACGAGGAAAGAAAGGAAACAAAACCAGTGGTAGATAAAAAGGGTCCTGTTATAGCTTGTATTCCCCTCCAAGTAGATAAGAAGGGTCTTGTTATAGCTTGATTGTTGGATCATGCAACAGGACTTGTTGTAGGGGAGACTACACTTATTGGGAATAATGTGTCAATTTTGCATAATGTGACATTGGGAGGGACTAGTAAGGCAAGTGGGGATAGACACCTTAAGATTGGTGATGGGGTGTTGATAGGTCCAGGGACTTGTATTTTGGGGAACATTAAGATTGGTGATGGAGCTAAGATTGGTGCTTGTTTTGTTGTGTTGAAGGAAGTGCCACCAAGGACTACTATTGTTGGAAATCCTGCTAGGGTGGTTGGAGGGAAGGATAACCCTATTAAATTGGATAAGATGCCTAGTTTTACCATGGACCATACTTCATGGTCTGATTATGTTATATAGAGGCTAATTAATTGTCTAACATGCTTTTTAATTGTTTAAAGGCTAATTATGTTTTTTAATTGTTTACCTAATTGTTTTGGTCTGTTTTTGGACTACTTTTGCTCATCACCACCATCACCAAGGGTGAGAACTCAACTAGTTCATTTGCCAATTCAATTGGAGCCAAAAATTGGGAGTAGTCCTATGGAAGTGCAGCAGAGGAAGCCAGTAGTTGCTGCTGCTACTATTCAATTGGAACACAAAGTTTTTAATTGTTGGAGCTATCTGTTATTTTGCAGTTGCTGCTACTACTATTTGTGTTCTCCTCTTAGGAAGCCAGCAGAGGAAACAAACTAAAGCAGGATCACAACATTCGGTTCCAAATCTATACTGATGACAAGGTTAGCTAGTCTCTCTCAACATTTTTTTTATTTGGTTTGTTGCTTATAAAATTGTTAAAACCAATGTTCTAGACACTATCTACGACCAACATATTGAGTGCAATATCAAGGTTTTTGAAGCTTAATATGCAATTTCTCAATCAGAATTAAAGTTTCACTTTAGTGTCTAAACATTTAATAAAAATGTATATTTCACAGTAGTGTGCAATTTCAAGGCTCAGTATGAACAATGTTGTTACCTGAATGCTATCACTTGAATCAAATCTGTATCGATCTGCAACAAAAACCAGCTAGCATCAGAAGAAAAACCTTACCCAATTGAACCTTCTAATACAACCTCATGAATACATTCAACAGCAGAGGAATATATCCAACTCCACCAAACTTACCCCAGTTTCCTCCTTCACTGCTCTTGCAGTTGCTGTATATATCTCCTCTGCCTAAGATAATTCACACAAGTCATAAAGAATTCAAGTTGCAACATAATTGCATAAATTAGACTACAATTCAACACCATCTCTAATTTGGTCTTCTATTTTGTTTCTAAAGCATTTAATAAAATTAAGTGAAGCTGCAAAATTAAATACCTGAAGAATGAATCTGGTTGGTATCTTCCAAAGACCAAGAGTTGCTGGAGAACAATGTCTCTCTTGTACTACAAGCACCTTTACAAATTTTTAACAGAAAATTATACAAATGCCGCTTGCAAAATTCAAATTACATAAAAAAAACTGGGAAGTCAGAACTTGGGACATAAACAGCTACAACAACAAACACCAACCACATGGTCTAACACACCAAGCCTCTAAAATGGACTGAACTTGGGAAGTCAGAACCACATGGTCTAAAAGACCAAACAAGCTAAGGAAAAAAAAAACAAGGAAACCCAAATGGAATTTAACTAACTCTTCAAGTAAATTACTAGTTTGGTTGACAGACTTGAAATCCAATTTCATTTTCAACTCACTCATTTAACTCGCTCATTTAACTAACTGTTCAAATGGACTGCAATTTACCTCACCTTACACCACTTAAAACACCTCATAAACACAACTCAAGTCACTCCCATTTTAAAATCACATGGATGAATTCACAGAAAATATGCAATTACAAAGACTAAACCAATTCATCCATTTTATTCATGATTAAGCTTTGATTTATTTGACACAACTAAGCTTTGATTTATTTGACATCTCAACTAATGGGTACTAGATGTTAACAGAATCACTTGAAATAGCATTGAGGTCGAAAATCTTGATTTTCTTTGAAACTCCTCCTGTTGCAATGTGATCCTCATCATGGTAAAAACTTAAAACACACATTACATTGGCAGAACTAACCAAACCTCTATTTCTTAATCTGCCACACTCGTCAAACTTGTTGTGATGAGAAAACTTGCATAAACCTTCAAAGAAGGATCCTAGACAACCAACAGAACTATGAATTCTTCTAGGGTACTTATCCATCATGTATTTAATATGATACAACAATTATTAGGTAGCTCTAAATCCCTTAATTTTGATCAATCTCAAAGTCACTATTTAAGTTTTTTAATTTAAAAAAAAACTAATAAACATGTCAAGTAAAGATTAAAAGTTAAATTTTATCAATATAACTATTGATTTTTGTGAGATTACCTTAATAGCTAGTGTACCTTAATGCGACTCAAATCTTTGTTATTGAAGTTATGATATTGGCCACTTCTCTCACTTTACCAAGGAAGGCCAAATCTTCTCTATTTGCTTTTCCATTTCTATCCTCTTCGAACTCAATCCTCCACAAAGGTATCATGATTAATTACTATTAATCACACTTTAATCATCAAAAAAATTGCATTGTTTGCCTACATAAGTCAATACATATCTACATTATCTTTATGCAACACAGTCTAGGTATTAGTTAACTTGATATTTAAAATTCAACCACAAAATAGAAATAAATTCACTTGATTAAGATTTTTTAATTTTCTCATGATTTGACTTAATTAATTTTAAAGATAAGTTATTAGTAAATACAAATAAAGTACAGGCTGTTACAAGATCTCTGTGAGACTGTTGTTAGAGTGAGTGGATGTATATAGGTTTGGAGGTATGATGGTGGTTGCAAGCTAGGTGATTCAATGAAGGTTCAAATGGTGGTTTATTAAAGAAGAAAAAATGAAAAATGATGAGAATAAGTAACAAAGACTCCTCCTGAATACTGCTACAATTCCTAGACCTAAAATGGCTAACACCCTATACGTGTAAACACTAGCATTGTTCCTTTCTCTAATAATCTATATTTCTTTCAACAGTAACACACACAAAAAAGGCATAAACAATGAACAAAACATGCATCCAGATCCAAAATGAACACTAACCTTTCGAGAGTGGCCACCTAGAGCAAGGTTGGCCGTGAGTGGGAGCGAGACTGGCCACGAGCACTCAACTGAAAAGGGTTTGTGGAACCTCAGCTGAATCCCTATCATGGTGCCACCTACAAATGGCAGAGTTGAGATAAAGCAGTCAGGTGAAAAGGGTTTGCAAAACCTCACAAAAATTAGAAAAGAAGCAAAACACATGCCTTCCGTTGATGTCGGACTTCAACGGAGGATGCTCCACTTCGCGACAGTCACAAACCCCAACACGAACGATGAAGATGAGGAAGGCTAAAAGGGAGAAGAGGAAGGATGTTTGTGATACTATAGTAGGGTCTTACGGGTGAAAGGGAGAAGAGGAAGGCTGTTTGCGATACTAGCAGGAGCATGAGTGGAAAAAAACTTTTAAGTAAATAATTTGACTTAACATCGGTTTTTTAAAGAAAACCGATGTTAACCTCAATTCGTTAACATCAGTTTTCTTTAGGTCAAATTATTTACGAAAATTGGAACCTTGCTTTTGTTAACATCGGTTTTTTCAATAACCGATGTTAACCGTACGATGTTAAATGTATAAATTCTAGTAGTGTTTTAATTAATTTATTGATAAGGATTATGTAAATTAAGCATTTTTTCATATTAAATTGTATGTGCCATCAAACACATGGATCAACTAGTGTGAGGTTGTTTTAGCATAACCAGATGTCTCATGTTCGAGTCTTAGACATGCAATTGTATTTAATACTTAGATTCACTACCACAAAAATGGTATTTTACGATGTAGGTTCTACGACGGTTGTATAAAAGCCGATATCATAAGTAAAACGGTGGCATTTTTGTAAATAATTGAAAATTTTTAAAGACAGTCTTGATAAACTCATCTTTGAAAATGCATTACAACATCGGTTCTTGTAGAACCGATGTAGAATGCGAAAGGGAATGCAAACCGACTCTCTCAGTCCTAGCCTTATTTTAATCTTTATCCCTTAGTTTTGCAAAATAAAACCCTAAATTCCTCCTTGCTCTCTCTCTATTTGTGCCTCAACATCATCAATGTTTCCTCTGCCGATGATTCGTTTCTCGATGGAAACCCTTTCAACCACCAACCTTCAGGTTATCTTTCTTTTCTTTACTCATATAACTACAACCATCGTGGCAAAAGAGAACCTCACGGCTCCCTTCGACTTCCCCCGATTCCTTGATGTAATGGCCAAAGACATGAAACCCGAACCCTTCGATCGCCAACTCCGTGATGCCTTCAAGGTCCTCGACAAGGACTCCACCAGCTTTTTCGTCGTCTCTGAGCTTCGCCACATCCTCACCAACATCGGCGAGAAGCTCGAGCCCTCCGAGTTCGACGAGTGGGTCCATGAAGCCCGTAGCGCAACATCGTTTCTGGAATGGTTCAAGGGTGATTCTCAAAGTGCACTCGCTTGTAAGTGTTTAAAACACTTAGCTAAGAAATTGAAGATTTAAACCCTAATTTGCTGAATCTAAATCGAGGCGATATAAACCGCGTGATCATTTAGTGTTCTGAAGATCGAAAAATGGTATGAGACCAAATTTGAGGTTCTATGCATCCTGGTAGCTACTTGAGTTTGCAGCGTTGAATTATTAGTTATGATAAAATGGCTTTGGTTTTGCATTTTCATTTCTCAATTGCAGCTATCAATGGCACTGACTCGAAAAGTCAGTAGGAACCCCTAGCTCCCACGAAAGAAGCACAGGTACGTTTCTCTCTCTATTTCACCCTCTTCTATGATAAATGATGATGTTAAGCACTTCTGATAGCTTTGCTTAGGGTACAAAGATTAGGACTCTTGATACTCTTAATAGCTCTATTAATTCATATATGTATGTGCTATTGATTCTTTTTCTTTTTCTTTTTTTTTAAATCCTAATTCAAATGCTACATTACCATTATTGATTCCATATAATTTTTCTTTTCTTTTCTTTTCTGTTATTTCAGGAATTTCATCTTTCCCAAACTTATCATGAAGGATTTCTCAAGTTACAAGCAAAAGAGTACGAGAAGGCTCGCGAGCTCTTAGAATTTGTCCTTAAAGATCCTCTTATGGCTAATGCTCAAGTTTTGGTTTTTGCATAACACACAATTTGCTCAATCTATTAATGTCATTTTGGATTGGTGGTATTATGTGTTTTCTGTTATCAGGTGGATAGTAGTGCCAATGATGGTCATCTATTGCAACTCAAATTTTGATCTGCACCATACTACATTTTTTTCAATCAAGTTGTCCACAGTTCTTTCATTGTTGTTTTCTCATAATCTCCCCCTTTCAATTAAACAATTCTTGCACGACCAACTAAAAGCCCAAAATGCATAAAAAATAACAAGAAAGTCGTGTTAAAGTTTGTGCTAGTTTGTTAGAGTTATTTTAATATTTTACTTCAGCCTTTGATCGGTACTGTGCTCGTGCAAGAATTTCTCCTTTCCAATTTGTAGTCTATTAAAGTAACATTTGACATGAATATATGTGTACAAATTTTAGTTTGTTTTAGGAGGGATATTTTGGAATATAAAAAAAAGGTAATACGCTGTTGTAGGTGCCACGCCCCAGCTTTTTTATTCTTCTTTAAATTTAAATGGCTCCAATTTTTTGTTCTGAAGCTCACTGTTTTCTGCTCAAACAATTTGGAACATAGAAATAACTTAAACAGGGGCAGAGGCAGCTTAAACAGAGATCCAATGTTGTGATGAGAGAGGGTCCAGCTTTTAAGGTTTAGCTACTTCAATTTGCGATGAGAAAGGGTGCAAGGGCAGCTTGAATAGAGATCCAATGACCCGACAAAAGCATGCATGTGGAAGCAAGGCTACAAGATATTTTGATTGCCAACAGTCAAGTGTTCTTCATGGATAATTCAAGTGAACTTCAAGAAATCCAAGAGATACAAGTTACATCTACAAGTTAGACTCTCAAGTTGGATTTACAAGTTAGATTTGAAAGCACAAAGGTTTGGCCAAGAGGATTTTCTTTCAAAACCTTTTATTTTAAAGATTTCTCTCTGGTAATCAATTACCAGAGGCCGTAATCGATTACCAATGACCAAAATGTTTTTTGAAAAAGTTTTAAGTGTTTTTAAATATTTTTGAAATGATGTAATCGATTACACATTTCTTGTAATCGATTACCAGAGACTCTGAACGTTGGAAATTCAAATTTTAAATTAAGAGTCACAACTATTCAAGAAAAATAATTGTGTAATCGATTACACCAAGATTGTAATCGATTACTTGTGAATAGTTTCAAAAAATATTCCCAACAGTCACAATTTTTCATTTGAATTTTGAAAGGCTATCAAAGGCCTATAAATTAGTGACTTGGGAACGAAATTGGAAGAGAGTTTTTCTTGGCCAAAATGTTTTATCCTCTCAAAAGATTAAGAAAGTTTTGCTTGTTCAAAATGTCTTATCCTCTCAAAAGATTATGAGAGTTTTTCATTGCCCAAAATGTCTTATCCTCTAAAAAGATTAAGAGAGTTTTTGATTGCCCAAAAAGTCTTATCCTCTCTAATGATTAAGAGAGTTTTTCACTGAGTTCAAAGTTCTTATCCTCTCAAAGACAAATCATCTTATCTTCAAAAATTCCTTGGTCAAACACTTGTGACATTCAATAAGGAATTGAGTGCTTCATTGTAACATCTGTCTCTTTCAAGAGAGATAATTTCTTCTTCTTCTTCTTACTTCTGAAAAAGGGTTAAGAGACTGAGAGTCTCTTGTTGTAAAGCATCTGAACACAAAGGAAGGGTTGTCCTTGTGTATTTCAGAAGGTGTAAAGGATTTACGAGATAGTGGAACTCCCAAGAGGGTTTCTTGAGGACTGGACGTAGGCAACGGGCTTTGCCGAACCAGTATAAAAATTGTGTTTGCATTCTCTCTCCCCTCAAACTCTTTTACTTATTGTTGTTTATCATTTCTATTCAGTAAGTCTAATTTGAATTGTTATTTAGTAATTTATTTTAAAAGGAATCTTGGGACTTGGGTAAGAATCTGTATAGAAATTTTAATTGAGGAATAGTTTGTAAAATCTTAATTCAACCCCCTTTCTTAAGATTTCTGAGGCCATTTGTCCAACAATGCAAAGTAGTGACACAACCTAATACTCTATAATTTTTTATTTTCCATGGCCATTCAATTTTTTTGGGAAGAAAAGTGATGGAATGAAGCTAGGATCAAGGCATGGCTATATATATAAATATGTGAGGTGTGTCATGTGTGTATGTGAATGATATTAAGAAAGAAAAGAAGAATAATTACTTAAGCTTCCCTGCAATAGTCAAGACCAAGGCTAAAGATTGTTGTATAAAAGGTGAGTTTAAATTCAAATGAACTTGACTATTTTATAAAGGGATTATTGAATTTAGTTTAATATATTGTAAATCTTCTTATAGGAATACAAAAAAATAAGTCAAGGTCAAGCATTATTTGATTTTAAAATATTTATAGGGTAACAAGGTGCCTTTTAAATGTAGAAATTTCGACATCTCCTTTGAGTAACAAGGTGTGTAAATTTTATGTGCATGATAATATTCTTGCCGATTAGATTCTAATGTTTTAAAACATTTCACAATTAGATGGGAGTGTTTTAAAATATTCTTTGGTTTATTGTTTATGTGTATGCAATGTAATAGTTTTTTAATAGGGCTTCAAATTAACCAAGCAAATTAATATGGTTGTTATTTTTTGTAGTTAATACAATATAATATAAAGCTAATTTTGATGGCTGGAATTCTTTGCATCCTTCCTTCTGTCCTTTAAAATCCAGTGATTTATTATGGATCCCATTGATTTTATTAAAGATAATATTAATTTAGTTGTACTAGTTAGTGACTGTCATTTTCCTACTCTTGTAGTGCTTGATACGTAAATTGACTGTAATATAAATTGTAGTGGTGTAACTAAGTACAGAAGAAATTTATGTTCCTTGGTGACATAAATTCTAAAATTGAAAGAGGCCTTACTAATCTCTTTTTGTGGGCAGTATCATTATAGCGCGTGCCTTGTTAGTTGCTGCTCTTTCAAATGATTTGGTCATACTAAGTCTGCAACTCTAAAGCCATAAATTTCAAGTAAGTAGAGAGCTTTTCTAAATCTTGGATTTGTTTAATGTAGTTCTTAGGATGCATCATTATCTTTACTCTTGTGATTATTCATTTTAAGTACAATATTCATTTGTTAATTTGAACTCAATTCGCATTGGAGAATGATTTAGTTGAAATCAGCTTGAGAAAAAAATTCCAAATGTTCGAGAACATATCCAAAATTTCTAAAGGAGAAAATAATTAAGATACTATAGATTTACTTGTAGGATTAATAAAGGACTCTTGGTGGAACATTGTGTTTCTTTGTTATAAGAATTGCATTTTCATAGTTCTCTAAAGTCTAAACCCTTGCACCAATATGTTTGTTTCTCTTTTTCTCTTAAAAATTATTGCTTTGTTTGGAATATCAAGACATTAAAAAATGTCATGCTTGCATACATCCAAATGAAGGAAGGGCACCTTGCCAAATCATGTTGCTACTTTTACTTCTAGTATGCAATCTCTTGGTGTGTAAATTTCTTTTTCCGGCCCTGTTCTTTTATATGCTATTACTTTGTTTTGTTTACTGCATTGAAAAGAAATCATGGTCAAAACAAGTTTGTCTATGCATGAATCCATTGTGATATGTGACACTAACTAAACATGGATAATGCAAGATTTCATTGTGTTGATATATAAAAGAAGAATGATTTATTTAATATAAGAATTTGTATATTTGATTTTTTTCTGTGTGAAATTTTTTAAATTAACATAATATTGATATGAATTAATTCTAATGTGTCAAATTTATACTCATGACGTTGTTTAATATTGATTAGCTTATAGCTTAGGGGTGTTGAGAAAGGCATCAAATTGGAAGGCTTGTCAGAGGTGCAGATCTTTAAGGCACTTGAAGATTTGTTTACCTTTGTTGATTAGCTTCTAGCTTATGTGTAAATTTCAGTTTACCTTTGTGCAACATTTGTTTTTGTCACTTTTCTTTTGCAACATTTGAATGTAAATTATATCGAAAAATATGTGTTTTTTTTTCTTTTTCTAGTGTGGTTTGGTAGCTTGTGATACTGATGAACACCTTACAAGGAAGCCTCTCTAGAGTGGCTTTTTAGTTAGTGTCAGTTTCCCACATCAGGGTCTTGTGAGACCATAAGAAGCAAGGTTTCTGAACAAGAATTTCCTCCTTTATGTTACTAAGTCCCAAAACATGGAAACTACTGATAGCAAATAGAAATAAATTTCACTGCAGAGGAATAGAAATGACTACAAGTCTAAAAAACTATCTGTGGGATTATTTGCAGCTATTATCTATTACTAAGAAATATTTTATGTTCTTTTAAAGTATATGAACTTATGCAGGGCATACTCATGTAGCTGAAGACTATATTTGCAGGCCTACTAGTGAATTTCCTCATCCTCTTTCCCATGTTAAGAAACCAAATGGCTACAAAGTGAGTTCTACAATCTCTGTTTATATT
Organism: Glycine max; assembly: GCF_000004515.6. NCBI lineage: Eukaryota > Viridiplantae > Streptophyta > Magnoliopsida > Fabales > Fabaceae > Glycine > Glycine max. Next base: position 34,142,159 of record NC_038253.2, on the reverse strand, counting down.
TTTTAAAATTTTAATTTTTTTTAAGTATGAACTTATAAGTCATGAAAATGTTAGAATCTTAATTGAATCAAAATTAAAAAAAATTACAAACTTACAAGAATTATAAATGAAAAAAAATCAGAGAAGCTAAAATTGAAAAAATATCAAGTTATAGACATTAAAATTAAAAAAAGAAAATTATAAAAAAATATAAATGGAAAAACACACACTGCATGTATAATAGGACTAATAAATTAGAAAGGGAAAGCATATATTTGACTAACATACAACTGCATGTTGACTTATTAATGTGAAATGTTTTAATTATTATATAATTACCTAACATTCTAACGATTAGAATATGTTTGTCTTTCACATGTTAATGATTGAATAGACACCAACTTGCTCGATTAGAGAATGGGTCGTCAACATGGGTCAGTACTGGATTGTACTACTAAGGTGTACAAAAATATGAAGTAGGACACAAAAATATATTTAAGTGTGCTTCTTACATGCTAATGTTTACTTGTTAGGTATGAGCTACAATTAAGGTGAAAGCATCTATTATAATTTGTCTTACTTCATCTGGAAGGGCTGCAAGGTACTTTCTTATGAGTAATTAGATATCCTTCAATTAATATCTATATCATTTCCTGCATCTTCATTTCACCTTTATCCTTCAAATTGTTTTAGTAGTAGATTGTTTTATGTTTTCTAAGATGAGCTAGATTGAGTACAAATTATATTTGTACCGATAATTAGTATAATTATATTTGTTTTGTTCACAAGTGCTATAATGCATGTATTGCTTGAGTTATATGTCCTGTATTAGAAGATTAATATGATTTTTTTTTAATTCTCTGGTATTGGCCTATGATCAGGATTTTATCAAGAGCTTTTTTCCTAGTACTTTCCTGGTTTCCTTTGTGGCTTTGGTATGTTTATGTCAATTAGCTTAGCATTTGATTCATCTATGTCCGTTTTACCAAGTATCTAATATGAGCTGGAAAGTATCTTTAATGAGTATTATTTGAACAACATAATGTTAGAGCTGATGCATCACCCTATCTTATTATAAAGTATTACAATTATTATATGAAAAGTCACTTTAAGATAATTTTTATTGTTTTTATTTTCTTAGTGACATTAAATTGAAACATGTTATTCTCTTTTATCTTCTTTTTTTTCATCATTGGTTGGTCCTTGTGTTTACTTTGTTGCTTTTTTTTTGGAACTGAGGTCTTCAATTAGATCTATATTAATTGTGCCCCATTTAGATGTTGTTTTTGTCATTTCATAATAATGCTTTTATTATTTTAATTTTTTTTTTCTTTTCAAAATAGCATTCTAAGATGGTTGTTAGCTAATGACCGTCTTAGAAAGTTACCTTTCTAAGACGGTGGTTAGCTAAGCAACGTCTTAGAAAGGTACCATTCTAAGATGGTGGTTAGCGTACTTTCTAAGACGGTGGTTAGCTAACGACCGTCTTAGAAAGGTACCTTTCAAAGACGGTTCTTAGCTAACCACCGTCTTAGAAGATAATGTTTTTCTAAGACGGGTTTTATAGAACCATCATCGAAAGTTTTGACTTTTAACGACGTTAGATTCAAAGACGGGTGACCACTGTCTTTGAATGCTCTTTTCGACCGATGTAGAAAGTGTTTTTTTAGTAGCGATTGTGTGTTCGTGTTACGTATAATCCAGTACATGACCCAATAGAACAACACATGACAAATACTTACTACTAAAAAACTTTTTATTTGTGATAGTTTTTTTATACATTTGATGTCAGTTTCTAACCTTCATTGTAGACAACATCGTGAAATGTCTTTACACCTGCGACGACGGTTCTCCACCCGTCTTAGAATATGACATGTTCTAAGACGGTTTTGGCATCACATTCTAAGATGGTTTAGATGTCAAAACTGTCTTTGAATGTGAGACATTCTAAGACGGTTATTACATTCAATCATCTTTGAATATGCCACATTCTAAGACAGTTTCAGCATCATAACCCTCTTAGAATGTGGGAATTTTGACGTTGGTTTATTTTCATAATCATCTTAGAAGAAACCCTCTTCTAAGACGGTTTTTTCAATAACCGATATTTTTTTTCTTTTCATTGCACCTATTATACATTACAAGCATTCAAAAAACAACCAATATTTACAAACCATGTAAAACAACCTCAAATTTCAATGAGAAGTTCATACCAAAGTTCTTAGATGACACACTGATGTTTGTCATGTTATTTTTTTATATAAAAAATGACATTGAGAATAATGAGTCCATGGACTTCATGGGCTAAACTACTAAGTAATTAGTACATTTACATCTACATACAAAGGGTTTATTATGGAGAAAAATCATTAAATGCTATAATTATAGATAATAATTATGTCACAGATGAAAACTCCTAAGTTATGAGTAAGGAGAACAACTAAGCTAAATAGCATTGCAACATGCCAACATCTGATGTTTTTAGCTGTCAACATATTCCTTTAGAAGCTTTTTAGCTTGAACCAACTTAAAAAGCAAGTTACTATAGGACTGATAATTTATGGTTACCTGATGACTCAAGCAAAAGTGATGATATGGATTCCAATGACATGATTTTTTCAAATTGTAAAAGAAGTCGAGCTTACGATGTGAAGGATTTGGAGGACAATCCACCAGGGAATATAACATATGATTGTATGGAAACCACTAGACAAAATAGTCCATTGTGTTCATCTATGTCCCCATGTGTAGTTGAAGGTTGTCTGTCTAAGGGGATTGCAGGACTATTCAACTTGTTCCTATGCGTAGTTTGCTAGGGAGAGAAGGGCTTCCTTTTAATATATATATATATAATCATTGAAAGAAGTATATAGAAGGTTCTTTTGCTAGTTGATATCTATTCATTTTGACTAGGCTACAATTACATGGCCCTTGTTTCTCATTAATATTATTCGTGGCATTGTAATCTTGAATGTGCTACAATTTTTACCCCTTAGTTTGTGCTTGTCTCGATCTCTTTTTAGTTTGCCTTATTTTAATTACGATAATTTCTAAGCAAAGTGGAGAACAGAGTAATGAGGGTTTGAAGGAGACTGAAGTGAGAACATGTGACACCTTTCCTTTAAGTCAAGAATGATCACACTTAATTTAACCCAACTCTAACCAAACTTACACCCCTAACAGAATGTGTGCTACAGTCATCAAATTCAATCATTCGCAACATAAATTGCTAAGATGATATTTTTAATTATATAGACCAAAACTATAAATTTTTCATTGGATAAGTGAGGAAGGGCACAAAAGACAGTGAGTGAAGAGCGGATGGTAGAGAGATGGTGACAGAGGGCACGACAAAGAATGGCTGACGAAGGGCATGATAGCAAGTGGGTGAGGGACGAATGAGCTAGATAGGGATTTCAAAGGGACGTGGTGGCAATTTCATAATTAGAGGGAATTAAAATGACGACAGTCATCATAGAAAACCGTCCGTGATTTTTTTTTCCTCTAATTAAAAAATTGTCATCATTGTACATTCTAAGACGGTTTCTCATAACTGTCTCAGAATGTGCATCGTAGAGAACAAATTGCACTCCCAATGATTACAAAATTGTCATCGCGTCAAATTTTAAGACAGTTCTGCATAACCGTCTTAGGATGTGCATCGTAAAATAGTCATTCTTTAGTAGTGCAACACAAACATAATAATATAAAATATTCTTTTTAATATTAATCATCTTAATATAATTTATATTATTATTATTATATTTTATTAGGATTCTAATTACAAAATACATACTAGCAAACTAATTAGTGGATGATGTAAATTCAAAATACATGACATAATAGGTTGTTGCAACTAATAGATAATGTGAATTCAAAATACATTACATAATAAGTTGTTGTAGCCAGTAAATAATGTGAATTTGAAATTCAAAGTACATGACATACTTACACAATATAGTTACCAAGTAATGGGCGAGAAATAAGAAAGAGGTGAAGATATGTTTGTCTTTGAATACTTTGTACCTTAGACAAAAAGTTGTTCCATGATTTTCTAAGTAATAAGAAGTTGAGTTTTTGTCTTGTTCTTGTTAATTTATGTCATCTCATAATTATCTTTTTACAATCAAATGTAGAACAAAAATATTTGTTTTGTCCCGTCATCTCTAGAAAATCAAACATGCCTAGATGAATATTTTGCAATTAATAAGGTTAGTTCATTTTTAAACCTACATGGTGTTTTTAATTCTGGTAATTAAGTTCTTTCATGTTTTTCAACAAATTATTAACGAAGATTTATTTAAGTATCTGACCATTACAAACATAAATACATCATAAATATTGTTATGAATATGATAATTAACAGTTGTGAAATAAAATGAATTATTATTATTATTATAAAATATTTAAGATTTGACTAAAATAAAATAATAAACCATAAACATATTTTTGTTTCAAAAATAATAGTATTTAATATTTATAAGTGAAAACTAATTATTGGTCAAAAAATAAGTTAAAAACTTTTCTTATATGAAAATTTTAATAAAACTAGTTATAATTTATAAATGATAAGTTACCTACTAAGAAATAGTTGAGTAAATTGCTCGTGTTTGGTCGCTATTCTCAAAAAATTTTAATGCATAAGATAGTATGTCACATGTGGAGTGGGGTACCCCTCCCACATCATTCTCTACGTATCTATACAAAAATTACACCAAAATTAATGAAAAAATATGTTTTTAAGTTAATATTTACTTAATATTTTTCTACTAACGGGTCATATCTTTAGTTTATACATAAAATTAATAATAAATATTTTTAATTCTATTATTTATTCAATAATTATTTATTAGATATTGGTCATACTTAAATAACTAATAACCATGTAAATTTCTTCTGAATTTCTTATTTAATATTTTCTGTAAAGTATAAGGATACCATAGAAGGTGATGATCTTTTTTTTAATTAAGATAAACCGTTTCGATCAAAAAAAGGATCTTGTTATGTTTAGCATTTGTGAAAAGATCACATCCCTCTTGAAAGGGTAATCTCACCAACCAAGTGAGTGAGAATCTAATCATCCATACTTTATCTCTCGGTCATCATTAAAACAGAAATAGACAACAAAAAAAACCAACCCGAACAAAAATACCCCCGCAAAATCGGATGAAGGTTCATTCCCTCTCGCAGTTTAAACGTCCACCTACCCTGTCCTTAGCTCCTCACTTGCTTCACAACCTACACCCATCCCTTTTATACTCCGAATGTTTAATGTCGATGCGGACAGGACGTACTGATAAGAATTAAATGTACAGTATAATTGTGCATGTATTCACTCAATCTTTCGATTACATTGTCACTTTGAAAATATCAGTCAATCCTTTAACTGCGGCGTTGAGTTGATAAATATTTGTCTAATGTTACATCTCAAATGAAGCTAAAGTTGGTGTTTATCCATAATGGTAGTATGGTCTTCCGATTTTGCTAGTTTCTCTAAGTGCACTGACGTAGTGACTATCAAAAAAATTAATTCAAACTTCTAGACCTCTTCCATACCTAAACTTCAAAGAAAAGAAAATAAAATAACTAAGAAATAAGACGCAAATAACAGAGTAATTACAAAACATACCAAAACTAATTAGATTTCTATTTAAGAAAAACCAAATTATCCATTAAAAAAATGTAACATGACCAAACAAAACACAAATGATATATGTTTCTTTGATCAATTGTTCATGTTATTAGCTTTCCATTTGACTTAATTATTGGCTAGCTTGACAATCATATAAACAAACAACTATTACATTAAGAGGGATTATCCTCTTTTACGACCCTTAACATGAATACGTTGCCCTACCATTGTAATTACTATTCAATTAACCAATATACTTTTTTATTTTTTTACATTCATATTTAATCTGTAACACATGATCACAAGAAACATAAGAGGTTGTGTGAAAGAGTAGACACACTGTTATTCAGAACCATGAGAACAACTTATCTGAGTATCATGATATATAGTTTCCATTAATGAAATTTGATTTTTAACTTCTATACTCATGATAACTGAAATTTGATTCTCCCTCCCCTTTGTTTCGAAGACATTATCTTGTAGGTTGTTGACCTCTGGGCTCCAAAGAAAACCATCAAGCACATTCAAGACAACTCAGCCAGACAAAAAGACCTAAACTGGAATTCCTTCACTTCATGCAGTAATACAACATATATATTTCAGCTTCAAATTTCATTCAGAACCACGTCACTTAATTGTGCTACCAAGTAAACAATTACATAACATTATTTGCTCTCACACATTTAAAGCCTTGTTGCAACCTTTCCAAGGCACCATAGTCCCATCCAATCTTTGTCACGTGAACCACTTGTTAGAATTAATGAATTAATGTCTCATGTAAGAGACATATGACTTATGTTGGGACTAATAAATAAATAATTAATAATTAAGGACTAAATTGTAATTGAGTTAAATAGGAGAAGTTTTAAAGGTAATTGTTACTCGATAGGAGTAGTGTTTATAAAAGGGGTTAATACTCACTAACGTGAAATAAGGTTCCTTCCTGATAGAAAAGAAAAGTGCTCTCTCTAATCTATAGTCATCACAAACTTAGAGAGGCAGAAAGAATCAAGAGAGTGAAATCTTATTTCTCTCCTCTTCCAAGAAAATTATGGAGAAAGGTACATGTTTATCAAGATCCGGTTGGTTTCCTATAATTGATAATCTAAGAAACCCTTAAAGATTTTACATGTGCTATCAGAGCAAGGTTACGAAAATATATGATTCTCCATTAATGATATTTTTCTGCAAATTTTATGAACCTTAATTATGATATTTAGGGATTTTATTTTCCGCTGCATATATTGTTTTATTGGTAATATTTTATTATTGTTGAATTCTAACTTTGAGGAAGAAAAGGAAGAGTGACTTCTTTGTTGGACTTTGAATTTGTGTCTTTTATTGGGATCAAAGATGACAATTATGTATTATAATAACAATAAAAAATGGCAATTACGTTTTACCTTGAAATTGCTATTTGCAACCCATTTTTGCTATTCAATCCCACTTGCTCATTCTTTTTCAAAAAATTATTATTAAACGTGATTAAAGGATTGAAATTTTATACCCTGCAATTAAATTAACGTGAATGCTTTAAAATTATCGATAACAGTAAATATGTATATGTTATACATTTGCTTCAATGTGATTGAATTTCTATTATTTTATTGGTTAAAATGTGAATGTATGGTATGTATTTGGCCTGGAATGAAATTAATAAAATGGTTATGAATTGTTAACAATAAGTATGTGCAGGCCATATATTTGGTTGGAATTAAATGTCTGATGAATTTGTTAGTCACCGAAGTGGCCAAATTTATAAGGTTATTTAATTCCATATTAATGATTATTTCAATTACTCATAAAATAATAAATGCTAAATTATATGATTATTGGTTTATTGGTAATTGAAATTCATTGTTATAAGAAATTTATGGATCGTCCAAAAGTTGATTAGTTGTTCTTATAATTAATGAATTTAACTGTAGGCGATTTGTGTATCATTAGTTTTATTTATATACCCAAAGGAAATAGATACTACTAATTAGTGCATATTTAATTGCCAAATAATGTTAAGATTTTTATTAGCATCATCATGTTCATATGTTGTGTGTTGGTGTATCACCCAAAGGAGAACATCAATATACATTGGTTGTTATCTGAATAAATTATATGTATGACTTGTGCTTTATGTCCCAAAATACTTATGTGAAGTTTTATTATGCAGTACCTATTTCCAACTTATTGAACTCTCATGTATCATCTGTGTCAATTTTAATGGGTTTAACTTCTCTGACTGGAATGAGCAAGTCCAATTTCATCTCGATGTTTTGGATCTTGATCTTGTTATATTGGAAGAGAAGCCTGCTACTATTACTGATGCTAGTAGCAATGAAGAGAAAGTCCATTATAAAGCTTAGGAAAGATCTAACAGACTTAGCCTAATGTTCATGAGAATTACTGTTGCAGACGATATTAAGACAGCTCTCCCTAAGACCAATAATACTAAAAAGTTTATGGGGTTAGTGAGAGAGTGCTCCCAAACAGCTAATAAGTCTCTTGCTGGGACATTAATGAGTACACTAACCACCATGAAGTTTGATAGTTCGCGTACTATGCATGAACATGTCATTGAGATTACAAATATTATAGCAAGACTTAAGACCTTGGGAATGGCTATGAATGAGAACTTTCTTATTAAGTTTATTCTAAACTCATTACCGACTGAGTATGGCCCATTCCAAATGAGCTATAATACCATGAAAAATAAATGGAATGTGCATGAATTACACAATATGTTAGTTCAGGAAGAAACGAGGCTTAAGAATCAAGGAAGTCACTCAGTCCATTATGTAAGCCACCAAGGGAATCAAGGAGCTAGAAAAAGATTTGTGAAGAAGCATGATAAAGGAAAAGGGCCATTAAAGATCAATGACGGTCCTGTGCAAATCCAGAAGAAGGCATCAAAAAGTAATAATTGTCATTTTTGTGGAAAATCTGGACATTTCTAGAAGGATTGCCCAAAGCGTAAGTCTTGGTTCAAAAAGAAAGGTGAGCTTAATGCTCTTGTATATTTTGAATCAAACTTAATTGAAGTTCCCCATAATACATGGTGGATTGATTATGGATGTACGACTCATGTTTCTAACACTATGCAGCGATTCCTTACAATCCAAACCATAAGCCCAAATGAGAAGTTCGTTTTCATGGGAAATAGAGTGAAAGCTGGAAGCAGTCAAGACTTATTGTTTAAAACACAACAACACTGACATCATTTAGATTTATTGGAAACTCTTTATGTACCTAGTTTATCTAGGAATTAGTTTCATTATCTAAACTTGATATCACTAGATACTCTTTTAGTTTTGGTAATGGATGTTTCAATTTATTTAAGCATAATCATCTCATTAGTACTGGTGTTCTTTGTGATGATTTATATAAGTTAAAATTACATGGTTTGTATGTTGAAACTATTTTAACTCTGCATCATAATGTTGGCACTAAACGTAGTTTAGTGTATGAACGATCTGTTTTCCTGTGGCATAAACGTATAGGTCACATTTCTAGAGAAAGGATGGAAATATTAATAAAGAATGAAATTCTTCCTTATCTAGATTGTACGGATCTAAATATTTGTGTGGATTGTATTAAGGGAAAACAAATAGAACATACAAAGAAAGGAACTACAAGGAGCACTCAGCTTCTTGAAATTGTGCATACTGATATTTGTGGACCTTTTGATGTTAATTCTTTTGAAAATGAAAGATACTTTATCACCTTTATTGATGACTATTCACGTTACGATTATGTCTACTTATTGCATGAGAAATCTCAGGCACTGGACGCCTTAGAAATTTACTTTAATGAAGTAGATAGGCAATTAGACAGAAAGGTAAAAATTATTAAATTTGATAGAGGTGTTGAGTATTATGGAAGATACGATGAAATTGGGCAACACCTAGGTCCATCTGCTAAGCTTCTTCATAAATATGGCATTTGTGCGCAATACACAATGCCTAGTACACCACAACAAAATAGTGTATCAGAAAGGCATAATAGGAACTTTAAGGGATATCGTTAGGAGTATGTTAATCAATTCAACTTTACTCGTATCTTTATCGATGTATGCCTTGAAAACTGTCATGTATTTGTTGAATAGGGTTCCTAGTAAGGCAATTCCAAAGACACCTTTTGAACTATGGACGAATAGGACACCTAGTATAAGGCACCTGCATGTTTGGGGTTGCTAGGCAGAAATAAGGATTTATAATTTGCAAGAAAGAAAAATAGATGCAAGAACAATCAGTGGATATTTCATTGGTTATCCAGAAAAGTCAAAGGGGTATATGTTTTATCGTCCTAATCATAGTTTGAGAATTGTCGAAACTAGAAATGCAAGGTTCATTGAAAATGGTTAAATCAGTGGGAGTATAGTTCCATGAAAAGTGGAAATTAAAGAAATTAGAGTGTAAGTCCCTTTAGCTTGTGCCTCTAGCAGTAAGGTGATTGCTCCTTTAGTTGTTGTTACAAACAATAATGAAGAAGCACAACACAATAATGAGCCCATGATACATAATGAACCTATTATGGAAGAATCGCAAGAAGTAGCATTAAGGAGGTCTCAAAGAGAAAGGAGACCAGCTATTTCGAATGACTATGTGATATACCTACATGAAACAGAAACAAACTTAAGCATTAATGATAATGATTCAGTTTCGTTTTCACAAGTTGTAGGCTGTGATAATTCTGAGATGTGGTTAAATGCCATGAAAGAAGAGATAAATTCCATGGAACATAATGGTGTTTAGGACCTTGCAGAATTGTCAAAGTGTTGTAAGAGAGTTGGTTGTAAGTGGGTCTTCAAGACTAAGCGTGACTCTCATGGCAACCTTGAATATTACAAGGCTATACTTGTTGCTAAGAGATTTACTCAAAAAGATGACATTGATTATAAAGAGACATTTCCATCGGTCTCACAAAAGGATTTTTTCGGGATTATCATGGCATTAGTAGGCCATTATGACCTGGAACTACATTAGATGAATGTGAAAACTGCCTTTCATAATGGAGAATTAGAGGAGAATGTTTATATGGACCAACCATTGGGGTTCTCAGTTGAAAGAAAGGAACACATAGTGTGGAAATTAAAGAAATCAATATACGGTCTTAAGCAAGCTTCCCGCCAATGGTATTTGAAGTTTAATGATACCATTATTTCCTTTGGATTTAAGGAATATACTATTGATCAGTGTATATATCGGAAGGTCAGTGGGAGTAAGGTTATTTTTCTAATCCTGTATGTTGATGATATATTACTTGCAACTAATGATCTTGGTCTTCTTCATGAGACTAAGAAGTTTTTTTCTAGTAACTTTGAAATGAAGGATATGGGTGAGGCAGCTATGTGATAGGGATAGAAATATTCTGAAATAGATCACAAGGATTGTTAGGCTTGTCTCAGAAAGCATATATCAATAAAGTACTAGAGAGATTTAGGATGGAAAAGTGCTGAACATCACCCGTTCCAATTCAGAAAGGAGACAAATTTAGCCTCGCACAATGTCCTACAAATGATCTGGAATGAAAACAAATGGAAGCAATTTTGTATGCATCAATTGTTGGGAGTATTATGTACTCGAACAGGCTTAAATTTGCAATTGGAATGTTAGGAAGATATCAAAGTAATCCAGGAATGAAACATTGGAAAGCTGCAAAGAAAGTTCTGAGATACTTATAGGGAACAAAAAATCACATGCTTACATATAGGAGGTTTGATCACCTAGAGGTGATTGGATATTCAGACTCAGACTTTGTTGGATGTGTGGATACAAGAAAATCCACTCTTGGCTTTGTATTTCTCTTAGCCAAAGGAGCGGTATCGTGGAAGAGTGCAAAATCAGTTGTTGTTGCATCTACCAAGGAAGCTAAATTTGTAGCACGTTTTGAGGCTACAATTCAGGCTAATTGGCTGCAGAACATTATTTTAGGGCTTGGAATTGTCAACAGTATTGCTAGGCCGTTGAAAATGTATTGTGATAACTCTACAACAATATTTTTGTAAGAACAACAAGTACTGTAAGGGTACTAAGCATATGGAATTGAAGTACTTTGTCATGAAGGAAGAAGTTCAGAAACAAAGAGTGTCAATAGAGCATATTAGCACAAACTTTATGATAGTTGACCCTTTAACAAAGGGATTATCGCCCAAGACATTTATAGAACATGTTGAAAATATAGGCATTATTGTTATTGATGATCATTAAGTGTAATTTACCTTATGTATTTTTTACTGACACTCTGAGCTCTTTTATGATATGTTTCTGATTACATGTTCTCTATGTTTGCATGCATGTTTGTGTTAGAGTAATGTTAACAGGTTTTGTCTTGAATAAAGACATTATGTTGGACCAATTATGTACTCCTAACTAATGGTCATATTAAGGAGAAGACTAATTTGTAGTACATGGAAAGGACTATGTCGATTAAGTGATGTACAACCGTCATGACTCGAATTAGTTCATATTCTTAATCATGAAATTATGATGTATCCAATGTATAGAACAGTTTAATCATTTTAATTCGCATTATGTTAGTTTAATCTATCTATTTATTTAGTCCATAATTTTTATTAATGTCACATGAGCCAAGTGGGAGAATGTTAGAATTAATGTCTCATGCGAGAGACATGTGACTTATGAAGGGACTAATAAATAAATAATTAATAATTAAGGATTAAATTGTAATTGGGTTAAATAGAAGAAGTTTCTAAAGGTAACTGCTACTTGATGGGAGTAGCGATTATAAAAGGGGTAATACCTGCTAACGTGAAATAATGCCCCCTTCCTGACAGAAAAGTGTTCTCTCTAATATATAGTCATCACAAACGTAGAGAGGCAGAAAAAATAGTCAAGGGAGTGAAATCTTGTTTCTCTCCTCTTGCAAGAAAATCAAAGTACACCGGAGAGAAGTCTCCCTATGGACAGAGGTACGCATGATATGTTTATTTATTATTTGTAAGAAACATAGGTTTCAAGATCCTATTGGTTTTCTATAATTAATAATCTAGGAAACCCTTAAAGATTTTACACCACTACTATAACTTTGTCTAGGTGTGGAATTTCCGGTGTATTTTTTCACAAAAATTTCAAATCAGTTTTCTGTTAATTTTCCTACAAACTTTAATACGTGGGTAATTTCTTTGTGGATAATAGCTTTCTGTCAATCTTCAAATTTGCATAATCTTTCCTACAGATTTTTTCTGCCAATTTCATATTTGTTGGTAACTTTTCGGTAAATTTTCAATCCACATTTAATTTTCCTGTGAATTTAATATATATATATATATATATATATATATATATATATATATATATATAATAATTTTACATATTTCAAATAATCATATAAATTTATTTTTTATATACTTTAGAATTTTAATATTAATAATATTTTTCAAAAATATTTGTTATCAACTATGAAATATTAATAACTTAAAATTATAGTATTATTGTTAAGTTTGTCCCCAACATAAGTAGTTCAAAAATAAAGTGAATAGTTATTTTTGTTCCTGAAAGTGTGAAGCTATGACAAATTGGTCCCTGAAAAATGAAAAATTTAAATTTAGTCATCGAATGTATAAAAAGTGCGATAAATTAGTCGTGTCGTTAAATTTGTAAGATTATTTTGTCATTAAATTGTAATATTTAAGGTCCAATTTGACAAATAAGTTATATTTTGCAAGACCAAATTGACAATAAGTTTCAAGGATTAGGGATCAATTTGCCATTAAATTGTCTATGGACTAATCTATCGCACTTTTTGCACATTCGGTAACTAAATTTGAATTTTTAATCTTTCAGGGACCAATTTGTCAACGTCTCACTTTTAGAGACCGAAAAGGATATATATACTCTCAACAATATGTATAGCGCACCTTCTAGTAATAGCAATAAACTCTAAAAAGATGTGTGTAAAAAGAACATTTTTTTAACTTTTTGGGACCATTTTGTCACTAAGCTATAATGTTTAAGAACTAATTTGACATTAAGTTATATTTTTGTGAACAATTTGACATTAAGTTATAAAATTCAAGGACCTATTTCTCATTAAATTGTACACGAGACGAGACATAATTGTCACACTTTTTACATATTCAGATACTAAATCAGAATTTTCGTTCTTTCAAGGACCAAATTGTTAGAACCAATGACATTGGATGGTCTCTAACCCCTGAAAAATCTATGGTTTTGATGATAACAAATGTATTAAATTTTGTATGGACTAATGAATTTCAATTGAGTGTTATAGCAAGCACATCGTCCAATACAAGATTGGAAATAAAATCATATCCAAGTCTTTTATTTTTATTCACTATGCCTTTTAAGCGTCCAAACAATATGAAACTTGTTTTATAAATAGACCGTCCAACATCCAAAGCATTGTAACTAAAACAAGCATCCAAAATTTTATGAAAATCAACATCCAAAATGTTGTGTCTGTTTGATCATCCAATAGAAAGCTAACTAACTTACATGAATAATTTATATCTAAGTCGGTTAACATCCAGATATGACTTCGTACACTTGTTCAATTCACGAGATTGATACATGTTTTAGAAACTTTGAAATATTATATTTGTCTTGTATGCTTTAAATTACAAATCATTTGAATTTCAAGTGTGTACACGAACAACTCAGCAAAAAGGAATATTGTCTAAAAAATCGTTATACTACAAGTAGTGGAGTAGAAAATTGTGTGGTGCAAAAAGGACAATATAATGTTGTCTCTATCCCCCCCCCCCCCCCCTCCCCCTCCCTTTTTCCTCTACATGTTGACATATGGCAAAAGTTGACAATTATATGACAATGAATACTTTCGAGAAGGCATAGACCCCACAACAGATACATTTCATTAAAGTTTATATAAAAAAGACTAAGGCACTGGAATCAACAACAAAGTTATCATTATTTTTTAAGTGTTGAAACTCTAATGAAATCATTGGACAATCTAAGCATTTGAACTTAAAGAGCTATACTTTGTTGTACAAAGTTTTTCTTATTGTGGCGTCCCTAAAATAATGACTGGTTTAATAGTAATGATTTAATTAACAAAAACCATGGTAAATTTTTTTTTTCTTCTTTTTCTTTTTCATTTCTTTCTCTTTTCACCAAAACAAGGTTTAGAAGGAAAATCCTCACTATAGAGTCCTGAATGGCCAGTTCACAACTCTATTCGGAGTCATTTCTTTCTTACCGCTCATAATCTCTAAACTAATTTGTTGTTTCAAAAGGAAGAATGTACCAGCCATTACTTTAGGTCGTCACGTGAAAATAGAAGAATAAAATACGGTCGATAAACTCTTTTACAAATAAAGTTGCAAATGCTTTCTTTTCGAGTAACAAGATCGATCATAAATGCATTCATCATTTAAAGCTGTCCAAAATATGGGAGTTTTACAAAATACATAGTGTCATCCAAAGCAAAGGTGTCCACAGTGGTGGCTTCAGCCACATGTATACAATCATCAAATTCCTATACATCAGGTCTACCCATACAAAAACAAAAGAGTAAACCTAACAGTCAGTCCTAGATACACCCACCCTCAAAAGTATACAAAACGAATCCAAAGAGCTGTCCACTAGGATGAAGAGCCTCCGCTGATCGCCATCTCCCCCGGGCCACTATCCTCCGTAGAGTCTGCCTCAGATGCCGACATGACTTCCTCGGGAGAATCCACCTCAAGAAGTGGATCCTCATCACCCTCTAGAAAGTCAAGGGCATCCACAGCAGGCTCAGGAGGTAGCTCCTCCAGATCCTCCTCAGGGTCTTCCTCGGATGACGTCACCTCGATCACTTGGACTGGCTCCACTAGACGATATGGTGTAGGCGTGGGTAGTATCCACTCCACCGTGCGCTGAAGCATCCGTGCAGGTTCATCTGGATGCACCAAAGAAGTAGCCGTGAATCGAATGGTACCCTGAAATCGGCACCTCGTGTTGCCTTCGAGGGTCTCCCAAGCTCCCTCTAGGCACTCCATCTCTACTCGATCACGGATTAGCTGCGCCGCCATCACGATCAACAAGAAAGAAAAGAAAGGGGTAGACTCTTTCACAAGAATCTAACTATGCCGCCGCATAATGCGTCTCATAACCACTACATGCAATCAAAAGGAGTATCTTAAGGCTTTTCATCTCTGGTAATCGATTACACAGCCTTGGTAATCGATTACCAGAGGCTAAACTTGAATTACACAGCCTCAGGACATGAAATATGCAAAAATGCACTGTGTAATCGATTATACATACCTGGTAATCGATTACCAGTGACCCATCCCTCTGTGTAATCGATTACACAGGCTGGTAATCGATTACCAGAGGCCTCCACAATGTTCCAGTCCCCTTTCTAAGCCTGGTAATCGATTACACCCCCTTGGTAATCGATTACCAGAAGCCCTCATGGCTTCCTGACCTCGTTTTCAAGCCTGGTAATCGATTACACCCTTTGGTAATCGATTACCAGAGACCATCTTAGCCTCCTGTCTTCATTTTTAAGCCTTGTAATCGATTACCCACCCTTGGTAATCGATTACCAGAGGCCACAACCCATATATCACACAAAATTCACAGCTGGCCAGCCACCACAAGCCTCCTTGCTTTGTGGTCTTTGTTCCTTTTATCTGTTGACTGCCAGGAGCTCGCATGTTTAGGTACATCACAGGTTCTCACTGACCGACTATGCCCGGGTTGGGTCAGGATTGGTCAAGCTTGGTTTTGGGCAATAGCACCCCACTTGACGTCCCCAAGGTCTCCTGACCCCCGCGACATATCTCCAGGTACCACTCTGTGGTCAACGAATAAAAGCAGGAAGTTTCTCCCTTCTACACTTCCTCATCTCAAGCTTGTAGGATTATGGGGTACCCATCACATGTGGTACTAGGTGGCGGTCGGGCGATGGTGCACAACAAGTTTTCCACATCCACAAAGCGCGCATAAACCCACCATCCCCTGTTGCCCACCTCCAACTGAGCTCACGTACTCCCACGTAGCCCATATCCTCGTTTCTCTCAACACCGGGCCCCCCATCAATCCTCCCAAGCTTTCCCAACATCAAAGTAATACAACATTCAAATAGCACAAGCTATCACAGCCAAGCAAAACAGGGCAAAGGCAGAAAACTCTACCCAAAACACCAACCAAATCACAGCTTTTCACACACAAATACCCCAGAAACATTTCCTTCGTTCCGGTTCATTAACCGTTGGATCGACTCCAAAATTTTACTGGAAGTCTATAGTGCATAAGCCTACATTTTGACCGTTGGGATCTACTAGCAAACATCCAGAACTCATTCTGCACTACTCTTTCCACAGCCAAACACACACAAGCATTTTTCTGCACAAAGCCAAAATCCTGCTGCACCTATTTTGACAGCAAAATTCTGCATAAGTGCAGATTTCGAAAATCACACTTCCCCTCATCCAATCTTGCCCAAATCAAATCCTACAAGTCCCAAATCATGTATCAATCATGTCTAAACCAAAATCAAGCTTTAAAGCACAGCAACACAGAATCTAGGTGTCCAACACCCCTCAATTCAATGGGTTTTCTAGGTTTGAGAAGTGAAATTGAGGATGAGGTAGATTTGAGGCAAACTCTCACCTCACACAAGTCTATAACATCAATCTAAACTTGCTCAAACTGGATTTACACCTAAAATCTCACCGAATCAAAATTTGACTCTTCAACACCCAATTTTGCCCTAGAAATGGCTCTTGGTTCACTTTGGTCATTTGTTTTTCTCTCTAGCACAGCCTAACCTTTCTCATAAGTCCTAAATGGCATTTCAATCTAAGATTAACTCACTCTAACCTCTAAATACTACCAATTCCAGATTTGGCCTTCCAGCCCTCAAAAATTCACTCTTTTTCCACTCATAACACCACATTTTCACTTTCTAACCCTAGGTTAATTCTACCATTCATCTCTAACAGTTTTCCATAAGCAATTTCAGCATATAAACATCACAAACATCATCACAAAAACCCTAAAACAGAATGGGTATGTCTAACTCATCCAAACATGGCAAGTTCAACAAGCTTTCAACAAGTTTCTTCACAAATAACTATCATGAAGCAGAAAACTAGCAAGACTACCCATCATATCTCCCAAAACCCCATACCCACGAAATCAAAGGAGAAAGAAGTCCACCCAAACCTGAAGTTTCGAAGTCCCACTCGTAGACACGCACCTCACGACTCCGGAAATGCCCTCCTTTTGCGATTTGGAGCGGAAATGGGCACCAAAGGTTGAAGCTTTGTGTGGAGCTTCAATGGTGGAGGAAGAAGAGAGAAAGCTACGTGAGAGAGGGAGAGAAAAGGCTTCTGAATTTTTTTGGGGCTGAGTGAGGAGAGAGAACATGGCTTTTTGGTTTTAAATAAAAGGGTTTTCTCTTTTTTCTATTATTTTATTATAAACTATGCCACATGTCTCCATTTGAGTGGAGCAAAAAGGGCCCACTTTCCCTTTTGACTGCGACCCATACTCAGCCACAAAAGTGAGGAAAAATCTGACCTTTGAAACGCTAAAATCATGCCTCGGTTTGCGTGCCATTTCTCTGGTTCCAGTTTCTCGCGTTTCTCTGCGTCCGTCGGGGCCAGTTTTCGAAAGTAAGCAATATATATATCAAAACGCTCAGAATAAAACCCCGAGAGTGGTTCAGAGGTTGGTTTTGTTAAATTTTAAGTCGCACGCAAAATGATGATTTTTAACTAATTAATTAGGAATTAACCCATAACCTCCCAGTTATGGATTTCTCTTCCTTAATTAGTCTAACCCGCATATCTTGCCCCCACTATTCCTACTCTTACCAAGAACATATATGCATATACACTGAATAATACTTATATATATATATATAATCATTCAAAATACATCGTTTTCAAAAATTCCGGGTAGAAATTTCCAGGATGTTACACTTATAACTGAGCTTATTGTTTATTCTCTTTGAGAGAGTTGAATCAGATGTATTTATCAAACTTATTGTTTGGAAAACCAGGAGTGACTTAGTGATCAAAGAATACTTAGTGTTATTAATCTAAGGGGGATTAAGGGTGTGCCAGTAGTACCATAAAGAATACTGGGTGTAACCAGAAGTGAAAGGTAGAATGCTTATTTTGTAATTAGTTTTGATTAGTGGAAACCTTCAAAGTGTTGAAGGAGAAATGGACGTAACTCAAGAGGTTGAGTGAAATAGTATAAGACAAGTTTTTATAGTCTCTAGTTTAAGCTTTTACTAGTTTTTGTTAGGCTTATTCTTACACACCTTGTTTGCTCAAGGTTTTTGCTAAAAATTGTTTTGTGAAAAGTTTGTTATCTTGTTTTCTAAATCCTGTGAAAATTATTTTAGAAAAGAAACCATCTTTCAAAAAAGGTTATAAGATTTGCATATGTGTGTTTGTATGTGTGTATGTGTGTCTTTGTGTGTTCTTACCAAAATCTGGAATCGTCACACGTCAGGGTGAACGTGGTTGAGTAGGATTCCAAACATCACACATCGGCTTGGATAAGTGCCTTTTGTAGGAGGGGAGACCTGCAAAACAAAGGACTCTGACACTCAAGTAAGAACGTGTGTTAGGTGAGTAAAGATAGTAATGATGTAAAGTAGCTCGTGTGAGATAAATAAAGAGAGGGGGGCATAGGCTTGTTGTCAGGTGCTGAGTGTTTGTGAGCAGGTCGTGTAAATGGGTTCGATGGAACCTGAATTTATAGTAGATGAGCAAGGTTGTTGGTCATTATTTGTAGGGGTTGTTGTTAGCCTTGTAGATAATTCCCGACTTATAGATAAAAGCTGGGAGCTTAAAGATAATGTTAGAGATAAACATTTGAATTAAAGATAAAGGTAGAAGAAAATCGTACCTTGTAGATAATGTGGCGTTATAGATAATGTAATACCTGTTAATAGATAAGATATTTAAATATATTTGAATATTAGTTAGCTTAGAGATAACCTGTATGTTGGAAGGCCCGTATGCTAAGGGATAGGTGTTTGTGCTCCTATAGTAGGGTTGACGTGGAAGGTGGACACGTGTCTCTAAGTACCACGTAGGATTGGTGGGTCCTGGACAGTACATAAGCCCTCCAAGCTCTAAGCCGATTTATGGGTGAAAGATGTTGTCCCATGTCGAGGAAGCTTGTGTCATGTTGAGGGAGTCTGTATGATGTCTAGGGTAGTAGTCTTGACAAGTAGAGGGTGACGAGTTTGTCGTGTGAATCATGTAGGTTTTGATGATGCCGAAAAGAGTTTGCTTGATAATGATTGTCATCATCAAAAAGGGAGAGAATGTGAATCATGCAGGTTTTGATGATGCAGAAAAGAGTTTGATTGATAATGATTGTCATCATCAAAAAGGGGGAGAATGTAAATGTATGAATACATGATTTTGATTATGCCAAAGAATAATCAAACAAGGTTACTTTCAAGGTTACTTCAACAAGCATTCAAAGGTTAAGCATTGCTTCAAGAATAATACAAGGTTACTTCAACAAACAAGCATTGCTTCAAGATTAATTCAAGATCAAGCTTTTGCCTCAAAACAAAGTGTTTCCAAGAGATCAAGGCTCTGGTAATCAATTACTAGAAGACAATTTTAAAAAATCAGCTTTTAGAAGGGTTATGAAATTTGAATTTAAAAGCTATAATCAATTACCATTTATGTGTAAGCGATTACCAGCAACAGAACTTTTTGAAATTCAATTTGAAAAGTCATGACCCTTCAAAATATAATTGTGTAATCGATTACCAAAAACCTGTAATTGATTACCAGTGAAGAATTTCAGAAAAAGCTTTTAGAAAATACACATCTCTTCAAACCATTTTGAAAAGGCACGAAGGGCCTATATATATGTGTGTCTGATTTCGAAAAGCAAGAGAGAGATATTCTAATAGAACTTCATTGCCAAATGCTCTCTCAACAACTCTTGGGAGAACACTTGCAAATCTATTAAGAGTTCATCCAAGAACTTCAAATTGTATTATCATCTCTAAAAGAGAGAAATTCCTCTATAAACTTCAATTTGTATTATCCACTCTAAAGGAGAGAAATCTTTTTGTTCATCTTAGAAAGTCAATTGTAATCAAGAGACTGGTTGTCTCTTGAATTGTGAGTTTCCTGAACACAAGGGAAAGGGATCCCTCGGGTGTTTAGAAGTTGTAAAAAGGATTTTTACAAAGTTAGTAAAAATCTCAAGTGGGTTGCTTGAGGACTGGACGTAGGCACGGGAAGTGCCGAACCAGTATAAATCGAGTTTGCATTTCTCTCTTCCCTTATCTCATTTATGTTATTGCAATCAATTTTGTCTTGTATGTTTAAAGAACATTATTAAATTGATTGTGGTTTCTTCTTCTGCATTCTGAGCCTATCATTTAGAAGGGGATTAAAAGTATGTTAGTGAGAAATTTTGAAACTTAATTCACCCCCCCCCCTCTTAAGTTATTAAGGCCACTTGTCCAACATGTTGAACCCCCCAAGTGTCGACAAGTGTTGTCCGGTGTCGAGCGTGGTGGCCCCAACGAGTTTGAGAGTTGTAGGTCGATGTGGCTTGTTAAGCCCCCGAGCCTAGACATGCGTTGTCCAGGCTGCTTTTGTCAAGTCGTCCATGATGGACTTGTCTTTTGTGTGTCAAGTAAGGTAAGTCATCAAATTTGACAACTCTGCCCTTTTAATAATCGTTGAAGAGTGCATTTAAGATAGTCCGTAATAGCTATCGATTGTAACGGGTGCGCACGACACATGCGCAATGCTCTTGCTTGTGTGTCGCACGCGAAGTAGGCACGTACTACAGTAACGGTCATGTGTGAGTAAGGGAACATTATGTTGTGAAATTTTAAAGCACCTCTTTAGCTCCCGCTAGTTACTGAAAAGTCCATCTCCCCTATAAATGGAGTGGACGTTTTATTTGGGAGTCACTATTCATTGTCTTCTTACTTCTTTGCATTCTTTTTTTCCTTGTGCTCTCCTTGCTTCCTTGTGCTATTTGATGTCCATTTTTCCCCTTCTTCTTTCTTCATTGTTTAAGGTACTCTCTTCCACTATAATGTCTTCCTTCTTGTCTAATTCCGCCATTGATCTGGGCAGTAGTGATTCTGGGGACATTGAGCAACCCATCATGGATCAAGAGATCATCTCAATAGACGATTTGTCGTTTAAGGATACTCACCGAGGTGCTTCTCATGGGGAGTCCTCTTCAAGGTGAAGACTTCACACAAAAATAGTAGAGGCACTTCTCGCCTTCACGGAAGGGCATGACCTTTTGCTACTTCCAGGGAGCCAGTCTCCATTACTGTGACCCTCCATCCTTCTGCTTTCAGGGGTGTAGGTTGGTGGAGGTGGAGACGTGAGGTCGTCTCCCCCCGTTCGACCTAGCATGAGTGTTGGGTCACCGTCGTCCACCCCTACCGTCGCTGGCTATGAGTGGGTAAGGGATGATTTGTGGGTAGGATTGGTGGGTCCTGGACAGTACATAAGCCCCCTAAGCTCTGAGCCGATTTGTGGGTGAAAGAGGTTGTCCCGTGTCGAGGAAGCTTGTCCCTTGTTGAGGGAGTCTGTATGATGTCTAGGGTAGTAGTCTTGACAAGTAGAGGGTGACGAGTTTGTCAAACCCCCCAAGTATGGACGAGTGTTGTCCAGGGTCGAGCATGGTGGCCCCGACGAGTTTGAGAGTTGTAGGTCAATCTGGCATGTCAAGCCCCCGAGCCTGGACATGCTAAGGACAATTGTAAGCTGGCCGTTCAGGCTTGTGGGAGTGATGATTTCTCGTTTCTAAGGGTGACGCCTGGTTGTCCACCCTTCTTTTTTATGTACAGGTGCTTGTTTGAGGTCTTGGGTGTTATTCTGCCATTGACCGTGTTTCAGTGTGCTCTGCTGGAGCACTTGAATGTGGCCCATTCCCAGCTTCACCCAAATAGTTGGGCAATGATAAGGGCGTTTGAAATTTTGTGTCCTTTCTTCAACATCCAGCATAACATGTTGATCTTCTTATTCTTCTTCTATATAAAACCATCTGGCCAGACTGGATGGGTCTCCTTGAACAGTGTCTAAGAAGCTATTCGACTTTTCCTCAAATGTCTTTCTCCATTTCAAGGACCATTTTTTCAAGGTCTTGGCTACTGATGTCATGGCCGATGGCATGCCATTGATGTTCAATAGGGACGGGGATCCCTGCTTCCCATTCTACTGGCAATGTGATCCTACCATGTTCAAGTCGTATGATGAGGATCTGTTGACCCTTGTTGGGGGGTCGACAAAGCAATTCTGAAGCAGCTATCGGCCTCATTGGACGCACGGGCCATTTTGTCTCTTCCATCGGCAAGTGATCCTCTCGCTACCTTGGCTAGTAAGTGCCTAATCTTATCCATGTTGGTTATTGGAGGTGGGTGTCAACCAATGTCTAACACGTGTTTGTGTTATTGTCTTAGTTGTTTTGTAGGAATAATGGGTGACTTCGCTTAGAGGTCATCTGTGAAGCAGGTTGGTCCTGCTGCTAAGGTTGCTCCCAGCGCTCCTTCCTTTGTTTTGGCTAAGAGGAAGAAGAATGATGCTACAGGGTCGTTGGGCCGCAAGGAGTCTAAGGCCTCTATAAGCCTTCGTGCCTTGAGACAGGCGGCGAGGTTGATGCCCATTGCGGGTCACCTCTAGACATAGTAGGATGTGCCTTTGGCTCCACCGATCGTCGAGGCTCATGCTACTGCTGTTGATGTTGTTGTTACTTCTGCTATCCCTACTCCTTCACCTCCTTTTGTTGCTGATGTTATGTGGGGGGCTGTTTTTGCTACTATTGAAGTTGTTGTGCCAACCGAGGAACTTGCCACCACCTACCTTGAAAGTGCATTTTTTAGGGTTGAGTTGCATGTTGTGTTTGCGTAGTTCCCCAAAGACTTCTTCCAGGTCTGCCACTTGTTAGGGTATGCTTTGAGACTTGACAACCATATCGTCCACATATACCTTGACGTTTCGGTCGATCTATTGTTTAAAGACTTGGTCCATTTGTCATTGGTATGTCGCGCCAGCATTTTTGAGGTCGAATGGCATGACCTTGTAGCAAAAGTTGGCCTCTTCAGTGATGAATGCCCTTTTCTCCTCGTCTGGAGGATGCATTCTGATCTGGTTGTATCCGAAGTAGGCATCCAGGAAGCTTAGCACCTAGAATCCGAACGCTCCATCGACCAACCTGTGGATGTTGGGGATAGGATACACGTCTTTGGGGCATGCCCTTTTTAGATCAGTGTAGTTGGTGCATATTTGCCATTTGTCGTTGGCCTTTTTGACCATGACGACATTGGCGAGCCAGGTGGAAAACTTGACCTCTCTGATGAGGTTGGCATGGAGGAACTTTCCGACTTCTTCTTTGACGACTTTACGCCGCTCTTCTCCCATCTTCCTTTTCTTTTGTGATACTAGCTTGGCTTGGGCGTAGATAGCCAGTTTGTGGCAGATTATGTTGGGATGGATCATCAGCATGTTAGATGGCTGCTAGGTAAAAAAATCTGCATTTTTGTGTAGCATGTTGACGATGCATCGATGCTCATGACTGGTGAGGTCCCTATTGAGCCGCGAGCACTGCCCCAGTTTAGGTCCAAGTTGCAGTTGGACAAGCTCTTTGATGGGTTTCAAGCCTTTGTCGGAGGCATCGTCTCGTAGATCTATGTCAAATTCTCTATCCAAGCTGGATTGGTAGATGGTCGGGGCTCAGCTTTGAAACCCTTCATCCACTGTCATGACTTGAGTACCTTCAGCCGCAGTGGGGTGAGGCATGGTCAGCTCCTAGATATAAGGATATGGTGTTACCTTCGGGCTCTCTGCATAGCACTGGCGTACTTACTTTTGGTTAGCCTTAACGGTTACAATCTCCCTTGTTAGTGTAAGGAATTTCATTATCAGATGGGGCGTGAAGACTATGGCTCCGAGCTCGTTGAGTGTCTTCCTATCGATTAAGGCAAAGTATGATGTGTTTGCGTCAACCAGTAAATATTTGATGGTGAAGCTCCTGGGGAGCTTGCCTTGACCAAAGGAGGTCATTAAGTCCACGTAGCCTCTGATCTCGACTCTCTTGCCTGCAAAGTCGAGGAATGGACCGGCATGAGGGTGAACGGTGTTAGGTGAGACCTCGAGTTTTTAGAAGGTTTTCCAATACAGGATGTTAGTGGAACTGCCCTAGTTGAGAAGGGCCCTGGACACCATGAAGTTTGCTATGATGATGGAGACAACCATGGGTTTGTCTTGGTTGATAGGATTGATGCCCTTGAAGTTTCTATTCGTAAAGGTGATAGGAGAGAGACTTCGATATAGGGGGGTGTCAACAGAGTTAATGTTAAGGTCCCAAATGGCTGATAATTGCGAAATTTAGATTTATTTGATAGTCAAATTTGACTAGAATGGCTGAATTTCTTATACTTTACTATTGTTTTGAATAGAATAATGAGGATTTTAATGTCATTTTAACTTTTGACCAATAGGATTCAAAAGAAGGGAAATTTCAAGTGCTTTGGAGGAAAATTGTTGCAAAACCTTGAAAAAGAAGTTGAAGATTGGAACATCTCACTTAGCATACAAGACAGGCTCAGCGCAACGCCTCACTTAGCGGCCAGCCAAAGCTTACTGCGAAGAAGGCCCACAAAGAAACCTGAAGGCTTAGGGCAAATCTCGCGCTAAGCGTGTGATCATCACCATACTCGCTAAGCTCAGAGGTCATTGCGCTAAGCGTGTAATCACCACCATACTTGCTAAGCGCAGAGGGAACGCTTAGTGCAAGGTCGCGTGAATTTTAAGCTACCTAAGGCCTATAAAAGGAGTAGGAAGCAAAGGAAAAAGACACATCGAGACTCAGAGCTCTCTACTGAATACACCTAAAGTCTAAGTATCTCAAACAGGGAAAACCCACTTTCTAGAGTCATTCCCTCCTTCTCTTCCCTTATCCATCCCTCTTCTTCTTCCATCCCCTTTAATCCCTAAAGTGTAAAGTCTCTCATGACTATGAGAGGTTAAACCCCTCATTTTTGGGAGCCTAGCGATCAAACTCTTGTAATGTAATTCTTCCTTACTATCTATTTAATGCAATTTCAATTTTTATTGTTCTTTTCTATGCTTATTGCTTATACTTTATTTTTTAAGCTTTTACTAGTTTTTGTTAGGCTTACTCTTAAAGAACCTGGACGCTCAAGGTCTTTGTTGAATGACTATTAATAACAATAATAATTAGTAGCACAGATACTTACATAGTATAATTGTAATTGTGTAGAACTTATTTAATGAGAATCAAAATTAATATGATTAAAATATATAATATATTTTATAAAATAACATTATCTATTTAACTTCGATGATATTCATGGTTATTCATATTTTAAAATTTTAGAAACAATGAAATACATATTTAATTTTATTGAAGTTATTGTTGTTGGATATATTGTTAGTATATTATTTACAAAAGACTAAACTATGAAGTAAAATCTAAAACTGCTAACATATTGGAATGCATTCATGATAAATATAATATACTAAAGAATAGTTACACGACTAAGTTGGAGTATGAGCTTGACAATGTCATATAATAAATGATTTAATAAAATAAAGGATTTAATAAAAAGATGAGAACAAATCAAGGTATTTTTTTAAAATTTAGAGAACAAAATTAAACCTAAAAAATTAAAAAAATTAAAAAGTATTTAATATTATGTTTACATAAAAAATGTATAAATGATTATTAAGATAAGCATGACAATGGAGCACCACCAAATTGTATATTATTCCTTATTCTTGTTGCCTAACATAACAAACTCTGAAGTAAAAATACATTGAAGAACAATTGCAAGACTAATTTGAAGCATGAGTTTGACAATGTCATATGATAAATGATTTAATAAAAATATGAGAGCAAATCAATGTATTTTTTAAAATTTAGAAAACAAAATTAAACCTAAAAAATAAAAATAATAAAAAAGTATTTAATCTTATGTTTATATATAATCATTTAAAAAAAATGTATAAACGATGGTTAAGATAAGCATGACTATGGAACACCACGAGATTGTATGTTATTTCTTATTTTTATTCCCTAACAGGTCTCTATCCCCATGATTGGGCCTAATACTTAAAAATAGTCCAAAAAGAGAAATAAACGATAGGATAATTGGCCTAATACTTATATTTCTATTTTTGTAAAAAAAACATTGTTTATTATCATAAGAATCAAACTCAAGGTGGTAAGGAGTTTATAACAAATAACACACATTATTTAACTAACTCATTTAAATTCCTTGATGTTGAATTTAGTATAGTCAATAATATAAAAATTAAATAACCTTTCTATTACTAATATATGTTAAAATAATTAAATAATATTTAATTTAATATTATACTTAAATTTCAGCTTCTTTTTTATTAAACTATCTTGTAATAATTATATATTATTTTTTAAAAAAAGTTACTAAATTAATCTTATTTTTATCTACTTGTATTTTTTATTTTTTATCATATATCTCATATTCTTGTTTGCATACATCCACTTGGTTTTTTTAATCGTATACAACTATTTCATTAAGTACATCTATATAACATGATCAATATTATATATTATTGGTGTTTTTTATTTTACCTTTTTTTGGTTCAGTTATTCATTATTAAAATTGATTTAAGAAATATAACTAAAAAAATAAAATATGTTAATTTATTTGATCAAGAATATATTGAATAAAAGAATATATTTTTAATTAATTTAAATATGATTTTCATTTTAAATTATCATTTCTTTCCAACACAACAACACATTATTTAATAATTTTTTAATATATCAAGTTATATATATGATTAAAAAATATTACATTTAAATTTAAATATCTTGATCAAATTAATTTTTATTTTTTTTGCACAGCTGATATCAACTCTATTACGTAGATATTAAATAGAAAAAAATTATTTGCAAAATTACAATAACAAGACTTTTATAATAAAAGTTTTACATAGTAAAATTTAATTTTTATTCCTATTTGATTTTTTACTAAAATAATATAGACATATTTCTATACACGAAAATAACATATTGAGCTAAAACACCATGTTAAATTTGATCTTAAATTAAATGAAGTTACAAAAAATATGTGTATCAATTGAACTTTATGCTTTGATTGGATTAAGAAAGAAAGTTTCAAAATGAAAAAAGGAGGAGAGATAAGAAGCTTGTGTACCCGATTGATGCTTTAAAATAAGAATGTATCATTTAAAATTACAAAATCCTCTTTAATTACGTTTTAAGGGTTAAAGGGAATAAGTTAGGATTCGAAGGGTAACATTATTGTTGGTGAATTGTTATATCTGAATTGCATGATACAAATTAATGCTATAGTCATATCCGAATTATCAACTTACAAATAACAGTATAATCATATCCGAATTGCACGAGTTCAAATAAGTCAAAGACTTGAATTAAAGTTATTTAAAACTTGTAGAGTTTGATGACGGGGAATAGTACTTGAACTGAAATAAAAAATAAATAATTAAATATGAGATAGAACTAAAACATTTTGATCAAAATCAAACAATAGAAACAAATCTTATATTTTTAAAATTTTAAAAAATTAACATGATTGAAAATGAAACAAAATTTTCAAAATAGTACTTATATGTCTAATTCATAAATTTTATAAAACAATATATCATTTTATAAGTTAATTACAAAAATTAAATATAATATATTTTTAAATAAAATTTTAGATTTAATTAAAATATTGTTTTTATAAAGAGTATCCCTTTACTTGCAGACAATCATTCTTAAATTGAATAAGTATAATCATTATAGACAATAAAATTTTCTTCTAAGTAATTAACACAATTATATTCTTAGGACTCAAACTTTAAATAAGTTAGTTCAACAATAATCCTATGTCATCATGCCAATTAATTCATGCATTAGTGATTAAAATCTACTACATAACAAATTAATTTAAAAGCTTTCTTTTAAGTATTTAACCCTGTTATATTAGTGCATTAATATTTACAATTGAGTAAACAAATTAATTAATGAAATCATTTTATTTAATTAGATATTTAAATCCTTAAAAATACAATTTAATTAAAGGATTGGAATAAAAATTTATCAAATATTATAATCTTATAAGTAATTGCATTTAAAATAATTATATATTCATAGTGTTTAAATATCAGTGATATTAATAAAGGAATTATACATAATCTAAATATTTAATTATTTCCAGAAATAAAAAAAATTAATAAAAACTTATTAACAAAATTACATGATATTTTAACTAAATAATATATCAATATTTCAATATCTTATATGATAATTTTACATATTTCACTTTAAGACATCATTGGATAGCATCATTTGGGAGAAAAGAAAAAAGCACAGGTGTGCCTTAGATACAAAATCAAAAACACAAAGCTATGTCTCACCTCATATTCTATATATGGAAACTGAAATATCAACTTCATATCATTTAATTTTGAAGCTTTCTTCAAGTAAAATGAATACTCCTACACACTTTTTCACAACAAGAAGTATGCTAAAAGAGCTCAACGCTAACTTTATTTTGTAATAGCTTCGAAATTCTCAAAATTGAATCTTATACCATGTTGCCTTTTGCTAAAATTCTCTAACTTCTTTATAGTTCAGTAACCCCATTCCCACAGACACAAACTCCTTTAATAAACCTCCATGCCCACCAACCATTTGATATCGTGCTTGAACAAAAAAAAATCACTCTTCAAAACATTATCTCATTCAGACATTCCCATGTAAGCTTTGGAATTAAGAATCCAACTTGATAAAGGATATTGCAAACCTCTCCTTCTAGTATTCATTTTCCACAAAAACACTTGTACAAAAAAATGTGTTTTTTTCCAGCAAAATGAATATTATAAAAAGCACAAGCAAAGCAACAATATACAATAAACATAGTCCTTAGCACCCACCCACAGATAACACAATGCCAGATAACGATGCCCCTCCATCTAAGAGCAAAAAATGCTTACATCCCATGCATATCTCAACCTCCTCCCAAAAAGGTTAAACACCAAGCCCGACAAAAAGGTCAAGAATGTTAACTTATACAACTATGAACTGGATATGCCAAGATTGGAGACAAAAACTATTGTAAACAAACATTCATGAGAAAACCTTACTTAGCAAAGTATATATTGTAAAAACTAATCTCCATATAACAAATATCAAGCATTGATAGTCTTGCACAGAATCCCTCTTATCATACCTGTAAAAATCTATACTTCCATATGGGTTACTTCTACATTCAAAAAAGATTTTACCATTTCCTTTTTTTTTCTGGTGAGACAAAGGAAAACAAAGGGCTAAAAGCTCATGGAAAAACATTGCCTAAAATGATATTGAACTGATGTAAAGTTCAATTTCAATCAACAATAGGAACAAATAAAAAGATTGCAAACACATGAAAGGTTGAAAAGAAAACTATTTTCATTCATCGAGAATAATTTAAGAATTGTACCATTGTAGGTTTCCTCCTGAAATTAAGAAAAACAAAATAGCCACCAATAAAATGACCTTCAAGACAAAAACACAATAATAAATTGTCAAAAAATCTATAGTTTAAAACAATAAAGAATTTTGATTTTACAAAAATCAGTGGCACACATGGTCAAAGAAAGTGAAAAAAAATTCTAAAATTGAATAGCAATCCCAATCCATAAACTAAGCAACACATTGAATGTCAAAGCAAAAGGACCTAACAATATTAGCTTACATCAACTTACAATGTAGAGACTTATGAAGAGCAAATAAAATAAATAAACCATTGCTCAAGTATTCATCAACCTGTTAACAAATGGGCCATTAGAGTGCACTCCTCATAAGTATTCACAAATTGCTTCTCATGATTTAATCTTGTCAAGTCTGTCACCTGAATGGCATAAATAAATGTCAAAAGATTTGGATAACTATTTCTGTGCAAATTCTAGAATTTTGAAGGCATAGGAAAATTTCCATTTATCTCTCTAAAAATAGAGCTCAAGATGTGGGGATGTCGAAGATGACTTTGTATGGGCTAAAAAGTTCTTAAAGTTCATAATAGAATAAATAAGACCTTCTAGCCAAAATTAACATTTGAAACTGAATTATCATTCAATTTTGATGTGCTTTGGAAACTTTGTGGATGAAAGTTGAGCAAAAGCCAAATCTTGACTTAGATTTTCATCAGCATGTCAGTGGGTTGCCTCTTAGTTGGGGTCACAAATTTAACCAATTTCAAATCATGATCAGTAGTTGCATATAATGCTTACTAAAAGACA
The DNA here is from genome assembly GCF_000004515.6 of Glycine max. Classification (NCBI taxonomy): domain Eukaryota; kingdom Viridiplantae; phylum Streptophyta; class Magnoliopsida; order Fabales; family Fabaceae; genus Glycine; species Glycine max. Next base: position 34,111,281 of record NC_038253.2, on the reverse strand, counting down.
ATTTGAATCAGTACTTATATCATTTATGATATCACATATCTGAAAATGAATTTGCATTGCATTGTTATTTAGTTATCTTACTGTCTCAAATTGAGATTCAAGATTTACATCAGACATTTGTTCAGTAGGCTGAGATTCAAGATTGACAACAAATTTTTCTTCAGAAGGTTGAGAATCAATATTTACAGCAGACAATTCTTCAATAGGTTGTGATTCAACAGTCATACAAGACATTTCATAATAAAATAATTTCCAATTATTAAAGTAAATAATACGCAAACACTATTTAAAATTTAAGAGCTTATATGACTCAACTCTTTCTATATCATTGATTTTAGATAAGCTTCTGACACTAGCTTTATAAATAAATTTTTCTTGATCATAATATTGATTCCACCGCCCCTACGAAATACTAACTTCTGAGAGTTAAATGCTAAACTTACCTCTTCATGTAACATAGTCATTTCGTGAGCAATAACATATTGCCTGCAATATCATCAAATTAAAGAGTCAACTTATCTGATTTATATATTACAAAAAAAAAAAAGGATTCTACAACTGGAAATTTTGAGAGGGGAGACAAAAGCTATAATGATAAGTGATTAGAAGAAAAGGCCGACAACTGTATAGTACTTTTATCGTGGAAGTAAGCATTATTATATAGCATTATTTGAGTTGTAGTTTGATCAGCTGAAATCATGAGCCTTTTTCTTCTTGATCCTGAATGTTTAGGAAGAAAACCAACTACAAAATCATACATCACAACAACCATCTTAGACCCCAAAATTCCATAAATGACAAATTTCAATTTAACCAACTTATTACCAAATGTAAATTCACTAACAAGAAATATACTTCAAAAAAAGGAGATTGTACCTCTTTGATAGCAAGCACTTGGTCGTTGCTCTTCTTCACCTTTTTCAATTTCCTCAAAAAATACCTAATTGAAAGCAAAACAAATTCGAAATTATACAACACAACCCCTAAACCCTAGAATTCAAAAACAGAGGCAATTGAATTCGATTTCTGGAAACTAAGAAAACAATACATGGCGCAAAACATTACATCAAGCATCTAAAAAAAATAAAACTATTAAAAAGGAACAAAACATTACCAGAACTTGGACTTGGCGCAAACCTCGTTGGTGGCCCAGAGCTTCATCCGGTAGATTTTGGGGTGTTGATCTGCTTCCGTAGGAAGAGCCCTCCCAACCACCTGGCACTGGTGAAACTAAAAACACACATAACAAAACACCACCTTGTAAAAATTATTAATAGAGAAAAATGAAATCAAACACCAAAGGCAAAAGAAATATGAGAATCAACACTTACTCACAGATTTAGATAATAGAAAAATGGATTTCTATTTTTTTAGAAGAAGAAAACAATGAAAGGGAAAGACAAAAATGGAGAAAAGCAGTTGGATTTGTTGTATGTGGAGAGAAGAAAAGAAAGAAAGAAAGAGAGAAACACATAGGAAAAGCTGAAACTGCAAGGGGTGAAAGATAAATTTGAAATTTGAATTTGAGCTCCGAAATTTGAATGCTGAGGTTGCAAATTTTGAAATTGAAATTTGCAAAAAGTCAAGAGAAATGGTGTAACGAAGAAGAAAAAGCTCAGGGCGATGGATTATTATATTGCCAAAAAATCAAGAAGCGAACACGTATACCAATTGGTCGTTATTTTATTACTAACTAGAAGCTAGCCATGCCGAAGCACGGGCTAATAGTAATATTTGATATTTGATAATATATGTTAGTAGTATAATTATATTAAAGAAATTGCAAACAATATCAAACAAATAAACATTTGAACAAAATATGATATCCCATATAGATATTGTGATGACATATTATATATGGTATGCCATATATGGTTAGAACAAAAATAAGTTTGAATTACAAACAATATAGGTAATGGTTTGTATGTTTGATAAAGGGGATAGATGTGCATTGATACTTCTCCAAAAGTGAGCATTTTGGAACCTGTAAAAACGTTGGCAAAGTTAAATATGTAGTACATTATAATTTGCTAAAATTGATATTAATATGCTGAAAAAAAAGTCAATGAAAAATTAAATGGCTACCAAATATAGGATGTCTTTTTGCATGTTATTTATAGTTTTATATACAAAATTAATGTCATTAACAGTAATGCATATGTAGTAATAAGAATTTGGGAAGCATACCTTCTCTATAAGTTTGCAAATACTTCTTTGTATACTACATTAATAGTAGTATTTTTTGGAGTGCCTTCTTTTTCATGGATAAGAATATGCAGTCCTTTTTTGCTTTGCACCCGCAAAAGTGCTACATATAGCTGGCCATTAGAAAATACTGGGTTTGGTAAGTACAATCCAACATGTGCCAAAGACTGTCCTTAAGACTTGTTTATGGTCATTGCAAATGAAACCATGAATGGAAACTACCTTCTAATTAATTTGAATGACCATGGAGAATCAAAAGGAGACATATTCATCTATGGTATGTATGTCCTATGCCCTATATTGGGCCCAATAATAATCTCTGCTTCAACCACATGTGTACCAAGTCTTGTGACAATAAGTCTGGTTCCATTGCATAACCCATTTGCCTGGTCCAAATTTTGTAATAGTATTATGGGAATGCCAACCTTGACTTTTAACTTGTGATTAGGTATTCATGATGTTTTCAATGAGTTCAGAAATCCAGGTGTTAGAACTCCAAATGCAGAATTGAGTAGTTGATCGGATTTATCAACACTACAATACTCTTTCTCCTCACTGGGTATCAAAGACATGACATAATCATTTATACTATCAACAACATCTTTTGTAGAGGCTAGAATAGCTCTTTTCTGCAAGAAATCTCTGTTGCCATAGTTTTGTAAGAAGTTAGGATATGTTGTCTCAACAATTGCCTGGATAGGATCATTAAAGTCCTTGATAAGAAACTCATCAGGAATGCTGATTTTGCCATAACCATCATTAGTTTCCCCAAGTTTGCCATCACCTATGTCTAGTAGCCAATCAGAAAATTGTTTTAGGTCATCACTATTGGTACCGGCAGCATTGGTTTGCAAATGCATGTTCTTTGTCAATTTAAGAATTTGACAATGGTCCCATATGTATGATGCATTTATACTTGCATGCACAATATCAGACCGACTACCTCTTGGCAAACTTGGCAGTATTTGACGGAAATCACCACAAAAAACAATGACCTTTCCTCCAAAAGGTCTATCATTGTGCATGATGTCTTTTAGGCTTCATCCCAAATTATTAGTTGGGTAATTGTTAGCAATTCAGCCAGGTCACTCCCTTGATGAATATTGCATGTTGAATTTTGTGTTGCAAGCATTGGTATAGCAAACTTAGAATGTGTTGTTCTTCCTCTAGGCAGTGGTAATGATGCAATCCCACTTGAAACTATTGTTACGACAATTCCTCCATTAGACCGTATAACAGATGATAAAGTTTTCCAAATAAATGTTTTCTCAGTGCCTCCATAACCATAAAGAAAATAAACTCCACCTGATTGACTTGCAACAACACACATAATCTTATAAAAAATAGCACCCTGCTCATCTACATTCAGTAATGTATGCAACATTAATTAGTCATATGGATTTTTCATAATGATTACAACTTAAGAATAACTATAATATGTTATGAGCACCTGCTAGTGAGTGATAGAAATTGTTGAATTCTGCATGCAATAATTCCTTATCATAAGTCATTTCATTGAAAATGAGTTTATTTCCATGCGTGTTAGTAGCATATCCTATTAGGTATGGCATTGAAGAAAAATCTCGTAGACTTTTCCTATTGCCTTACAGCAGATTTTCAATTTCAGTCAAACATAGATGCTTTGTTTCTTTAACAGGTAGTTGAATGCCTATGAACAGTAGACATAATATTTACTTAGAATTTGAGTTATTTAATATGTTTGATATGCAATTATTGAGTTCCTTAGAAATTACCTTGTCTTCTATGATTAAATATAATATCATTTGTCATCCATTGCCATGTTTGTTCCCACACATATTGTGGTCTATCCATGGTATTCATAAATAACAACTTTACAAATAACTTTCTAAGGAAGTGTGTAGATCCCCATGTTTTAGCTTCTCGTAGAGCACCAATGAAATCCCGATCATTTCCTAGAAAACCTTTTGCAAAGCATGCTTCTTTAAATGTACCATACACCACATTTGCTACTGTTCTAATGTCTTTGTAAGATTGTAACCCTTTAGTAGAAGATAGCATCATTCTCAAGTAGAACAACTCTCAACTTGAAGGGGGTACCCATATGAGCCTGCCAATTGTATATCCTTGTTTTCTTGGTTGCCAACATCTTCGGTGTGCAACATACATGAATTTGGACAAATATTCGGCATAAGTAAGATCCCGACCATAAGGATATCTTTTATTAGAATCCATCTAAGCTATAAACATATATTCTTTGATTGTACTTTTAGATAGTACTGTAAAAATTTGTTGAGTATCCTTCCAGTAAATAGGTTGTTGATTTTCAAGGTGAAAATACAGATGTTCAATTGTTGGTGCACATGCATGCATTGGGAATGCAATAATTTTCCAACATGCCTCGGGTGGTGATACATACCTGGTCAATGAAATAGTAAAACATATAGACATAGTAAGTAACATTTTAGAAGATTATAACAAATGTATATAAATAGCAAGAGCTGATTTGTGTGTAGATATTATGTATAAAATCATCGAATGATTGACACATACCTACAATCAAGATAGTGTTTAATTTCATCATGAACTTCAGTTTGTGTGTCATCCTGGTTTTACACATTAACAATAACTGTTGTAATATGATCGAATCTTTTGTTGATGTACTTAAACAGGTATTTGATTGATGTACTCTGATTGCACCATTCCACATTTAAGTGTGCTCTATGTTTAACTAGGAGATGTGGACTGTATGGCACAACAAATCGATTATCAAGTTCAATATCATTCTTTTGAACCGTATGTCCATTATTTCTTCTTCTATAAACTGGAAATCCATCTTGGTCAACAATTGTTGCTTGCTGGAACTTCTTAGGGAAAAATCTAATACACTTTCCATCAACCATACATGGTGCCCTCCTATTTGGCAGTCCACGTGGACCATGAATCATATGCTTGGTGACTAATTCATACAACTCTGGATGTGTGTCCTTATTTAGGATCTCAACAGAAATGATGTTATCAATGTCTTCTGGATTTGGATACTTGTTTGAACGATGTAGAGATATTAAAATATGAGCATGAGGCAATCCTTTTTTTTTGCCACTCAATGGTGTAAACAACTGCAGTTCAATTGAAAAATAAGCACCATGATTATTAATGTATTTGAAAGTATAATTGTAAATTAAGTGTAGAACTTGATTGGTAGAGGTGGTAATTACTTACATCCAACAATGGGACCAAATGCATGTCCACTTTTGAGATCATTCATCAAATGATTGAGCTTCATTTTGAATATTCGTTAGACAACATCAGGGAAATCATTAGGTCTTAGATTGCATTTCCTAACTTTTTGTTGAATTTTTGGCCATGTTGGATTACATGTTAATGTCAAGAACAGGTCTGCAAATCCAATATGGCCACAAATTGTCATACCATCAAAATATAGTTATTCCATATACCTATGACTACCAACAAATGAGCTCGACAATATGATTCTCTTTTCTTTCTCATTGCCATGTGTTTCGGGATCATTATTGTAGGCATTCAAATTCATGTACTTGTAAACTCTGAGTTCCTGTTGATGTTCTCTAACATAGTTGAGTTTTTCAGACTCAATCATAGTGTAGCCATCAACTATCCATTATTGAAATAATCTTCTTGAATGTAGTATTGTTTGAGCTTCATTCTCCCTTGATTGTATTCTGAAACAGAAATATTCACGCATGGTAACTTTTTTCCTCTTTGCAACATGGCTATTTGGATGATCCTTATGAATAATATTTGGTCTATAGTCATCTTCACCTTTTGGGTACAGAAGGAGATATTACAAAGGCAAATATGCAGGATGTAGTTCATTTATTCTTTTAAGCGTTCCTGATTGCTTTTCAATGATGATATCTTTTTTATTACCTGTATGCTCGTCACCAATAATCAAAGCAGCAACTTCAGCAGTATTTGGCAAGTTATATAATCTTCCATCTAATTGCCTATCACTTATGAGTTTTAGTTTTAGGTCACAAACAGCTGAAGATTGTAGTTTGTCCCTTGCCATTCTGAACTTTAGTGCATACTGATTGTGTTTATCTAGCATATTCTTGGTTTCAATGATAATGTCTTCATCAAGAATATCCTTGTTCCTGAGTATTTTTCAAGGTGGATAACAAAGTGTTGTTAGTATACATTATTATAAAGACTTTTTAAAAAATGTAATGTAACATGTAATTTATCCAAAGTTAAAAACTTATGGGTTTTGGGCAAGCCTGTTTTTAACTTCGCTCCCAGTATCATAAATATATAGATGTGCAAATTTGGGTGAGTTATTAGCCATAGGTAGGAGGCTTCCAATAAGATGATGCCCTTGACCATGGTTGCAAAATTTAGGAGGACCTCTACCAGTATTATAGCTTGTGTCAACTTTGGCACCAGGTGATGTGTATGCGAACATTAGATTATATGAATGAATGTTGAGCTGGAAGTTCTTAGCTTGTGTACTCTTGTTGTCAAAAAGTAGTTGTCTCAATGGTTGTGGAGGATCTTCTAGTAGAGGAAGTTGTATTTTGCCATCGCCACAACATAATGCAAACCTTGGGTTTTTGGGGTGCTTATCTTTGTTAATCCTCTCATCATACCACATTATAGCATTACAGTGCTTGCATTTCCAAACTGGATCTCCAATATCATAGTAAGTTGCACCTAAACATGAATTCAGAAGTTTAAATGCTAGACACGTGCAGAACAAAATGAAAAGACATAAAAAAGTTTGTTGAAATTGGGAGGTCAATACCAGTATTTTCATAATGATATGTTGTATCATCATTGCTATCATCATGACTATCAGCATCATCATTTGTTGGTGTTGGGCTGTCAAATGAATATTCTACATGATACAAATTTGTGTAACTTAAAATGTGGTCTTGCCTAACCAATTAAGTCAGTCAAATAAGTTGCAACTTAAATATAGGTGTTGATCAGTTTGACATATTGTAATTATAATGCACAGTCATTTATTGATTTCGGATGTAATAACAATAAGCACACATTAATTGCATCAATGTCTATCCGATTTAAATTGTTTTCCTCATCACTATCATCTGAGATGTGAGATATTAGTATTGTTTTGTGTATTGTATATCTCCCAGAATGTATATGTTGAAACCTATTGGCAGATGAAATTGTAGCAGTAGGTGTGTGTGTATTTGTTGTAGAAGTTGATGGTCCATTGAAGTTTGATGAAGTTAAATTTTCTTCCCAAACTTGTACAATAGATTCGTTTGGATTGAAGAAGCTTGGATTCTTCGTACATTGACAGTATGTCTCGGTCGAATTTCAAATTCCCCAGTATAATGTTAATCAAACTGATTCCAAGATGAAGTGATGTTTGCCAAAGGTGTGCATTGTGTATGCATTGTAGGACGATCATCGATAAAGTGTGGATGACACGTTGATATACGCTTATGTTTTTCTACAATGATAATAGTTATATTTGAATTAGTATTTATCAGAATATGTAGATGTCAAATGGGGGTTTGTAGTAATTCTAACCATTAGATAAATGTTGATTTTTAGTGTCATAACCTTTTCTTCTTTCTTGCAAAATGTGTTTTCTATTTTTTCATGCTTGTCCAAAATTTTCCATTTGATGTTTGACTTCACAAAGTATTCTACAACATTTTGTTATTGTTTATAAATAAGAATTTAGGTGCAACATATAACATAATTTAGGTGCAACTTATAAGATTTGGTCCTCATTATTTTATAAATAGAGTATATAAACCTGCAAAATGTAATACTACTTCCTTATATCTACCAATCCACCAACAGTAGTGACATAATATTGTTTGAGAAGAAATAATGGTATGTGAATGTTTGTTTGAATATTGAGTGTATCATATAATAAAGTGCGAAAAGGAAGAAACTTTCCTTCAAACTTAGTAAGAGAAGATATGTGTTTTGTTCTTCATGTTGCAGTTAAGTTGTCATATTCAAGAAGCCGTGCTTTTTGCCTTTCTATTTCGTTCATCATTTATCATCAGCCGACTTATATCTGTTATTGAAGGAGGATTCATGTTATAGAAGTTTGTTTGAGATTTTGGATATGGTTCACCATTGATAGTTAGCAGAAAGTAGTAAAGAAAAGGAAGAATGGTGAGTTGTGCATTCCCCCGTTTGTTTCTTTCCCACTAAGCCTATGATTATACATTTGTGTGGTTTAGCGTCAGACTCCATGTTTGCTACAGTCGTTTGTTACTACCTACTATTGGCTACTTGTGATGACAGCTAATACAAAATGTAATTTACATTATTAATATTTTATTTTTGATTTTTTTTAATTTGTGGTTGGTTGAATACTTTGGTGCGTTTGTCAAATGATTACGATTATTTATTAAAAATTGTTATCGATAAACTTCTTTATTTCTAAATACAAAGTTTTACATGGACTATTTATATAATTATTTTGTTATCTATTACATTTAAAACATATTTGAAAAGAGTGTGTTCGTTAGTGACAATTTGTCAAATATTAATTGAGTGTTAATATATGTAATAACCATTGATAGCAGTCCTTTTTCTTTTGCATTGCATAATTTAACAGTGTATATCAAAACCATGACAAATGTTCTCACAATAAAAAAACAACCATATACGACTGCAAGGTTGTTCAGATACACCAAAATATGAAAACAAAACAATGTCTCTTAACGATAGATGGTTAAATTACATGATAAGACTTTAGCAAGGTCCACATATTATTTTGTCAAAAAATAGATCTAAACATAAGTTGATTTGAGCCATCTTCAATCAGAGTGATTGTCATCCCAAGCAACCTAGTTTCTCATTACTAGCTCCCATACTTTTTTATTAAGCTTGAAGTAGAATCATATCTCATCTCCAGCACTGAAGTCATTGTCTCTCAAATATTGGTACCATGGCTCAGCAACACATTGTAGCCCTTTTTCAGCATCATGCAAGGTCAACTTCCACAACAGAAGATGGCCATGATTTACCATAACAGTCATATTCTTCTTTGCCACATCAACATAGGTTAGAGCATGCATGGGTAGTACCTACATTACAGATGGAAGTCAATAAAAGAAGTTAAGGTCAATAAAGAGGATGGTGGTTAATTATATGAATGGAGACCTACCAATGGATGAGGAGCTGAGATCATAGCTTGAGTAAGTTCTACAGTCCACACATGTGTTCTTTGGGTTGCGAGAGGCCTTCCACATGTCTGATTATCTAGTGGTGGCATGAAGTGAAGATTGAATATCCAATCTTTCTCTAGAGCAGCATAAGTGATGGTGACACCTTCTTGAATTTCTCGAATTCCTTCAAACCATCAGCAAAGAAGTATTTGTCGTCAGCTTTTCAAACTTTTACAATGTAGCTACTTCCATTATATTTAAATAGGACGTTAGGTGGATAGTGAGGAGCTTATTGCCTGTGGTAGATTGATGGTATCTCAATCAGGTTTTGCAAGTACATGATTGAAAAATATGAATTATGTACATTGAATCAGTTGTTAGGTAGGGTTAAACTCATTTGTTTGTGATCAACACAATAAGATTTGATTCCATAGTTGGAAATACTTACTTTGTCGGTATGAAATGCAACTACAAATTGATATGTGAGTGTACATCCGATTAAGTTAGGATAGACCAACATACTGCATAAGTGTTGAAAATAGAGTAAGGTTCTTTGGGATGAAAGGAAGTTATGGGCTGATCATAGTGGTTTCACTGTCAATTTCTTTACGATTTAGTGGACAATTTAAGCACAAAGAATTCAACTATCAAAACTGTAACGAAATGAACAGTCATTGGCGATAATAAGACAAAAGAAGAAACAATAGAAACGTTAAACAAACTTACAACATTCGAAGCAGTCGATGATTGAGTACTCATCTTGATAATGTGCTAGTGACTTTGTTTGGCAGGATAAGTTGATGGTCAAAATCTCTTTTTGGGTTTCTACAGAACCAGAGAGGAAGGAAGGTGCAGTCAGAACCCCTTTGTGCTCGAAATTGCTTGTTCCAATGTCTATTATGATTGGATGGGTTTTGAGAAGCCTCTTGGTTAATCTCGATAATGTACTTGATGTCATTGCCTAACAATCATTGGGAAGTGCAACGACCCTATTTAAGTCACGTCTAATAAATATTAAAGTACAAACTCTGACATATAATAATATTTAATATTTAAATGTAGTTGAATACATAAATTTGATAGATAATAATATGGATTTTGAATAATTGAATAAACATAATGAAAAGAAATATGAATGGACGTAAATATTGAGTCCAACAAAGAGGACTTTAGATAATGTGATATTTGAACCTGCAAGTAAATGAATTCCAATGCTATATTAGTATTACGAATATATTAAAAATATATAATATTTAAGAAATTGAAAAAATTAATTAACAAAAAAAACCCAAAATCTTTGATGTCATTGGTTGCCAAACATATTTTATATAGATAGATCACGTTTATATGCTTTACACAAAAAGTATTTAAAAATTAAATAGAATACAATATATAATTGACCTACATATGATCTATTTTGTACACCTACAAAAAAAACTATTTCTTTGTGTATTGGACTTGATGATTAGAATGCATTTCGTGAATATTTTTCCAAAGTGTATGATTAAATGTTTGTTTTTAAATTAAAACACAATTGATTTTGGCCACGTGTTGTTATTTGTTTGGGCACTTTATACTAATAGTGTATTTAAACAAAGTGAGATAGATACCAACCAATTCTGAATTGAGTATCAAGTGATGTTATATTTCATCAATTGTAAACCAAGGTTTGCATGTTTCATTTGTATCAGCAATAACAAATAATTATATAACCAATATGTTATCAAACCAGAAAACTTCATGATAGAAAGTTTCACCACATATATTAGTCTCCATACATTGGTATTTCTAATTGTTGCACATGACAAAACACAGGTAAATGTGGACCTATCAGCTAGTATCAAAAGGGTAGACCACATGTAATACAACACACACAAATTTACAATATTTATCAACAACAAGTCATTACTTAGACTTGATAAGTTTATTAGTGGATAGTTGATACAGTGTGTATTCGTCAGATTGCAATTCACTACTGTCTTGCTGATCAGACAATCTTTTGGCAGGAGTGACAAACACAAAAAGTTCAGGATCATAATCAATAGACTGTGACAATGAAGGTTGTGTGTGACGATTAAGAACAAAATTAGCAAGTAGGAATGCATAATTTAAAATCATAGAGTAAAACAGATTGTAAAAAGCACTGTACTGGGTTAGTATGAAAATCAGTTAAAAAAGAGACTATCGTAGGATGGCAATCCTGTGATGAATTTTCAGCAGCAACTGCTTTACCCTTCCCTATACTTGCTTGGTTCATCCTGCATGTAGGTCATTCATAGTAAAAATCAACTATAACAGTAGTATTATTAATTCAATTGATTTCATAAAATGTTTACCACATGCAGAGCAATTGTTGATGTCATTGTCTGAATAAGATATTCATCTTTAGTAACATCCAACACAGATGATTGACGCATTTGTACACGATACTTGAACCTAACAACCCAAGTCTTTCCCAATAATTCATCAACACAGGGAGGGGAAACCTTGATGTCATCACCACTCTAAGAATGAATAAACAAATGATAAGGCCAATATAGATATAGACAACACACATGGACAATTGTAATTCGGAAAACATATTAACTTTGTAATTCATATACTGCAATCAACTCTTGGCGACACTAATTGGCAGTTTTGCCAAAGATTTTGATACATGTTTCATCCCAGAAATGGAAGTTGGCCTTCTCCCCATTCTGTTCCAATTTCAAAACTAACTTATACCTAACACAACCATTTTCCTTTTAGTACACACTCAAATAATATACACAATAAGTAATTGAAATTTAGTTTGTTGGATATTCAAGGAGACATATAAGTTACCTTGGAACTGTGTCAGCAACTTCGTTCTGGCATGAACGACAAGTGGAACCAAATTTCAATGGATCAAATGTGGTAGTACAGTAGGGACAACTATTATAACTCCAGGGTGTATCAATCATTACTTCATCCACTGTACCAATAGTCAAACAGTAACAGTCCTAAATGAGGACATGCAAAACAGAAATCAAATATTTGGTAATGTTCATAATACTTATTCAAATAACACACTGATTAATTTGAAATTAAACCTATTACTTGTCTCAGCCTGCTTATTTCACCTAGTGTCATCATTTGAGCATTATGCAAGAACTTGTCCACAGAGCTTCGTTGGGAATATTGGCTATATTGTGATTGAGAAACACTTCCTTGATCTGATAGTCCGCCAACATAGAATGACATACCTACATCTAATATGCATTCATCAACATCACCAAATTTGGGTTTTATGAAGATGCAACAAAATATCAAGTGTCAAATGTGATTGTTTTGATAATAAAGTGCTTTGGTACCTATTATGGAATTCTCGGATTTCTGTTATATCAGTGTTCACATATAACTTGGACCCATGCTTGATATTTTGGACACTGAGAGGATACTTGTCTGGCAATAATATCATAGTTACATGTAAAAAGCAATGATATATAATCAATTGAACCAAATCTCAAAGAAATAGAAACTCCATCATAATAACCTTTAGGATCTTTGATCTCAGCAAGTGTTAACATAACCACCAATGGCTTCCTATCAAAATAATTTTTCTCTATAGCATCATTAAGCTGAAGAGCATATGCCTCCTAGACGGTCAAGATCATATCCCCATCACTATAACCAAAAACATATACAATTAAACATATTAATTTAATATTTGAAAAGAAGGCTACCTCAAATGGCAAATATCTAAACAAAACTAAAAAAATAATGGCAGAAACAATACCTGTTATCCCTCAACTTGACTGTAACTCTATATGTAGGATTAACTGTTTTATGCTCAATGACTTCGACCACAACACCAACAACATCTATTTAAAAATTACAACACAACACAATCGTAGTTATTCTTCACAAACTATGATATTGTCCATGCTAGCAAATTCCCCAATCCACATACTAACTAAAGTGTCACGTGGTGCTACCCCATCAATAATATCAACAAATGGAGTAATAACATGGACATTAGTAGGAATCATAGGATGTTTGGCCTCCTTCACAGAAGTAGTTTTCACCAAGTAAACCAAAAATGGAATCCTACTCACTTTGTATTTAGAATGATTTTCAACAACCTTAATGTTCTGAATCACATATGCAGAACCACAATGCAACATTACCTCAAATTCAGGAAACAGTTCTTGCCAAAGAGTGGCACCAATCTTTGCACCCTGTAAGAGTCAACAATAAAACTCATCAATGAAAGAAAGAAGCGAAATGAATGTAGTCAAATACAGCATGGAACATCAGCAAACACACCGTTTGGTCCATGAACACCATTTCTATTTCTTGTCTACCATTGTGCTTGTTAACGTGCCACATATCAGTGATTCATACTACTATCTTCCAAGTCCATTTCTTGGTATGCAATTTAGAGATCATGTTTTCCTTGCGAGACATTTCTACAAATATAATCGAATTTATTTATAAAAACAACATAGCAAATACCATCGTACACTTAGTGAGGCACTAATACGGCCCAAAACTATCAAATATGTAAGTAAGTGGGTTCATGAAGTAAAAGAATTTATTATAAGAACAACTTCGTTTCTCTACTGTGGGGTATCAAAGGCAACAAACATAGCAAATACCATTGTACACTTAGTGAGGCACTAATACGCCCCAAAACTATCAAATATGTAGGTAAACGGGTTCATGAAGTAAGAGAATCAGAGCACCTGACCTTACACTGTGGACATAACCCTATATGAAGCAAATAGAGGAAACAATAATGGTGAAGCTTGGCTGTGAAAACAAAACGAATCTGCAGCTTCTTTGAGCTTCCAAGCACTCGATTCTCTCTTTCTTTTTTCAAAGCTCAGCCCACGTGCTCTCTACCAGCGACTAAGCACATTGAAAACAACAAAATAAAAAATTACATAAAATCATGGGACATTCTTGGACAGGAACGACAACCCTTCATATGTCGACACGTAAGTAAATTAAGACTATTTTGGTAATTTACAAAAGCTATCGGGGCCTTGTTTGTATATGGATAGATGAAGATTTATTACTAAAGATTATATTAAATATAGATAGATTATACAGATGAGAAATCGATAATAAATAAAATAACAAAAACTAAAAAGATAATAATAAAAAAAATAAAAAATAAAGCAAAATCTTTATATTGTTCCGACTTCCGAGCGAGTTGAATTATTGATCAGTGTGAGTGAGTATATATATATATAGAGAGAGCTTGTTGCTGCAGAAGAGAGTGATTCAGTGTAGGGTTTTGTAGAATAAGAAGAAAATTGTTTTGTTGATGATGGATTCTCCAGAACCTTCCAAGAACAACAATGGCAGTTCTTCTTCTGCCTCCACTCTCAACAACAACAACAACAACGATGATGCTCCTTCATCGGAATCCCCTCAAGTTCAAGTAATGTTTAATATTAACACTTTTTCTTTTTAATTATTATTTTTTTTAATTTCTTAATGTTGTTTTTGCTAAGATCACTTTAATTAGGGCTTTGGAAGCCTTCGGGATTTTGGCTATTTTGTGAGTGTGTTTGTAAATTTCACGGTTCTTGGTTTTGTGATGGGGGATAATTGGAAGAGGGTTTAGGGGTTTGAGTGAATTTCGATGAGGAATTGCTTTGGGTTTGGGATTATTGGGAGTTGTTTTGTTGCTAATTGTGATGGGACTTTGTAAGATTTTGTCTTTTTTGTTCTTTTCCATTTCTTGTTTGCTGATCATGGCGTTGGATTGTGACTGTGCTTGGAATTTTCGGAATGAACAATTGAATTCGTTGAATGCTTGATTGCTTGAATTATTCCATGAAACTTGTTTGGGATGATGTTTGTTTTAGACCTTACTTGTTTACAAGGTTTGTGAATCATACTGTGTTTGACTTTGATTGGACTTGCAAATCTTTTTATTTTCGTTGGTCATAGTGACTAATATTCAATGGCATTGATTGGCTGTTTCCTAAATTGTTTATGGTGATGTTGTTCTACCCTCTAAAGTTATAAAGCCGCATGTCTTGTTAATGGTAAAGTGAATGGTGAAAAGAAATAAAAGAATGTGAATTATATAAGTATGAATAGACCTTGGAGGATTTTTTCATGTATGCTGTATGCATTGTGATGCTGCACTTTGATTATTGGTCTTGACCCTGATTTTTGAACCCTCTTTTATGTACAGAGATGTTTAGAACATTAGCTAGCTTACTGTATTTTCAGACTGTCTCATTCTTTTTATGAATAATAAATGAATTTCATGTGTCACCTTTTTAATTTCAGGAATCCCCCTTTCTTAGATTTGTGAAGACTTTATCTCCAATTCCCACCAAGGCTTCTCATATGACACAAGGTTGTGTAGGGCTCAGTTCTCCACCCCTTGTGTTCAAGTCTCCACGTATTAGTCACCGTGAAACACAGCTCACGAAAAGGTTTGTGATTTCAATTGTGTGTGCCTGTTTGGTTATTGACAATGCACTGGCCGTTTGCTCACAAAATTTTTCCATACCAGGCCCCAAGGCACTCAGTCATTCGGTGGAGTAATACCTCAAAGTGTAAATGAAGGCAACAGGCTTGGTGAAGCTCCTGGAGATTCCAGGACATCAAATTCTCATCAGTCACTGCCAGAGAGGTTTATAAATGACACTCAGCAGGTTTTTGACTTCAAGAATGATGAAAATACTCAATACTACAGCTCTCCATCATGCATTGATAAATATTTGGTGGATCCTGGGGATATTGATCAAATGTATTCAGCTGACCAGGATGTGCAACAACAATCTACAGATGCAGCTGAAACATCACTAAGTGACCAAACTCATTCAAAGAATAATATATTAAATTTTGACAGGAAAGATGGTCCTGGTGATAAAGTGGAAGAATCTTTGCCTTTGTCTGAAGATTTTAACAAGGTTCATCTAGAAAAGGCAGCATATGGTGAAGAACCTGAAAAGATGGAAGGGGAGAAAAATGATGTTGAATGGTCTTCTCAAGAGCCTGCAAAGTTAGAGTCCATTTTAGCTGCAGATGGTTTTGATAAACGATATAGTCATGGTCCACTTCCTCAGGTAAACCATAGGTTCTTGCTGTCTATTTGTATAATGGTATTGTAGGGCAGTCAGTATTTAATGTTATGATCACATCACTAGATCAGCGTGACTTAGATGTTTCTCATTCCTTATTTGAATCTATAAACTTTTAATCTTCAGCTTGTGGAAAATTATTGATGGGATTATAAAAATTGTACACCTCAGTGGATGCCTAATCCCCTGCAGGATGTTAAAGGATGTGAAGATTACAATGAGATGGTGCCAACCTCACATGTAACTGCAGAGAATATCTTGCAAGATGGTTCCGAGGTAATCAAACTTGTTTTCTATTTCTTTGTAGTCATTTGGAGGCGGTTTAACATTTATTTGAATTTTGTTGTGCTTTCATTCCTTTGCAAGTGTGTCATTGTCTATGTCTATGTGTTTCATTTACTTTTAAGGTGAATAGATTCTTTCAAGGTCAATAATTACAGTCTTTAATATGTTTCTATTTTTTTTTATTTGGCACCTATTAACACTGATTTAAGATTTACGAGAAGAGAACAGTATTATGTACTTGATTGATGGTCAATATTTATAATCTAATGCTTTGTGATCCTATTTTTTTATATGGAACTTTGCATGCATCGTGGCAGGAATATTTTTAAGGAAATTAGCAGCAGTGGTTGGTATATTCCATATCTCTGTGGCAGATGGTTAACTGTAATTGGACATCTCTAGTTAAAAAACTTCCTCCATTTTTCTGCTTATTAAATTTACTTAACATGTAGTTTTCAAAATTTTGTGAACAGAAGTAATTGCATTTTCTCACATCATAAATCTTACGGTTTAAGGCATCTCTTTGTATAAGGAAAATTTAATTTGAGTGTCTTTCACCTTGTAAAGTATTTTAAACCAAGACTTGTCAGCAATAATTTGCTTTCTAAAAGGTTTCGTCCTGTAGTATGAAACTAGCGTGTTTCTAGTGGCATATCTGCTTAGCAAATGACTAATCTATCAGATAATTTTTGTAGGATAATGAGTTGTGATCATACTGTCAGGAATTTGCACTCCTTTTTTGTTTCAGTCTAAAAAGATTTCTTTTGTGCAATATAATATTAATAATTGTTATTACAATCACTGTAGGCTACTCTAAAGCACCATGGCATTCGTAGACGCTGTCTACAATTTGGTGAAGCTGCCTCAAATGCTCTTGGAAGAAATGTGAAACTGAATGCAGCTTCAAACACAATGATAACAGTCAAGCCGTCTGAACTTGTCACTTCCTTGTGTCCTCGGCGAGGTAGTGGAAACTTCCCTTCAACAAGTCCCAAGCCATCAGGTATCGGGTTGCATTTAAATAGCATCATAAATGCTATTCCAATTGATCAGGCTGCTACTACTGGTGTGAGATTATCAGATAGTTCACAGGGGATGAAATCCACATCTTCAATAAGGTTACAAAGAATGGAGAATGTGAAGAGATCCATACTTTCATCTAATGTCGATGGGCGATCATTAGTTGATACAAGAACTGAGAGCCATGAAATTGATGATACAGTGGCTACAGATACTGGAAATTCTGAGGACCTCAACCAACCTCCTAGCCCCTGCAAGAAAAAGTCTGTTCTTTTGATCTTTCTTACAATTCATGATTCTTACTCTTTATATGTTTAGTTGCATCACCAATCATCGCATTGCTCTTCAGGAAGAAAACATCAGTCACTGCTGATGACAATGGCTGTAAACGGTGCAACTGTAAGAAGAGTAAATGTTTAAAACTGTAAGTGGATTTTTGTATATATTGGTATCTTACTCTATGATATACGCAGTATCTGTCTTTTGATTTGAGCACTTCACAGTTACTGTGATTGTTTTGCTGCTGGAACGTACTGTACCGACCCTTGTGCTTGCCAAGGCTGCTTAAACAGACCAGAATATGTAGAGACAGTTGTCGAGACTAAACAACAAATTGAATCCCGTAATCCAATTGCATTTGCTCCCAAGATTGTTCAGCCTACCACTGATATTTCTTCACATATGGTATAAGATTCCTGTATCTTATTTTTGTTCATTTTTTCAGTTTCAGAAATGAATTGATAGTTTTATGTTCCTTTTGCAGGATGATGAAAATCTGACAACACCGTCATCGGCAAGGCACAAAAGAGGTTGCAATTGCAAAAGGTCAATGTGTCTGAAAAAATATTGTGAATGTTATCAGGTTGTGTATATTATGTCCTTTTCTATATGCTCTAAACATTTCACAAGTTTAATCTCCTGTGTCTGCTAATAGTACTTTTTTCTTTGCAATATTTCAAAAAGGCTAATGTTGGATGCTCTAGTGGATGCCGATGTGAGGGATGTAAGAATGTCCATGGCAAGAAAGAAGGTAAGAATTTATATCATGAATAGCTATTGTAAATTCTTAATGCACCAACTGAATAATTTAAATTGTCTGATAAGTAGAAATGAGGTGAAATGAATGTTGGGAGGTTTTGAGACCATGGTTTTGAATGATGTATTTGGAATTGAATAAAGAACCTCAACCCAAATCCCACTTGCTTCTAAGCCCACTTAGCTTATTATCGAGTATGTTTAGGCATGATGCCCATACAAATGTCACTCCTTTAATTTATGGTGCCTGTAATTATCTTTGATCCCTTTGGAGGTTGGTGCATTGGAGGGGGGGGGGGGGGGTTATTGTGAAGGAACTCCTTAAATCTCACTAACTGGTTACTTGAAGCACTATTTTAAGTAAAAATGTGAATTATCAAGAATGCTAGTTGATGTAACACACATTTTTTGAATTCAGATTATGTTGCATTTGGACATACTTCGAGTAAAGAAAGGGTGAGCAGTATTGTTGAAGAAGGATCAGACTGCACTTTTCACAATAAACTGGAAATGGTGGCTAGCAAGACTGTTTATGATCTACACTGCCTCTCACCTATAACGCCATCATTGCAATGTTCTGAGTAAGATTGCTTTCACTGTAAATCCTCCAACATTTGATATAAAAGAAATTATTGTCCTCAATATTTTTAACATCTCTGCTTTTGTGCTTTGATTGATCCTTTTCCATTTGTCCAGCCAAGGCAAGGAGGATGCTAAATCCAGAGTTATTTCTGGAAACTATCTACCATCCCCTGAATCTGATGTCAATATGTTGGCATCTTGTACAAACTACACTAAGTCTTCTGAAAATTTGCATGGCAGTGAAGCACTTCTGGACACAAATGAGATGTTGGGAAATACCCCCTATGATTCCCAAATTGAATGCAGCGATGCTGCCTTACTTCAGCTTACTCCTCTGCCTAATCCTGAGCAGTCTGGCACTTCATCATTCTCATCTGTACCAAATGAGTGTGCAAAGATTACTCACTCCAGACTCTCCCATGGATGTATTCGCCAGTTACCTGGCGGTTCTCTTCGTTGGCGTAGTTCCCCGCTTACCCCGAGCACTAGAGTAGGTGAAGCACAATATTTACAGTGTTCTGAATCAGATAGCAAGCTCTTTGACATTCTAGAAAATGAAACCCCTGATATACTGAAGGAAGCTTCAACTCCTATGACGTCTGTCAAAGTAAATTCCCCAACCCAAAAACGAGTTTCTCCTCCCCAGAGTTGTCATATTGGGATTGGATCAAGCTCCTCTGGAGGATTGAGAAGTGGCCGGAAATTTATATTGAAAGCTGTACCTACTTTCCCTTCATTGTCTCCTTGCATTAATTCCAAAAGCAATGGCGATGAGGATTCTTGTAACAGTCCGAGCAAGTCACCTCTCAAAGCTAATGAGTGCCCTCAACGTGAGAGTTAACAAGCAGAAGATTGTGTAATCTGTTGCCGACATCTTGTCTGTAAAGGTATGTTGACAAAATTCTGTTATTTTGTTTAAAATGTTTTAGAATATTATTACCATAGTTACACTTTCTTCATTGTAGCAAACAGGTTGCCGGGGGTGACTTATTATGTGAACAATCAACGCGAAATTGAAGTTATGGCTGCATCTTCCTCCAATGTCTATTCCTTTACATTCTTAGCAATTTGGAATTTTAGTTTAGTAGTTTTTTCTTGGAACAGATTCTTACTCTTGTTTTTTTCTACCCTCTCGTGGTATGAAATGCTATTGCACAATCTTAAATGGCGTCTCATCCTTCAAGGTAAGCTTGCTTTTTTAATTAGGTTAAATAAATAAAACACCACTCATTGAGTACAAAATTGATACTATTGATGCTAATCTTCTTGTCAGTTGGGCTCCACTTCGCTTTAACCGTTTAGTTTGCTGCATAAGGTGTAGTATTTGCAAATTGTGGTATTCGAGGAATTAACTTCCATATTTTTGACAAAATAAATAAATAAAAGAGTTAATTTCTACATTTTTGCGTCTTTTCGAAATTCCTTGTTTGGTTAGACATGGGCATTTATATAATTTTAGTGATTGGGACAAATTTAGCTTCCTAGTTTATGCATATTTGGAATTGGATTCAAGGGGATAAAATGAAAGATTTTAAATTAGTTTTTCTCTTGTTCTCCGTTGTCTTTTATACCCCCCCCCCAAAAAAATTCTTCTAGTAGACTTAAAACATTAAATTATTCCTATCAATTTATGAAGCTGTCTTTGATCGTATATGTATTTTAATTTCTACTCGGTTTTTAATTAAATTGATCGGATTTTTTGAAAATGTATATGCAATATCTTTAGGTATTCTACGATAGATAGATTGGCATTTTATTTTCAGAAAGATAATATTTTTGTTGGTGATTCTAACTAAGTGAATGCTACCATGAAAATTGAGAAAGATAAAAAAAAAGTATTTTGGTTGGATAGAAATTAATGTAGACATAGTAAATTGTGGCATATTAGAATATAACTTTGGTACTTTTTTCAAATTTCTTAGTCATATGATTCAGTTACTTTTTGTTATGTATAATTAAAAATAAAACATCTCTAATTTTTTGTAAAATTTGTAATAACTCAGATGAGGAGTTTTTAAGTTTTGAACCATAAAATTTATCTAAAAAGAAAGAAAAAAAATGTTATCCACTAATATAAATTTTATGCTATCATCTAAAGATAATTAATCTTAATATAATTTTTATTAAGATAATTATTATAAAAGTTAATAAATATATTGTTAATTTATGATTTAATGATAATATAAGATTTGCTTTAACTCGTCAGTGTACAATTTATAGTTTGATTTAATTTTTTTCTTGTGAAAATTGAACTAAATTGTACACCATTCTCTTATTATTACTTTGTTATACTTTCATCAGTTCATGTCAAATCTTGCTATCCTAATGGACCTACCCTAAATCATGACATAACTTTAAAAATGATAATATATGTAATTTTACACGTGTTTGACAATTTTGTTAGTTTCGTTAACTTGTGAGTTCATAACTAAGATGTAAATGAGTCGTGCTGTGTGATTCATTTATTTAAATGAGTCTAACTAAGAATTTGAGCTTGATTTGTTTTAAAAAAACAAAGCTTTAACTTCTTTTGTTTAAATCATATATAACTTAATTATTTTTTATATTTTAAAGATTTTCATTAATTTTTTAGTTTTATCAATTTAGTATTTAACAAAATATTAGATAATAATCTACAAATAAAAAGTTATATTAAACAAGTGGTATAATACTGTGAAAAAAATTATTAACAATACAAAAGTTACTAACAATATTTTATATATTGTATAAAGTATGTTTATAATCATCCGTAATCATTGCTTTGTTTGTATTAAAAATACAAAAGTTTTTAACAATATTTTATAAACTATGATCAATTATCAGTTTACCTGCATATTTTTATGTCACTTTCGTCAGTATTCATATTTTAAAATAATTTATTTATTATCTTTGGTCTTATATATAAAAAATAAAATAATATTTTTATGATCTAATTATAAGAAATATAAGGTTATTTTATCATTAATTTTTTTATTTCTAATTAATTGTGAGGTATATTATTGATATAAATTTATTCTCCCTTGCAAGTGAATACATTTATTGAATTATCAATCAAATAATGTATAATTTTTGGTTGAAAAATTATCTTTTGAAAAAATATTAACAAAATAGTTAATCTAATTATTTTATTGATTTTGATGAGTTAAGTAATTGCTTCTTATATACCTGAGCAAGCATATAATTACATGCTAAAAAAATAACAGAGCATTTGTTACGAAAATGAATATTTTTTTACGGTAAATATTTATTTATTTAGTATGTATATAATAAGTAAATAATAATAAATTAATAAACTAGACTTGCCCTAATTCGTCATATAAGGCGGGAAAAGAAAAACAAAATTAAATTTAAGCAGAGACGAAAGTGTTGCAGAGACGAAAGGAAGTGGTGTTGTGATTCTGATTGCGATTCCGATTCCGATGGAGAGGATTCACGTCAGCGTTCGTGCAAAGCCTCTCTCCCAGGATGAGGCAAAAACCAGCCCCTGGAGAATCTCCGGCAACTCCATTTCCATTCCTAACCTCTCCAAGTTCGAATTCGGTATCTTCTTCTCTCTCTCTCTCTTCTCCTCTTGAGAATCTCTTTCTTATCCTAACTTTCGCTTCGTAGATCAAATATTCAGCGAGAATTGTGCCACCGCGCAAGTCTTCGAAGCTCGCACCAAGGATATTGTGGAAGCCGCAGTTCGCGGATTCAACGGTTTGCAGGCTATAATGCTATTTGCTTTGTTGTTGTTGTCGTTGTTGTTAATTAGTTGGATTTTGTTAACTTAGGGTTTGTGATTTGATGTTAATTGAAGGAACTGTTTTCGCTTACGGCCAAACTAATAGTGGGAAGACTTACACGATGCGAGGCACGAAAGCGGAGCCTGGAGTCATTCCTCTCGCCGTCCACGATTTGTTTCAAATTATTCAACAAGTAATCGCTTCCTACCTTCATTTTTTTTCGTTTTTTTTTTATGGCGAAACCGATGCACAAGAGTCGAAACAAGTATGACAAACTACAGAGATGTTGAAATTTAACTTTTATTGATAAAAGTCCTGTTCGGATAATTTTTTTTTCATAAGAACTTATGGGAGAAGAAAATAAGAAAGTAAATTGAACTTAGCTAAAACCTACTTATGCACTTAGTGCAAGTTTGGTTTGGCGGCATGCCGCCATGGATCCTGGTCTATCTGAAGTAAGTTTATATAGCTTCTATGTCGAATTGGTGTATTTGACGTGAATTTGGTGCTAGATGTGATTGGAAAATACAATTCCAAACATGCTATTAAGATTTTGGAGAAGGTAAATGAGAAAGCTTGTATAAAAGTTACGTACATAAGTTGATTTTAGCTTAAGGAAGAATTGGATTAGTTTAATTCATTTTATTTTCTTATTTTTTTCCTATAAGTATTTATAGAGAAGTTTATCTAAAAAGGGGAAAAAAGATTGAACTCTAGACCTCAGAGACTTGGCTATTATATTATATCAATTGTTTAAAAGTTAAGCTGTTGGTGAAAAGTAGATGAATAGTTTATATCTGATGCTTTTAAATTGCTTCTTCATAGGATTTGTTGCCAAATTTGTGGTACAAATATGCATAGCAATTGTCAGATTTATCCTTTCGTGTCTCCACTTTAGTTTTTATTAGATTTCAGCTTAAAACCAATTGGCATGCGTGAACCTACTAGAATAGGAGAAAGCCAAGATGGGCTATAGGCTCTAATACCATGTTAGATTTTAGCTTAAAACCAACAATTTGCTCTAAGTGAAGTTTTTCAACAGATATATAAGCTGTATCCCTAGAATTGAGGCACACAATGTGAGACTTCCTAATACCCCAATCCGCAGATGCTTGCTAGAATAGGCAAGAACCAAGATGGACTATAGACTCTAATACCATGCTAGATTTTAACTTAAAATCAATTGACTCTAAGTGAAGTTGCCCAACAAATATATAAGTTGCACCCCGAGAATTGAGGTAGACAATGTGAGACTTCCTAACTGTTCATAAGGATAAACAAACATGACACTTTATAACTTTGAAGAACTAAATTCTTTGAAGGATTAATGCAGTGATACTGTAATCTAGGATTGAGAGGCTGAAACGTGAGGTGTGCCTAAATTGCTAAAAAGTTGGGTATTGTTATTTGAGTTATATTTTGAGGTTATTAATAATTAAACACAGTTTTGGTTCTTGTGGGCGAGTGCTTTCAATTAAAGCTACTAGAGTTGTGGGGAGTGCATCTGTACTTGCAACTACTAGTTGTGAGAAGTGTTGGTTATGATAACTATGTTCTTAATGAGGCTTCATACTTTGGAATTTAGAGATTATCCTGAAGTTTTTCCTTCTAAACTGTTCTATTATTATGATAATATTCTTAAACTTTTTTTATTTTGTATTATCTCCTTTTGATATCGATCTCATAATATGTGGAATACTATTTCTTATTCATTTTAGGATGTGGATCGAGAATTTCTTCTTAGAATGTCATACATGGAGATTTATAATGAAGAGATAAATGATTTGTTGGCTCCTGAACATCGAAAACTGCAGATTCATGAAAATCTAGAGGTTGTTTATATATTTATATATATTTTGCAAGTATGTTCATATCTGGTGACAGGTGTTATATTTGTAGTCCTTAATACTTCATAATTTTTCTTTGAAATCACAGCGGGGGATATATGTTGCGGGGTTGCGAGAAGAAATTGTTGCCTCTCCTGAGCAAATCCTTGATCTCATGGAGTTTGGAGAATGTAATTTATCTGTTTCATTTTTCTTATGTTCTTACATTTAACTCTTGTTAATTTTGAGGCTTAAATTTTCTTTCATATGTACTTGAACTTCAAACTGAGATGGAAAAGAGAAAGAACCTCTATTTCAATTTGATTTCTGTGGTTCCTTTGTTCGCTAGCTTTTCTGTGTGATCCTCCATACTTTTGGTTATCTATGCAGTATATTTATATTCATGAAGAATCTTTTAGACTATCATTTTATCTCTCTCTCCCAAACACCTGCATATTTTATATCCAATGTGCTGTTTGGCATATGTTATGCTACCCCGATCAGTTAACTAATTTTTTCCTTCTGTTCTTTGCATTTCTATCAGCTCATAGACATATTGGAGAGACAAATATGAATGTGTACAGTAGTAGGTCCCATACTATTTTCCGCATGGTAACAAGTGTTCTTTCAGATGTTAATTTTTTTTCTTTCTGTTTTTTTAGATGCTTATGCTTGCCCCTATGTCCAATTAATACCTTGTGTTTAATAGATAATTGAGAGTAGGGATAGAAGTGAAGATGGAGGAAGTGGCAGCTCTTGTGATGCTGTCCGTGTATCGGTGTTGGTATGTTAATGTCACTTTTTCAACTAGCAAGTAATCTCTCTTTGGGGAAAAGTTATTCTTTTTTGTTTGTCGACATTCACACACAAGTATCTTCTCTCCTTTTATTTAAATGACTTTTTTTGGTGTAATTTTCCATATTGGTCATCATTATCTTCTTATTTCTAGAATTTAGTGGATCTTGCTGGTTCAGAGCGTGCTGCAAAAACTGGAGCAGAAGGTGTCCGACTCAAAGAAGGTTCTCACATAAACAAGAGCTTAATGACTTTGGGAACTGTGATTAAAAAATTGAGTGAAGGTGCTGAGAGTCAAGGGTAAGTTTAAATGATAATATTTAGCTTTCTTTTTTCATTTTTGAATGAGAAAAAAAGAAAAATCTAATATTTTATGCAGGAGTCATGTTCCATATCGAGATAGCAAGCTGACTCGAATTTTGCAACCTTCTCTCGGAGGAAATGCCAGAACAGCTATAATATGTAATATCACACTTGCACAGGTAAGGTGTCCCTGCATTGTTTTTTATGTTTCACACTGTTATATCAGATATCCGTGGACCGTGAGTTTAACACTCTGTCCATTTAAACAATTTTATT
The DNA here is from genome assembly GCF_000004515.6 of Glycine max. Lineage (NCBI taxonomy): Eukaryota > Viridiplantae > Streptophyta > Magnoliopsida > Fabales > Fabaceae > Glycine > Glycine max. Next base: position 34,085,032 of record NC_038253.2, on the reverse strand, counting down.
TTTATTACTCGATATAATTGACTAGTGGAAGATGCCCTGTTTCTTACCATGCTTTATATCATTGCAATAATTGGCTTCAATGACTTGGAGATAGAACATTGTGAGGTGATTTCACTTATTTGTTTATCACCTGATTAATATCCATCGAATCTAATACCTTTGGTCAGACGATTTCAATATCCTGTTTTTCTTTTCTATGCTCACCCTACTTTCTTATTTGATATTTTATGAAGGAGTATCAAAATTTTCCTTTAATATTCTTTTCATCTAGTTATTTCATCACATTTTTTATATGGCAGATACATACAGATGAAACTAAAAGCAGCCTTCAATTTGCAAGTAGAGCACTTCGTGTCACAAATTGTGCTCAAGTGAATGAGGTTTCATCTAACCCATTTCCCCATGTTTGGAAAGCTATTTTATTTTGATTTTTGTTCTGTATTTTTAGTATTGCTTGCATTTCAAAGTAGTTCTCTTTGTTACTTTCTCTTCTCACCAATAAACTTTTTCTTCATAACAAATATTTTCATTGCATTATCTCTTGCAGGCAGGTTCAATTATTCATATATAGATGCTCTTACTTTTTTTTTTTGTTGTGCAGTTCTGCCTTTTGTCTTCTGTTGTATGATTTGGTTCTGCATTGATGTGTATCTTTCAGTATCATTTTTCCACTTTGTTTTGCTCACAGATTTTGACAGATGCTGCTTTATTAAAGCGCCAAAAGAAAGAGATTGAAGATCTTCGTGCCAAATTGATGGTTGATATAATTTTCAGTTGCTATTTTTTATATTTGATTATCATAAATTATTGTTTGATAGAAAATAAACAAAAAAATAGTTCCTCAAGTGTTGCCATAATTATATTTGTCTTTTCTTTAGGGTTCTCATTCAGAGCATTTGGAACAGGAGATTCTGAACCTTCGAAATACATTATTACAGGTGTATGAATTTTCCTTTCGGGTTAATTGTAATAAGGTTTTTGTGTATTCTGCATTTTACAATGTTTATCTTGTCAGACTGAACTGGAAAGGGAACGCATAGCTTTGGAATTAGAGGAGGAAAAGAAAGCTCAAGTTGAATGGGAAAAAAGAGTACAGGAACAAGCCAAGAAAATCGAAAATTTGAGTTCAATGGTTTTGTTTTCAAACAGGGATGAAAGTCGTGAGCATATTAAAAAGGTACTATTAACACATGTACATAAATATCTCAAGTATAGTTTTTGAGTGGTATGTATTTTTTTTTCCTTTAATTTTCTTATCAGGTCGTTAAAGCTAATTTTACTATGTTTTGGATACATCCTAGGAATAAAAATATTAAATTGTATGACTGCATCTTTTGGTGTACTATTGAGAGGATTTTGTTGCTCACTGATAGTTAAATTGTATGCTTAAGGCCTAATAATTGCATTTACTATTTTGCTTTCAATGGAAATGAATATCCATTTTTCCCCAACTGATTGCTTGTGATCAACATCCTGTGAATCACTTATCAGAAGCTGTTAGTGCTCCATACCTTTATAATATAGGCATTATTTACAGCTGTCAATTGTGAGAGCAGTGGAGATTATTTGATGAAATATATTACTGAACACAATTGACACACAGTATTGCAATTTGCTTGTTGCTTAAGAGACAGAAGTCTCCTACTGGGACTTTGGGAGTAAGTAATCTCTATCCACAAACTGCATATAACAATAATTCCCTCTATTGCACCCTACTACTATCAGATATATTTCTGATACATAACTGCAGTTAGTTATTTTCTACAAATAACTGCCATTAGATAATTTCCTATTATCACATAAACTCCTAACACATAACTAATAGTCTAATACTAACTATTTTCTATTAATAACTGCAGTGAATGAAACATTTTCTCCTTCTTGCACCCCCATACTCCATTTCGGATTCTTTCCAACATTGCTTTGCTGCCAAAATTTAGGCTGAAAGTTGTAACTACTGATTGGTGTGGTAGTTGTGGTGATTTTTTCTTCTATATCCTGGGCTAACTCCATTGCCTTCAAGCAGGTCCTTGGTTTAAAGATATGAGCCCTTCATTTGATGTTTGGTTGCAAGCCTCCATGGAAATACCCCAATTACTATTCTTCAGGCAATCTGTTCACTTGAGAGGACAGAAATTCAAATGCTTCAATGTATTTTCTACACTTCCAAATTGCTTAATAGGGATTTCCTCTCTTCTTCCACCAAATCTGATCACCATTGCCTTCTTGAGTTTTTCCAAGAGGATCCTCAGTTTCCCTCAACAAGTTGGACCAACAGATGGCAGACCCCTCCATACTTAATTTGGATAACTTGATCTTCACTTCCTCAGGAGTATTTTGTACTTCAAAGTATGTCTCAGCCCTTGTGATCCATCCAACAGGGTCTTGTCCACAGAAAGATGGCAGTTACACCTTCATTGCCATTCGATATTCATCTGCTCCCTTGTCAGTCGAACTCTTCTCCCTTCTGTTATAACTCTCTTGTTCATCTTCACTGCACTTGCCCAAGCATTTTTGCTTTCAAAAAGAAGACTGTCTGTTAAATTTTCTATTTTCTCCTCCACATTGGACATCATCTTATCAATGCTGGTATACATCACCGTGATTTTTTCATCCTATAAATCCACTGCCAGATGCCCTAGCCATGGTTAATGGTTTGCTGGCCACAATTCTCCTTTGATCTGACCCATTGGATTGAAAATGATAGAGCACCAGAGATTAATTGACGAAATATATTACTAAATGCAAATGACGCACGATACAATTCACTTGCTGTCCAAGAGACAGAAGTCTCCTACAGAGGTAGGTAATCTCTGCCCACAAACTGCAGATAACAATAATTCCTCATATTATCACCCAACTATCACATATATTTCTGATGCAGAACTGCAGTCAGTCATTTTCTACAAGTAACTGCCTTAGGTGGTTTCCTACTATTACATATACTCTTATATATAACCATTATCAATTATTTTCTATTGATAACTGCCATCCAACAGCTACTCCTGTTGTGTCCTATGCATCCTAGCATGCACCTTCCTAATGAACAGCTTTGACTGGTTTGTAGACTGATGGATCTGCCTGGTTTCTGTCAAATTGTAATTCAAACGTCTTGAGAATGTTACATGTTTGAATGGAACATAGACATCCAGTTCTCTGCATAAGTATTTCTTCTTTTCCTGTTTTCTTATATTTTCCTTTTCCATTTGTCATTTATTTGGGAAATTAAATAATGGAACTGTGAGACTATGTTTTGATATAATTTCTGATATTGTATTTATTATTAGAATATTCTATTTCCAGTTAGGAACAAATCTTGAAAAGAGTCTACTTCGCATTATTTGGTTTATAATAAAGAAGTGTTATCAATGATAATGTTAGATTTGTGTCATGATCAAAGAGGCTGGAAATGAGATGAATAAGATTCTTATACATGCTTTGTTTGGAAATTAAAGGGAGTCAAGGCTAAAATCAAGGTTGTGAGTAGGCCATTGAAAGTATTTTGGGTTTTGTAATTTTGACACTTCAGTTATAGAAGAAGAAAGGAGATGAGGAGAATGTTAAGGTCAGAAAATTGAAGAGGTGAATTCCCTGTAATGCCTTAGTCAATCACACTACTCAACTTGAAATAACCTTAGTATCGATCCCTCAACAACTTATAATCTGATCATTTGAAGCCCTAACCATATGCATACAATATAAATGGTAACTATTACTTTCGAGCTTTAGGGTGGTTGCAGCTCATTTCATCCAAATCTAAAATACTAATCACAATTAAAGAGGATGCTATAGGAACTAACAAACTGCTTCTAAAGCTGTAATCACCAATTCAGCCTATGCAAGAATTATAATTAATCACACTTTTCCCCAGCAACGGCTTTTCCTAATTTCCTCTTTAATTGTTATTTCCAGTTCTCTTGATGCAATTGCTGCCCAGAAACATATATACTTTTTCTTATGGCCAACATGTGCAACTATTATGATTTTGCCCGATCTTTTTGACCTTGTATCCTCCTCTTCTCTCGCTACCATTGAGTGATTAACTTTTCATGCATGCACTGCAGGACAAGAGGCGGGATACATGGTGTATAGGAAATCTTTCAGGGGAGCATCTCAGAAATGTAACATTTCACCTTCTTTCTAATAGTTCATTGTTAGTTATGATGGGTCTTATTTTATATGAATTATGAATTGGTATCTATGTTTTTTGCTTATTAAATTTATTATATCGTTCCTACTTGTTATCACATTATTTATCCTTTATTTGAGGCAAAATACAGTAACTTTTATACTACAATCTTATGCTGTAGCAAGAGACAATTTAGAACTACTAAGAAGCATTTCCTTGTTTATAAAACTTTTCACAGGCACAGGGTTTATTAATGGCCTGTCTCTGGTCCAAGTCCAGTCCATATCTCGATTATCTATTCTTAACCTATGTTATCAATAGTGCACTATAGTGGTGGAGCAGAGTAGCCGGTGGCCACTATTTGGGCACTGTAGGGTTGCAGTTTAGTGTCATGGCTCTTTCAGCCGCTATAGCAACATAGATTCACGCCCTGTCACATGCAATTTGGCCAAGATTGCGAACTCTTCCTAAAATTTTTAAAATGTCCTAAAATCTTAGGTGCTAAGTTTAAAATTACAGTGCATTGAAGGGATTTTCATGAGTGTTTTTTCTAAAATGAAATTCTGTACAGTTTTGTTGTATCTGAAACAAATGGATGTGTTTGTGTGATGCCTTTCCTGTTATGCACAACTCATGCTTCTCACCTGCATTTTCTGGCCAGAACCTGTGCGACCCAGTTCCCTTGTTTTGCCCCTGTTGCTTTATTGCTCTGCTTTCTTGCTCACTGCCCAGCAGGTTCTGAACTGTTCTATTACATTCCTTTATGACTCTTTTTGTATACAAGACCGAACTACAGGACAGATGATTGGCACAAGATATGTGGCACATGGGTCTTTATTACTTCCACTCACCAACCGCTGTTGCTTGTACCTCCATAGAGTCTCTAAGTCGCCTTCATCGTTGTTTCGGTAATTCTAGTTTGAATAAATTGAAGGCTATAGTCCTTGGTCTTTCCAAGTTGCAATCTTTAGATTGTGAGTCATGTTTGCTAGTCAAACATGTTCGGGCTACCATTCTTGCTAGAGATCCACATCATACAAATTCTCCTTTTGCTCGTCCATTCAGATATTTGGGGCTCTAGTCGTATCCCCTCTATCTTAGGTACTGTCACATTCAATGATGATTTTTCTAGAAATACTTGGATTTTCTTAATGAAATAGCGTTCTGAAATTGTTCTCTATCTTTCAAAAATTGTCTTTAAATTCATACCCAATTTGGCAATAAAGTTCGTGCTTTGCGTAGTGACAATGCAAGAGAATATTTTCTGATTCTTTTTGCACTTTTATGACTTCTCATGGTATGATCCACCAATCCTTTTGTCCCCACACACCGCAACCAAAGGGTGTTGCTGAATGCAAACATCGGCATATTATTGACACTGCTGGTACCCTCCTCACTCACTCAAATGCACCTTCAATTTTTTTTTTTTTGGGGGTGGGGGGGTGGGGTGGGATGTAGTTCTTACGGCTGGGTATCTATTGTTAGAAAGTCCCACATTACCTGCCTCAGTTCTTGGGGTGGAACTTATATATTTGTTGGACAACTTCGCTTAGTACCAATTGGTTTTAAGCTGAAATCTAACATGGTATCAGAGCCTATAGCCCATCTTAGTTCTTGCCTATTCTAGTAGGCTCGCTTGTTTTGGCAGGAAGCTGTGGAGGGGGGTCTTAAGAAGTCCCATATTGCTTGCCTCAGTTCTTGGGGTGCAACTTATATATCTATTTGGCAATTTCACTTAGTGTCAATTGATTTTAAGATGAAATCTAACATCTAATCAATAGAATGGCCTCTTCTTCTATCGATAACAATGTACCTCACTATGTTTTATTCCTTGATGAGCTTTTGTCTCATATTCCTCCTCGTGTTTTTGGTTCTATTTGTTGTGTGCATTATCTTACTCGAGGTCTTGATAAGTTGATAGCTCGGGCTATCAAGTGCATCTTTCTTGGTTATTCACGCAACAAAAAGGTTATTGGTGCTACTCTCCTGCCAACCACCGCTTTTACATGTCTGCTGATGTCACCTTCTTTGAAGATACACCTTTTTTAACTCGCCTATCTCCTTTGAATATGTATCTCAATGTTGTTAATGGCGGAAAGCCAAAAATCCGTCATAAAAATATGATGGATGGCGTAGCGGCAAATGGTGGACCAAATATATATATATATATATATATATATATATATTAACAAAACAATATATATTTAGAAGAGGGCTGAACAAAAAAAAATGCAGAACCAAAAATAAAAAATGTGTGTCAAACGGAAAAAAAAAGCAGAACCAAAAATAAAAAATGGGTGCCAAATAGAAAAAAAAAGCAAAACCAAATATAAAAAACGAGTGTCAGACAAAAAAAAAACAGTACAAAAAAAACAAAAAAAAACAGAACCAGTCACATACTTTCGCTGTTGCCGTCCGTTTGTCGTGTGCGTGGTGCGGGGTGCCATGTCACTAGTGCATGGTGGTGTTGCTGTCGTCGTGCTAGAGACTAGAGTTCGCCGTCGCCGTCGACAAACATGCCGTCGTCGCGCTGGAGCTCGCGTGGTGCTGCTGGTTGCGTTGGAGTTCGCTTGTTGCTGTTTGTGCTCGTGCTCCTCGTCTCCTTTTGCATGCGAAAATTGGGTTAGGGTTGGGTCGGGTCGGCCCAATACGATGCGTTGCAAAAATTTTAAAAGAAAAAAGCTCTCTTCCGCCATAACCATCATTCCGCATTGACCGCTATGGCTATGGCGGCCGCCATACGAAACCCGCAACGCCACCGCTATTTGGTGGTGTTTTTTCGAAAACCCGTGAATCCATACCGCCATGGCGCCGCCATAACCGCTTTTTAACAACACTGTTGTATCTTAGGTATTACCTATTCCTTCTATCATCCCTCATGTTTCTTCCCCTCCCGTAACATTTTGTTTTCTTATTTATCACCGTTGTCCTCAACCCCAACCTGTGGAAGCACCCCCTACTGTAGAGACCGATGCATCATCTCCTGCTTCAATCGTTCATCCTATTGTGGTTGACTTTGACTTACCCATCGCCATCCGCAAAGGTAATTGTACTACTCGAAATCCCCATCCTATTTATAATTTCTCTAGTTATCATTGTCTTTCACCTTCCCATTATGCATTTGTGTCTGCCCTTTCCTTTGTTTCTATTCCTAAAACTGTGCAGGAAGCACTTTCACATCGAGGATGGCAACAAGTGATGATTGATGAGATGCAAGCTCCAAAATCTAATTAGACATGGGCTTTTGTTCCTCCACCTCTAGTGAAATCTCTTGTTGGTTGTTGTTGGGTCTTTACCATTAAAGTTGGACTCGACAGGCAGATCGAATGATTGAAGGCATGACTTGTAGCCAAAGGCTACACTCATCTTTGGTCTTGACTACAATGGCACCTTCTCTCCGGTCGCTAAGATGGCCTCTATTTGACTCTTACTGTCCATGGCAGCTATGCGCTAGTGGCCCCTTTATTAGTTGGACATCAAGAATGCATTCCTACATGGTGATTTAGCTGAGGAAGTCTATATGGGGCAACCTCCCGAATTTGTGGCTTAGGGGGAGTCTAGTGGATTTGTTTGCAAGTTACGAAAAGCCTGATATGGTCTTAAACAAAGTCCGAGAGCATGATTTGGCAAATTTAGTTTTGTTCTTCAAAGTTTTGGCATTCTGTAATTTACAGACTTTCATCCAATAAGTCTATTTAGAGTCTAAATATGGATCTTCCTATGCATTGCATTGAGCTGAATAAGAAACAATTATATTCATAATTTCTTTCCAAATTGTTCTCTCCATTTGAGTGATTGTTCTTGAATCTCCCACTCTAAATTCAACATGGTGTTGGAGTTGTTTTATTCTTTGTGACCTGTCTTGTCTGTTACTATGTTCTTTAAAATTTGGAGTTCTTCTCCATTTCATGATTCTTCCTTGCCATGGATCATTTTTCTTGCCATGTCAACCCTATGGTATCTTCTAGCATTTTTGCTTCCTTATGTGGTGGTGTTCCTTCTGGCAAGTTCAACCTGTGAAATATATGATTTGATATGTTTTAATTTCAGCAGTTTAGTATGAGAATATTTCCCTTATTACTCATTATTTAGTTTCCTTATTAATCAATAATTGATTGATCTTGTAATCAATATTAATTCCTTTTTCCACATTATAAATAGCATGAGGTGTGGTCTACATTGACACACAACATTTCATAGTAAAACACAGTTATATGGTATTAGAGCTTAGGTTATTCTTGACAAAGGAATAACAAAAGTCATTCTCCGCCGGGGACATATTCTCCCTAGTGGACCTTTCCCTACCCTTCTAAGGTTATGTTCCTTCTCTTCACAAACATGCATGCATTACCACACACCTTTGCTGCCGTTTGTTAGCTTGGCATCCTTTCGCCGACGACCACCATTGCCTTTCCCTTCATGGTTACCGAGATTCCTTCAAACTCCACTTCTACAACGACGTTCACCAACGTCCCTTGCACAAAATAATACATTATCGTGCAACTTTCTTTGCGGTGAACAATACCTGCACCCATTGTTGGGCCTATTTGGCAGCCAGTGCATCGCCTTCTTGTTGGTCTGCATTAGCGACCTTTCAAGAACGCCATGTCGTCCACGTGCACAACCAACTCAACACACCGTCGCAACAACCCCACGCAGGGACCTTTTCCTGTGAGAGAAGTTCACGCACATGACGTGTGACGCATCTCTGGAGAGCATCACATTGGAATAGTCTCCTTCCACTTGAGGGCGTGATTTGCTTGAACACCCGTCACAACTACAGGCCTTCGTTGGTTGCTACCGTGGTTTTTCGGCGCAACCACACAAGCTGTCTTTATTTTCGTTTTTGTTGGGTTTACCACATTTGTAATAAGTTTGGTTGTATGACATATATGCTCCAGCTTGAGGGGGAGGGTGAAATATATGATTTGATGTGTTTTAATTACAACAGTTTAGTATGAGATTATTTTCCTTATTACCTATTATTTAGTTTCCTTATTAATCAGTAATTGATTGATCTTGTAATCAATATTGATTCCTTTTTCCATATTATAAATAGCATGAGGTGTGATCTACATTGACGCATAAGGTTACACAGTAAAACACTATTATATCTTTGGATATTTTCATAATTGTCTACCTTCTTTTCTGTCTGAGCTGCCATGCATTTTATTGGCTCATTTTAAATAGCTTTCTGTTTGTCGTGTCCTTTTTGCAGTTCTTGGTTGGGTTTTTTATTTCGGCATCTCCTTAATTGGTTTGCTTTTTTGTTGTGACATCTACAACGTGCCTTAACACTTATATTTCTGAGTTCTAGTCTCATTTACTGTGCATTTTGTTAGCATGTTTCAAATAGCCTCCAGCTAGTGTCACTGATCCCTGTTACTATGTCATTATTCAGGCAGGTTTAGACCTTTGTTTTATCATTAAGGACTTTTTCCACTGCTTTTGTTAACTATTTAGTTCATTACTGTAACATTCTTGACTATCGACTGCTTGGCAACTCGTACTCTATAGTACTTCACACTGTGACATTTCACTTAACATCCTTGTTAGTTAGAACCCTCCACCGGTCAGAACCCTTCGTAGGTAGTCCTTCTTGAGACCTTGAAAATCAGCTTTGCCTGCTTCCAAGATCAATAATTGACTCCACAAAACCAATACGAAACTTTTTAGCATGCCTTATCTTCACTCACACGCTTTTCGGGAAACTTCTCAGAAGGTCACCCATCCCACAACTATTCCAAGCCAAGCACGCTTAACTATGAAATTCTTAAGTGATGGACTATCGAAAAGTAGATGCATCTTATTGGTATAGGTAGTACCAATAAATTCCTTTAAGCTATCCTTAGTTGTACAGTCCCATACCTGGACAACCTCTGGATCCTTCTTATTCTGGTGTGATTCAATCGGAGTATTACAATTTCCACTCTCGTTGACCCATGACCTCTTCTACACAGATTTGCTCTCCTCGTTGGTTCAAATAATGCTTTGTGAAATTAGCGAGATCAGGTTGGCCCCATGGCTTTCCTAGAGATATGTTCCTGGTCTTGCAGCTTCTGTAGAGAAATTAGCTTGGTCCTATGGCTTTCCCAAAGATATCAATCTACTCTTGCAGCTTTCTAGCAATATGCACCTACCTTTGCAGCTTTACTAGAAGTGTTAGGCGGCCCTGCAGTTGAGTCCCTTTATTCCATAGTCTCAAATTATATAGTTTGATTTTGATTTTGTTTGGGGTGTGTGTGTGTTAAAATGTAGGAATATTATCATATCATATACATTATTCTCTGGGATTAGTCATGGGTTCAAATCTGGAAATTTCCTCTTTGCATATGGAAAGATAAGGTTGTGTACAATGACTCTCCCCTATACCTTCACATAGCGAGGAGCCTTCTAGCACCATGGTACAGTAGTTAGTTTTATTAGTTTCCCTATTTCCTTGTTATCTCTTAGATTTAGTTACCATATTTCCTTATCATGATTTGTTTCGCTATTTAGTTAGGATTATAAGTAATATAAATGACGTTTAGTGCTCTAGGTTTTATGAGCACATCAATATATCAACACATTGTAATACTTCTAAGTTAATATCAATTAGTGTTTCATTCTCATTTATCTCTCTTCCTCCCTCAATACTTAAAACCCCATAATATCAACTGTATATATAATTTTCTTATATAGGTTGCTAGAAACTTAACATGTTAGAAATTCAATGTATTACCACTGTTATCCTTGCATAATATATATGCCATTTATTTTAGACTATGATAGTTATCTTGTTGCTTGTATCTCATATTTGCAATCCTAATTCATTTGTTTTATGCTCTAAGGTATACCCTGGCATCCAACCTAGTGCTTCTACTATAAAACCCATAAGACCTAAACGAGACATGGGACCACTTCTTCCTTTTGAGGAACTTGTAAATGAAGATGTTTCTGTGGATGAGCCCTTCAAGCAAGAAGAAGATAATAAAGATGATACTAACAAGGATTGTAATCTACCAAACCCCTGTGCTTTATTGCATGTAACAAACAGGAAAAAGGCACCATCGCTGAAGAAAAGCTTGTCCATGGTTTGTGATGTGAGATGTCTCATTAATATTTTCATTTCTTCAATTTTTAGTAGTTTGTATTTCATTTCTTCAATCTTTAGTAGTTTGTATACTAATATCTTGCAAATAGGAGGAGGACAACAAATTTCTAGAATTGCAGGCAGAATATGAGAGTTTGTTTCTAAAATTTGAAACTCAGGTTGCCCCGCCTCCCTTATTTGTTGATTCAATTCCGGCACCAGAAACTGCTAGACTCAATACATGCCCATGTTTTTCTTATTGCAGAGAACTATAAGTGAGATACAGATTGAATCATTGAGAAAACAGCTAATTGAGGAAACTTCTCTTCAATGCCTTCATTCTAAGGAATCTATCGACTCTTTAAATTATGCTCATAGTGGTAGCTTGAATGCTGATAAAAATGTGAATTTTAGAGAGTCAGATGCTATTCTTGTTATCAAGAGACTTCAAGATCAGGTTTTATTTTGTTTTCCTTTTTCCTGTTTCTTTTTATCTGTTATTGCTTTACTTCCAATGTTTATTTGATTAAAATAATTTTATAATATGTATATATATATATATATATATATATATATATATATATATATTATGATTTCTAACTGTCTTATATATTTTTCTTTGCATTATGAAGATTAAGGTTTTGGAAATGGAAAACTTGTCAAGCCAAAAAAGCTTGGATAATGTTGTTGGTCTGGCAACAAAGCAGAACATATGTGCTAGGGAGAAATATGAAGAGGTAATAATTGTTTAAGTCAATAATGCTTCTTTAACTATACTATGCCTTCTAATCTGATTAGGAGGTGCTGATTACTAGATTTGATAGAACATCAGGAACTAGTTGAAATATTTACTGAAATGCAGAAAACACTCGAACTACAAACTACATCAATCAGTGACGGACCTAGGTAGTAATTATTTTGTTGAAAAAAACCTAAGGATATATCTAGTGTTGTTATTTTTCCCCCTCCTATTTTTATAATTTGATCTCACTGTCTTCAATTTTTTAGTTGTCGTCAATTTTTTCTTTTATTGACTAGTTTCTTTCTAGGTTTTGTCCTTTTATGCTTTATTCGGTTGGACATTTCATTCTATCTTATATGATAAAATATGTTTTTGGTTTCTTGAAAATTTTCAAAGTTTGGTTTTAGTCTCAATTTTTTTATCCGTTTTTTGTCCTTCTAATTTTGAAATTCGCCACTTTTGCGCCTCAAAGTCGTTTAGATAATGCTTTATAAAGGGTAGGAGGAAAGTGGTTTAGATAGAGGACCAAAAGTGGTGCATTTCAAAAAATATAGGGAAGAAAAACAGAAAACATTTTAGAGAGAAACCAAACTCCAAAAATTTTATAGGGATTGAAATATTTACTGAAACGCAGAAAACACTCGAACTACAAACTACATCAATCAGTGGTGGACCTAGGTAGTAATGATTTTGTTGAAAAAAACCTAAGGATATATCTAGTGTTGTTATTTTTTTCCTTCCTATTTTTATAATTTGATCTCACTGTCTTCAATTTTTTAGTTGTCGTCAATTTTTTCTTTTATTGACTAGTTTCTTTCTAGGTTTTGTCCTTTTATGCTTTATTCGGTTGGACATTTCATTCTATCTTATATGATAAAATATGTTTTTGGTTTCTTGAAAATTTTCAAAGTTTGGTTTTAGTCTCAATGTTTTTATCCGTTTTTTGTCCTTCTAATTGTGAAATTCGCCACTTTTGTGCCTCAAAGTCGTTTAGATAATGGTTTATAAAGGGAAGGAGGAAAGTGGTTTAGATAGAGGACCAAAAGTGGTGCATTTAAAAAAATATAGGGAAGAAAAACAGAAAACATTTTAGAGAGAAACCAAACTCCAAAAATTTTATAGGGATCAAAAGCATATTTTACCCTATTTTGTATTTTATTTTCATATGTATGATAATAAATATTCTTTTTTGCCCCCATTGACTCTGGGTCTGGATCCGCCACTGACAGCAATGATACAGCTGTCCCAAAGACTCTCGTCATCTAAGAGAATATTCTTTGTTCGGAAACTTACAAATACAACACCATAAATGTCCACTTAAACTGTATTCTTAAATTAAACTTGACAAAGCATAACGGTCACATGCAATAACTGCCCACTCACACTGATCCTCAATTAATTTTGCAAAGCATAACTTTCATTCATTACACACTTCTGGAATTAACATTGTCTGAACTCTGATCTACCCTATGAACTCCAGTAAAGTTGATCTACTGCTAAAGCTAAACTTAAGTCAAGCCTAGGGAAAAGCTTTCTTTCTTCTGTTTTTTTGTCCGCCTTGATGTTAAAAATACTTCAAGATATCTAGGATATTGATACAGCAACTTCATCTGTTTATGTTGCTACATTCCCCACTTGGTACCTGGAATAAAGGTGAAAAGGAGAGAATAGTAAATACTAGTTGCCTGTGTATAAGTTGTATATATGTTTATCATTCAACATATTTTTGTTGTTTTTGCCTTTTTGTTTGTAAAATATGGTAGCAAGGATGGGTTACTCCAAGGGTATAAATTGCATTCCTAAATTGAGCACCCATAAGTATTTGTCTAGAATCTATTTTTACAAATTTTATATAGGGAGCAAGCTGGAGATGTATCAATCTGTGCCATACTGTCATCTATTTCCTAATTGACATTTATAATTCCTGTATTATGTTTTATTTGCTTAGCTCTATGAAGAGCTTATAAGTGCACAGGAGACAGCTCGACTGGCTAATGAACAACTTACTTCCACTGAAACTGCGAGCAACATTAATGTATGCATTTGATGCTTTGTATTAACATTTAGATTTAGATTCTTGCTTTCTTTAATGTCTTCTTGATTAAATATAAATTTACTATTCTACATGACTATGATTTATACTATATCCTATCCTATAAAACTGATTCTTGAAGCTTCATGTAGGATGGAAATTTTGACTTTGTGATCAGTGTTTCCATGGGAATTGAAGAAATTGTGTCTGAAATTCAAAACTCAAAAGATGCTGTTCAAAGTGTTATGTTTATGGTGGATGACGCTATTACAAATTTCTCTGCTCTCTATGATATGCTCCTTGTAAGTATATTGATTGACTCATTGACGCACTAAAAGATCAATATCCATTATAAGAAATGAAATTGCAGAGTAATGACTTCATATAATGCCTTGACAAGCTATCTTTTGTTTTCTAACTAATAAATAATCATTGTATCTAAAAATGTGTATGCTCTATTAGTGCATGGGCTTAATATTTTATGGTTGTTACAGGTTTTGAAAACCTCAGTATCTCAGGATTCTGCAGAACAAAGTTTAGTCTTGAGTAATTATCAGAAGTTGAATTCTTGCTTGAGAAAAAAAATATTTGAGCTTGAGAATGAAAAGGTAAAGTTTCCTTTCTATTTTGATATATTTCTAGAGATGTTCTAGTTGGTCTAATATTTGTGCTGCAGATTCTTCTGGACAACCAATTGGCTGATCTTCAGAAGCATCTTCAGGAGTCAAAACTAGATTCTCAGAATTCCCAAAATTCTTTGATGGTTGGCCTTTATTTGTTGATATGTTTTCCATCCTATCTGTCAATTTTTGTGAATATGTGCTACAGAAAATGGGGGGCACTAACTGTTTATTATTGTTACAGGAAAACTTAGAACAGCATAAATTTGAAAATGCAGAGTTGATTTCTTATATTCAAACTCTTGAAAAGGATTTATCATGTTTGACATCGTCTTCAGTGACCAAGGATAGGGAAACTTTAAGAAAAGATCTGGAGAAGACAAAATCCAAGTTGAAAGAAACTGAGTCTAAGCTTAAGATTACCATACAAGAGAAAACAAAACTTGAGGTTGTTTTTGTCACATCTGCTGATTTCTTGGTTTCATTATAAGTTATTTACTTCTCAGAATCATATCATTTTATACCCTAACATATAAGGTGTTCCTTAGGGTGAGAAAGCCTATGCTGAACGAGAGATTAAACGGTTGCACGGTCAAAACTCTCTTCTTGAACGTGATATCAATAAACGTGATTCACTTGCAGGAAGAAGACGTGATTCAATTGTTGAAAGGGGTTCAAAGATGTTTGATCCTAAAAGACCAAAGGGTCTGGCAATTTCTCTGGAACAAACATTACAGGTTTTGACATTGAAACTTGAATACTTGATGTATGCTTGCTACAACTGCGGCTATTCTTTTAGCAAGCCTTTAACACCATTTATAAAATATAAATAACTAATGTAGCAAGAAATAAGTTTACTTTATCAGTGCTTTGGTTTATAGTGAGAGTTGATTGACTTTTATTCAAATTTGGTGCAATTATTGTTCTTCCTGTTATTTGTATGTGTATGCATATACATATGTTACTTAGTTACTCTAATTCAGTAATTCATGCTTTTGGTCACAATAGGTTATGTTTAGTTGCTCTAATTCATGTTATTTGTAACTGATCAGGAAGAGCACAAAAAGCTGGAAGTTTTTGCATTTGAATCAGAAGCAAAAATTGCTTCGTTGGAAGAAAAAATTGCAGCTATGTTGATGGAGAAAGAAGAGGTGATATCTATTAATGAAGGTTTGATGTCAGAACTCGAAGGCTTGACTGAAAAACTGAATACATCAACCTCTGAACTATATAATTTGATGGAGGAAATTTCAGCTCTTGTAAGTTTTTCTGTAAATTTCTTCCTAGTTTTGTCCTTTTGACTCAGTTGTTAGATAGCTGATAGAGTTAAAGAGCTGAGAGAAAAATGATGGAAAGTAAAACATAGTTGGGGGAGAGAATGAGAGAAACTGAATTTATTGAACAGAATTCTCTATTGATCTCTGTTGCAAATATAATATAAAATTGGGGGACATGTAAGAAATATAATATTTAAAAAATTAAAAACCATTCACGTAATCAGTAATCTCCTTCTCTGGACAACTTAAGCTTTTGGAATAGTTGGTTTGTGACAGTATCAGAGTCTCTATGCCTAAGTGGTTTAGAGTTCATTACTATGCCCATTCTTCTAATAAAATGTTGAATTTAAGCTCAAGGTATGTTTGCTACTATCGCTAGTGCATTGTCCATGCTTTAAGCCCAAAATGCTCTTAAATGGGGAGACAGATTGTAGACATTCTTAGAATGTGGGTTTGGACCTAAGTCAACCCCAACTCATAGGGTGAGAGTTTCCCCACGCTTATATATTCTATCTTGACACTATCTCTAATCGATGTGAGACTTAAGTTTTTCTCAATAAACATAATATAAAAAAATCGAGAATTTGAATTTGAATTATATTTAATGTGATTCACTAGTGATCTTTGCTGAGATCAATGCATGTATGCTAATTGAGGTACTTTTATTACTTTGGAATGGACTAATCAAAAGTTGTCAGTTGTAACAGAAATTGACTACTCTAGCATGTGATTACTCTAACAGAAATTGACTAATCAATATTTATTAGCAACCAACATAAGTAGCTAACTACTCTAACAATGGTAATATTTAATTGATGATATGCTTTGATTGCTTTCTCATTCAAACCATGAAATTTGGAATCTTATTCTTGTCCATCCAGAAACAAAGATTGGAAGAATCTGATATCAACCAAGAAAAATTGAAAAGCTCTGTTGAAGTACTGATGGAAGAAAAGGAGGAGTTGGCTATGGTAGTGCAACTTCAACTATTCTTTTCTTTTACTTTATTGTGATTCTTCCCTTTTTAGGAGGTTTCTTTTATTAAGGTTTTCCATTGTATCGTCTTGATCTGGCAGCAACTCACTGATTCCCTTTTGGAAATAGAGGAGGAAAGGGCAATATGGTCTGCCAAAGAGAAAGATGCACTTCTAGCCATAGAAGAACAAGCAAAGTCAAACAATGTGCAAATTACATCATTATCAACAAAATTATTAGAAGTAAGATTCACATCTCTGCTATCTAGGAAACCTTTATTAGTTCCCTTAATTGTTTTTGTTAAAGTATTGTGTATTGTAGCTGTATGTAGAAAGCTGTATTGTGTAAGTGTAAACAGAATATATATATATATATATATATATATATATATATATATATATATATATATTTAATAGTAAGCAATGAAAGGTAGATTGAATGTGTGAGAATACACACAAAATTCAAATCTCAAGTTGGTATCAGAGCGGGTAACCGTTCTGATTGTCTCCAGCCACCGTCCGTCGCTGGCCGCCACCGTCTCCGACCACCTTATCTTCCGGCGAACCCAGGGTTGGGTGCGCCTTGAAGAGCGCGACTCACCCCTAGAAGTTGCGTGGCCAAAATCTCAGCCACGCGCCGCCACCAATTCATGCCAATTCTGGCGCGTGACATCCACGCGCTGCCCTCCGGTCACTGGAAGCTCACCAGACCAGTTCCAACAGCTTCATCGTCTCCTTCTGGGCACGTTTCAGTCCCTGTTTTTTGGTATTGACTGCTTGATCGTTCCAGCCCTTGCATTCCCTTCTCCTTCTCTGTTAGGGCTTCGTCTTTTTGATCAGAAATGGCCTTTGCCGGTCCTGTGTTTTCTTTCTCTGGAACCCCCACCATCACTATTGCAAAACTCAACTGGAAGAACTACTTGTCTTGGTCTGCCTCAGTGGAGTTGTGGTTTCTTGGCCAAGGATATCATGACCATTTGGAAAAAGGAGCTAGTGCTGTCCCAAACGACAAGAAATCTGAGTGGGAAAAATTTGACTTTCAACTATGTGCTGTGCTGTGGCAATTTGTTGAGCCAGATGTTTTGGAAATCCTTAAATCATTCAAAACATGTTCTTTTTGGAAGAAGGCCCAAGAGATATTTGCCAATGATATTCAAAGTCTTTTTGATGCAACCCAAAAAGTTGATGCACTCAAACATACCAGCCATGATATGATTGCACATATAGGTAAAACTCGAGCAGCAGTGGAAGAGTTAAAAAGGTTTCTTGTGGCTGCTCTTTGGAGGAAGTAAATAGGAAGTTGGACAAGTTTTACATGATTTTCTTATTTTGAGAAGCCTACATTCAGATATTTGATCATGTGCGTGATCAAGTCCTTGCTGGTGATCAAGTTCCGTTAATGGACTCTAGTTACTAGACTTCTTCGTGTGCCCCATGTGTTGAAAGATGAAAACTTAGTTGAAGTCGTGGAAACATCAGCCATGGTTTCACCTCGTGGAAGAGGAGGAAGTCGTAACAATAGAGGAGGCCGCGGTGGAAGGAGTGGACGTCTTCAATGCACCTATTGCAAGAGGATGGATCATACTCAAGAAAATTGTTACTCCTTACATGACTTTCCTGACAAGTTAGCACATGTATCTAAATTAGAAAAATTAGAGTCTAAGTTTTCTGATGAGGAGTATTATTTATTCCTCATTGTCCCTACAACTTAATCTCATTTAAGTCAGTTCACTCGTTCGTTAAATTGCTCAGTAACCTTTGATGCTAATTCTTTTGTTATTCAGGAACATGGTACGGGTCGTCTGATTGGAGAAGGACATGAATCACGAGGACTTTATTACTTAGAATCCAGCCTTCCTATGTCCTGTTTTGCATCTTCAAAGTCCAAGCTTTTGCATGATCGTCTGGGTCACCCAAGTCTACCAAAATTGAAAGATGGTTCCTAGTCTTAAGAATCTTCAAGTCTTAGAATGTGAATCTTGTCAATTAGGGAAACATGCTAGTTCATCATTTCCTCAAATTGAAAAAAGATGTAACTCGACTTTCTCTACCATTCATTTTGATATTTGGGGACCAAGTCGTGTCACATCTTTTGGTTTTAGATATTTTGTAACCTTTATTGATGAATTCTCTAGATGTACTTGGGTTTATTTAATGAAAGACAAATCTGAACTTTTGCCTATATTTATGTCTTTCTTTAATGAGATTAAGAACCAATTTGGAAAAATTATTAAGATTTTCAAAAGTGATAATGCTAAAGAGTATTTTTCTCATGATCTATCCTCCTTTTTATCCTCAAAAGATATTTTACATCAGTCCACATGTTCTCATACACCACAACAAAATGGCATAGCAAAGAGGAAGAATCATCATCTCCTTGAAACTGCACGCTCCCTAATGTTAAACTCAAATGTTCCTACACACCATTGGGGAGATGCAGTTCTCACTGCTTGTTTCTTAATAAACAAGATGCCTTCTTCTTCTCTTGAAAATTAGATTCCTCACTCAATTATTTTTCCTCATGATCCATTGTTTCATGTCTCTCTTAGGGTGTTTGGTTGTACTTGTTTTGTCTATGATCTCTCTCCAGGTTTAGACAAACTCTCTACTAAGGCCATTAAATGTGTCTTTTGGGATATTCTCGTATTCAAAAGGGTTACAAGTGTTACTCTCCAGCTACAAGACAATATTATATGTCTGCTGATGTTACCTTTTTTGAGGACACACCTTTCTTCTCGTCCTCCATAGACTATTCTTCTTCCCTTCAGCAAGTTCTTCTAGTCCCATCTCCTGGTCCTATGAGTAATCCCAACCAAAGTGTTAATGGAATCCCATCTCATCTACCAAGTTCAACTGAAGTTGCTCCTCCACCTCTCATTACATATCAATGCAGGACATGACAAGTTATTTCTACAGTGCCTGAGTCTTCTTCTCGTGATTTTGATCCTCCTCCAACAGATCCTCAAACCATGGATCCTTCCTCCTCCACTTCTTCTCATAACTCTGATTCAGACTGGTCCATTGCCCTCAGGAAAGGTACTCGATCTACTCGTAATCCTCTTCCTATTTATAATTTCTTGAGTTATCATCGATTGTCTCCTTCATACTTTTCTTTTGTTTTCTCATTGTCTTCTCTTACTGTTTCTAACAATATTCATGAGGCACTTGATCATCCTGGATGGCGACAAGCCATGATTGATGAAATGCAGGCTCTTGAAAACAATGGTACTTGGGAACTTGTCCCTCTTCCTCCCGATAAGAAAACTGTTGGCTGTAGATGGGTCTATACTATTAAAGTTGGGCCCAATGGTGAGGTTGATCGGCTTAAGGCTCGGTTAGTAGCTAAAGGATACACTTAGATCTATGACCTTGATTATTGTGATACTTTTTCTCCTGTAGCTAAAATCACCACTGTTCGATTGTTTTTTGCTATGGCTGCCATGCGTCATTGGCCTCTCCATCAACTTGACATTAAAAATGTGTTCTTTCATGGTGATCTTGAGGAGGAAATTTATATGGAGCAACCTCTTGGATTTGTTGCTTAGGGGAAGTATGGCCTAGTGTGCAAGCTACACCGATCTCTCTATGGGTTGAAGCAATCTCCTCGAGCTTGGTTTGGCAAATTTAGTCATATTGTGTAACTTTTTAGGTTGAAACGAAGTGAAGCAGATCATTCTGTTTTTTATTGTCATACATCTCCTGGAAAGTGTGTTTATCTAATGGTCTATGTTGATGATATAGTGATTACAAGAAATGATGCTACTAAGATCTCTCAGCTAAAAGAGCACTTATTCAGTCATTTTCAGACCAAAGACCTGGGATATTTGAAGTACTTTCTTGGTATTGAAGTGGTTCATTCAAGAGATGGTGTTGTGATTTCACAGAGAAAGTATGCTCTTGATATATTGGAGGAAACATGCATGCAAAATTATAGGCCTGTTGATAGTCCTATGGACCTAAATCTAAAGCTCATGGCAGATCAAAGTGAAATTTACCCTGATCCCGAGAGATACAGGAGACTTGTGGGAAAACTCATTTATCTCACCATTACAAGACCTGATATTTCTTTTGCTGTTGGGGTTGTTAGCCAATTTATGCAAAATCCTCATGTTGATCATTGGAATACTGTCATGCGTATTCTCAGATATGTAAAGAAGGCTCCAGGACAGGGATTGTTGTATGAAGACAAGGGTAACACTCAAGTTTCTAGATATTGTGATGCAGATTGGGCTGGTTGTCCCATAGACAGGAAATTTACCTCAGGATATTGTGTTTTTATTGGAGGAAATGTTATCGCTTGGAAGAGCAAGAAACAAACTGTTGTTGCTCGATCTAGTGCAGAGGCTGAATATCGATCTATGGCTATGGTTACATGTGAACTTATGTGGATTAAACAATTTCTCCAAGAGTTGGAATTTTGTGAAGTGGTGCAAATGAAGTTATACTGTGATAATCAGGCAGCTCTTCACATTGCCTCATATCCAGTCTTTCATGAAAAGACTAAACACATAGAGATTGATTATCATTTCATTCGAGAGAAATTATTGTCCAAGGAGATTATCACTGGGTTCATCAATTCTAATGACCAGTTGACAGATATTTTAACTAAGTCCTTAAGAGGAACTAGGATTCAATCTATATGTTTCAAGCTTGGTGTATATGATTTGTATGCTCCAATTTGAGGGGAGTGTTGAATTATTGTGTATTGTAGCTGTATGTAGAAAGCTGTATTGTGGAGACAGCTGTATTGTGTAAGTGTAAACAGCTGTCTCCCTCTCTTTGTACCCTATATATATATTTAATAGTAAGCAATGAAAGGTAGATTGAATGTGTGAGAATACACACAAAATTCAAATCTCAAGTTTTTTATAATTTATTTATTTATTTTCATACACGGGATCCTTAAAGCTGCAATATTTTTTTGGATTGTAACTCACCTAGCATTTATTGGAAAACATTGGTCCTTTTTCTGATTTATAATTAGGACATGAATGTTGTTTATAGTACTATTTGTTTATAACTCACCTAGCATTTATTGGAAAACATTGGTATATATATATATATATATATATATATATATATATATGTTTGCAGTGATAGAGTTTTAGAATTTTAGTTATTGAGAGGGACCAAAAAGAGAGTTGAGATTTAATGGTATTGGTACAAAAGATGTTTGATGTTTACAATATATAGGCTAATTGTAGTATGTTCCAATTAAGGAATTACAGGGAAATAAAATGTGTACAAATAAAATCTGTCATAATTATAGGGAATTAGTGAAACAAATCTATACAAAAATGAAGTGAAGTCATGTGCTAATTACGGTAACTGTGCCACAGCCCACAGAAAATTCTCCCTCAAACTGGTGAAATGGATTTCTATCTCTGTGTGTTTATCCCAATCATGTTGAACTGGGTTGTGTGCAATGCATAGTAGTCAATAGCCTCGCTGGTCCCTCCTGCTCCTGCTGAACTCACCACGTCGCATCTTCCAGTCACGACTATTGTGTTCTAATTGCACCCTTTGCAGCCGTTTTCGGCTTCTCCCAATGTTTCGGGGACCAAGGATGATTTAACCACCTCACCCCGCAGTGTTGTTTTATGTTTTTAAATGGCAGTAAAATTGGAAACTTTTATTCCCTTATATTCCGAATCCATTTCTTCTTTGATACCCAGGCAACCCCTAGTATCCACACTTTCTCTTCTGCTCTGTTCTACCGCCCACTGCTGACAGATCTTTTCTGGACAACCCCTGATGTTTCCATCCATATCCGACATCTTCTGGCACCTTCTTGGTGTTTCTATCCATGCTTTGTTCTCTGGCACTATCTCGAATATTCTGGTGTGTTCCTTCTATTCACTTCATTCTCTCACCGTTCCTTGTTCTCTCAGACATTCCGCACTTTCATTTTGTTGCATTTAACACTCTCCCTCTCCCATGTCTTTCATGATTTCATCTCTCTTCTCTATTGCTAGCATATGACTGTCTCTAATTTTGGGTAATTTCTTATATTTGGGCACACGCACATATATACACATGTAGCTATTAAACTTGTATCTAAAATTTCACAATATCAGCCATCCTTTTATCCTGCTATAGTGGTTTTGGTGTTGGCCGCTTCCTGCCACTATTTGGGATTGATAATTATGGTGTAATGTTTATGGTGGATTGGTGGACTTATTTTCACAAAATAACTTTATAGAAACTTCATGCTCTATTCTGAGGTCATCAAGTGTCATCTTCATTCCACATCATGAATTTCTGCCTTTTCACTCAACCTCACAAAACATTTTGCTTTTTCATTTCATCAAATTTCAACCAAAGAATATGCAATAATATCCTATGATGGGTCTCTTATCAACCATCAATCTGTCATAATCTACATTTGTATATATCTCTGGACAATCTTCCTTCTTTCTTAAATAATAATCCTCTTTCTAGGGTAGCGGGTAGCCTTCAAATACTATAGAATTCTATTCAGTGCTTGAACATGTCTCTCATGGGTCTTGCATGAATTAACTAACCATACTGACTATATAAGTTGTGTTCAACTTGGTGTGGCATTGATAGAACTGTCCCACTTATTACAAATTGATAAATCTTGCAGTAGAATGTTGATGAATATTATTGAAATGTAAAATTAAATTACAAGAGTGCTAGTTCGCACATGTTCTGTTACACAATGCTCCCATCTAGTTGTCATGATGCACCTTATTAAGATATGATAGAGATTTAGGATATATGATAAGATATGATTCTGTTATAATATGGTAGAGATTAATATATGATTCTGTTTATGATATGGTAGAGATTAAGAGATATGATAACCTTATTTCTAGGAAAGTAGGAAACTTTTATCTTATCTACTAGGATTATATCTCTAAGATTTAGATTAGATTTTGATTAATCTTTTCCTTTTTACTAGCTTCTTTTTTTTATCTATATATCACACAGTCTTTGAGTCAATGAATAAAGAGAAATACACAGATTTTCAATTATGTCCTTTAATCTCAACACACCTATCTAGTTGTCAGTTATAATTGATAGAAAGTGTCATCTAAAAGAAAACAGAAATGGACAGTTGGCACCATAAGTAGCTAGTCTATTCTAACTCCACTAATCTCTAATGCTGGGTTTACTCCACTATTGGGGTCTCCTCATCACTTCCAATTTTGTGATTCTGCTCTATGGGTGCTTTAGGGATTTTGCAATCCAACTTGTCTCTTTAGGAAGATGCAGGACATTTTCTGGAGAAATAGTTACCTTGTTTGGACAAGGCAACCTCAATACTCAGGAAGTATTTTAAATTGAGTTGCTAATTTCTCCCTTGGACTTTGACAATTTTAGCATCATCATCACTTGCAATAATCATATAATTTACATAGACTAGAAATGGTATGACTTTACCTTCGTGTGAATGTTTTATATGGACCTTGGTTTTGACTGTATCTTAAGGACAGCTGGTGAAGCTTCCAAACCAAGAATGAGGCCATATAGAGTCTTTTTTAATCTACTCATGCCTTATTCCTGTCATTTGTGGAGTCATATCCAAGTGGAACATTCGTTTATATTTCCTCCTTGAGTTTCTATGCAAAAAAGCATTTTATCATCTTGCTACTAGACAACAAGAGATGTCAATAGGGCGCTATAACGCACTCTGGCGGCTATATGCACTGCCATTGTCTATCATTCCATTGTCTAAACACAAATAAGTTTATGATAAAACCCTATAGAAAATAATTTTTCGATATTATGAAAAGTGTAGTAAAGAAGAAAATTGATAAAGTTTTGTATGATTTTTGCCAATGGTGTTTTCAAGTTTGATAGATAGTTTTCTTTCTGATTTTCATGGTTCCATCTGCTTAAATTAATAAAATTTGTCTATAAATGTTAGGTGAGGAATGAATTGGAATCTTGTAGAGAAGAATGCAAGACCCTACGTGAAAGATTGACTATTACATATGAAAATGCACATATCAAGGAAAATTCCAGGTCTCTTTAGCTTTTTAAATTAATTTATTTCCCTCTTCTCTCGTTTATATTGTACTACTTTCTTATTTTTCCAATAGGTTTTCTTGTTATGTAACTTGCTATCTTGCAAAACAATTTGAATGTTAGGTTTATCATTGAACTTTATTAAATTTGGCAAGAGAGATAGCTTAGGTTGAGATTAACCTCACCTATTTGAAAAAAATATTTTCCCTTGCAACAAACCAAGAACATAAAGTATACAGCTGCATACTAGCATAGAGACCAAGAAAAGTTTAAACCTTACCTAACTTATTGATAGGAAGAATGAACCTCGGCCACGATCAAGAGGAAGGTTCATGGGAAGGTGACCACACCTGGGTACCTCAAGGACTATGTCTGAACCGTTGGAAGCTGAGCCGGCAATCCTGTCTGCCATATTTCCATTTTGGTCTGCCATTTGCTTTTCCACTAATTCTGTTAGCACTAAATTACAAATTCTGTTATTTGTAATACCACTATAAATATAGAATTCTTGTAATAAAGCAGAGGCAATGAAAATACCTTAATATTCTCCTTCTCTTTATTCTGGAGGTCATTGGCCCTCGAAGCCAGGTTCTTGCTTGTTATCATCCTCGTGCAATAACAATTTGGTGCTCTCGTTGTTCGTCTTCAATGGAGGAACCGACTCAATCCAAGGTGAACTCCGACAGACTTGAGGACTCCATCACCAAGCTCATAACCCATCAATTATCCCTTAGGGAGACCCTTCACACCATGACCCTTAAGCTGGACGAACTCATTCACAAACTTGCTACCGCTGAATCATCTGGTCACTCCCCATCGTCCTCTACCGCCATTCCACCACCTTTTTCGCCTTCTTCTTCTCATGGCATGAAGCTTGAAGTCCCAAGGTTCGATGGTACAAACCCTCTAGGTTGGATATTCAAGATAAATCAGTTCTTTGAATTTCACTCAAACCCTAACCATGAGTGTCTAACTATCGCTTCCTTTTACATGGAAGGTAGAGCTCTTGCTTGGTTCCAGTGGATGACCCGTAATGGTCATCTCATGTCTTGACCGATATTTCTCCAAGCTCTTTAGACTTGCTTTGCCCTTTCCCAGTATGAGGACCCTACTGGGACTTTGTTCAAATTAACGCAACACAGCACTGTCCAGGCATACCTTTCTGAGTTCGAGGTCCTGGCAAACCGAATCATCGGTCTCGCACCGCAATTCCTCTTGAGCTGCTTCATTTCCGGCTTGACCCTGGAGATTCGCCTTGAAGTTCAGGCCCTGCAACCACTGATGTTGGTACAGGCGGCTGGCTTGGCTAAACTCTAGGAGGAGAAAGTTCTCGATAGTTGACGCTCCTTCCGCAGCAGACCTGCCCCAATTCCATCTTCCAACACGTTGTCTCCTCCTTCGTTTTCTCTGGCGTCATCCTCTTCCCCTTTGCTACCTACGCCTTCGAAAACACTCCCTTCTCTACCTATCAAGTGATTGTCTCTTGAGGAGTTAGCCTTGCAACGAGAGCATGACCTCTGTTTCAATTGCGATGAGAAGTTCCATCGCGGCCACAAATGCGCCTCTAAGGCTTTTCTTTTGATTGCAGAAGATGATGAGGGTTTTCTAGAAGATAACCCTACCATGGACCCATTATTACCCAACCCACTTGATACCCATGACCCACCTCAGGCCCACATCAGCTTACACACACATTCGGGCCATTTAGCTCCTGAGACTTTGTGTCTTTTGGGTCACATTGCAACACAGAAGGTGGTGATCTTAGTTGATGGGGGTAGTACCCACAACTTCATTTAGGAGCATCTAGTAAACCAATTGGGCCTGTCACCTCGAACCACTACTCCTTTTCGCGTAATGGTGGGTAATGGACATCAGCTAGATTGCCACCTTCTCTGTGAAGCTATTCCGGTACATGTCTAGGACGTCACTTTCACCATTGACCTCCACGTCCTGCTGCTATGTGGTGCGAACCTAGTGTTGGGAGTGCAGTGGCTCAAATCCCTTGGCCCTGTGTTGATGGACTACAATGATGTATCTATAAAGTTTTTCCGAGAAGAACACATTGTTGAGTTGAAGGGCGACACTGACTCCTCTCTTCATCTCATCACTCCACCTCAACTTCGTCCTTTGGTTCGCAATGATGGAGCCAGTGCCTGCTTTCATATTTGCATTATATCGACAAAGCTCCCTTCAACCCAAACACAACCCAACTTCTTCCGGAAATTCACACCTTCATCACTAAATTTGCTCCCCTGTATCAGACATCACATTCCTTGCCTCCTTCGCGACTTACCAATCACCATATACACCTCCTTCCAAACTCCGAACCTATGAACGCTCGCCCCTATCATTACCCTCATTTCCAGAAACATGAAATTGAAGCCCAGGTTGATTCAATGTTGCAGAAGGGGCTCATTTGCCCTAGCACCAGCCCCTTCTTGTCGTTGGTACTCTTGGTCAGAAAACATGACGGCTCCTAGAGGTTTTGTGTTGACTATCGCGCGTTGAATGAGATTACCATCAAGGATCGTTTGCCGATCCCCACAATTGATGAGCTCCTTGATGAACTTGGGGGTGCAACTTGGTTTTTGAAGTTAGACCTTCAGGGATATCATCACCTTTTAATGCATGAGGATGATGTCTGTTAGACGGCTTTCTGCACTCATCACGACCACTATGAATTCAGAGTGAAGTCGTTTGGGTTGTGCAATGCTCTGTCATCGTTTCAGGCGACAATGAATTCCATTTTGCCGACCATGTCTTCGACATTTTATCATAGTATTCTTCGACGATATATTAATTTATAGTCGAACCTTAAGTGAAAATTTAACTCATTTGGAACAAGCCTTTTAGGTTCTTTTGGATGGACAATTTTTTCTTAAATTGTCAAAATATTCTTTCGCATAAACTTAGGTTGAGTATCTTGGCCACCTGGTTTCGGCTTAGGGAGTTGAACCTGTCCAGGCTAAGGTTGAAGCTATTCTCTAGTGCCCAACGCTGAAATTCATCAGGGTGTTGCGTAGTTTTTGGGCCTCGCTGGATTCTATTGCCTGTTTATTTGTGGTTATGCATCCATTGCGGCTCCGTTGACCAAGTTGACAGCCCAAGACCCTTTTGAATGGACCCTTGCCGCCCATCATGCTTTCAATGCATTAAAGAGTGCTCTTACCATGCTTTTGCCAAATTTCTTCCTGCCCTTCACGTTGGAGACCGACACAGATAGCTGTCTATCCTCACCTTTAGATTCAAGCCTATTTAGTTCCTTCTCAATAGTTGCTACCTTTGGAGGGGTATCTCCAAATTGCTCCTTATTTTAGATTTTCAGCCTACCCTTGATCCTTTTTTTTTTTTCTTGGAGCAAACCCCCCCCCCCCCCCCAACCTCTTACATTGTTATTCATTGCCTTTGAAATGATTTGTCATGAAACCAGCAACTTAAAATCTTGAAAGGTCGGGGTCCCCAGTCAATAACTCGAGAGATTTCAGCATGACTGGGCAATGATCCTAGAAATTTCTTTCCAAAATAAATTGTGTGGTACCTTGCCATTTCCAAAGCCATTCATCACATACAAGAAATCTGTCCAACCTGCTCTTTGCTGTCCCATTAGGTTTGTACCATGTGAATTTCGTCCCCACACTAGGTACATCTTGAAGTTGAAGGTCCTCTATCCATTCATTGAACTCATCCATATTACTATCTATTTCCCCCCTTTGGGACAGCCCTACTCTCTCCTTTGGTCTCCTGATACTATTGAAATCTCCAAGTATGCACCACAACACTCCTGGGCTTAAATCTCACAGCTGTTTAATTTGTTCCCACAGATTTCTCTTTTGTGTCATGTTGCATGGTGCATATATGTTGATAATAGACACCTTCTGCCCATCAGGGACCCATATACCCTCTAGAAAAATAAAACCTTGACCACTTGTCTTCCTGTCCAGTCTGAATGAGTTTTCATTCCACAAGCATAGCAGTCCTCTTGTTCTATTGATGGTTGGTTGCAGTTCCCACTTAACTTTTGTATCTCCCCACAATGCATGATAGGCATATTTATCTAGCTGCTCCTTCTTAGTTTCTTGTATACATAACATGTCAACTCTTTCCTTTTGTACCATTCTTCTAATTGCTGTCCATTTTATCCCCTTTCCTAACCCCCTTGTATTATATGTAATGATCTTTATTATCCAGATCCCCTATTTCCCATCTTGTTGGCCTCCTCCTTATCCCCTTCCTCCATACACAATAACTTTGTGAGTACTGATGCATCTCCTTGCCCACTTGTAACTCCCATATCCTGCGCCATGTTCCATTGTGATGTTGTTTCCTATTGTTACACATTTTCAGACCTAATTAA